>NC_141544.1:96638607-96992774 GCF_021556685.1 Rattus norvegicus
TATTTTCTGCATTGCCACCAAACCTTGTCTGTGCCTTTCAATAGAAACAATTATGCTGGGGTAGTTAAAAATATTTAATATATATTATATAAATATATATTATATCTTAAAGTATTCCAGTATAATAATGCATAAAAATACCATCTAAAATAGAATAAACCCAAGTGTGTATACTTAGATCAGGAACAAAATGGAAGGAGCACAAGTAATTCATGATCCTGCCCTCAGTATTACCAAGCTGAGGTAACCTGAGCCTTTGGTTTACTGGGTTTTTGTTTGTTCGTTTGTTCGTCTTTTGTTTTGACCTGTGCTTTGTTTAGTATGTACATATGAAAAGTCTACAGACTCTCAGTAGCCTCAGGACCTTGAGGTCTCCCCAGGGCTCCCCAGGGCTCCACTGAGGCTGAGGACTCCCAGGGCTTGCACATACCCAGCTGTCTTGGATGCTACAGCAGCTCTCACTGAGTACCAGCATCTGCTCAGCACCAGTAGGAATTGCCATCTTGGAGCATGCAAAGGAACTTGGTGCCTCCCTCCACTCTGATTTCCCCAAATAGCCTCTGTGGCAGCACCACAGAGGAAGGGGTTCCTCTCCTTTCACAGTTCTTCCTTTTATTCATTGATGTCTTCACTACTCTCTGTAGATTCCAAAACAAGAGGAATGTGACCGGCCAGAGTCCCAGGGCAGGAGAGCCCGGAGGAGGGCAGAGGGCAGAGGGCAGAGGGCAGAGGGCACAGGGAATCAGGTAGGGGTGGGGGTGGGGAAGGTGGGGGGAATGGAGGGAGAGTGGGGGAGGTTGGGGGGATAGAGGGAGGATGGTGGGGGAGTGGAGAGCCCCACTGTTGCAACCCATGGCCTCACTCCTCAGGATAGCTCAGCACCATTATTCAGTAATATGAAAGTCCAAGGAGGAGGCTCTGGAGGGAGAACTTTCTAGTCAGCGAGGTCCCAGGGACCTTAGCTACACAGATGAGAGCTTTATGAGGAGACTCCTGAAAGTGTAAAGGGGGAGGGGCGTGGCTGGAACAGGAGGCCAAGAGGGTAAAGAGTCAAGGTAGAGGCAAATACATGGCAGGTTGTTGCTGTTTCTTCACTGTTCACAAACTCACCTTCTGAGTGGCGGTCAGGACCTGTTGGGGTTCATACTGTTCCCCAGGTGGACCAGAAGGGAGGTGTACCTGAACGTGCTGGACTTGGGAGAACACTAGCAATGCGCAATAGGTCTCAGAACCAGAAACAACCTGCCCCCTGCTTCCTGAGGTTCCCTTAGGTCTGACCAATTCCAGGAGGTGAAGCCAGGGACTCAATACAGCCAGCCCAGCAGCTCCTTCCCACACCCTCAGGATCCTGCCTGGCCACAGAGAGGCTCTGGGCAAGATAGACACATAAGCAAGTTGAGATCATGGTGGGTGCCTGGTAAAGGCTGACATGAGCTCAGGACAAACTTCTTCCTCATGGCTCTATGATTCCGGGGCACACATGGCAATCTCAAGGGAGACCATCTTGTCCCTTCAATTCTATGTAATCCTGAGAGTGAGTTTATTAAATATACAAGAAAAGATACAAAACGGAGTGGATAGGACACTCAAATCATCCGGGGGGGAGTCAGTTTGTGAAGCTGGAGCATCCACGGCATTCCTGACTGAACTTCCTCTCATGGCTGGGCTTCCACTTCTCTTTTCCACTGCAGGTACTTTTATTGCATGAGATAGACAATAGGAGCCTCTGTTGGAAATAGTTCACCCCCTTGCTGTTCTCAAGGGCACAGTGTGTTTCTTTTGGGGCTATTTTGTTGACCTCTCTCCGGTCACAGAGTTAGGGAGGTCAGTGACCCAGACAATGCCCAGTCTAAGGACTTTGGATGACAATTTGAGGCAAACATGCTTGAGTCTGAAATGAGGGAGTCTCCTTGACTCTGCTCTTCTGTGAATTCAAACAACAGCACTTGATAATTCACTGAGATCATAGACGGTGTCGACCTGGCAGTGCCCTGTAACCCAGAAGGGTTGGAATCAGAAAGAAATAGGGTCAGCCTCCCAACCCCATGTGGCACATGCATGGAAGGCTGTCAACAGGTTCAAGTTTGTGCCCGTGAGCAAATCTCGTCCCACCAGATTCTGTCACGGGTCAAGACCCCAAACATAGTTGCACATCTCTTGTGCAGAGTTTCCAGGAGGTTCTGCCAACACGACTCAAGGATTTGATGTTTGCTGTGACAAAGGTGGGAAAACTATCTTTAAATGCCAGAGCAAGGGACGACAGCTATACAGCCAGCAGTCCTAACACCAGATGCACAGACCTCTTTACTAGTAGGCTATTTGACTATGCAGCTGACAAGCAGACTCTCACATACATTCCTTTTTTCTTCTCAGTTTAATACTCAGTCTCGGAAGCCATTTTGGGGAAGGGCCTGACTGCTGTTGACACTGTCTTCCACTGGTCCCCACCTAGAGGGCTATTACTTGCCTGTGAGTCTTCCTCATCTTGGAGTTGAGGCGCTCCATGAAGCCCCTTTTTAGGCTCACACTCACAGAACAGTAAGTCAATATTGACTGGTATTTCTTTGCACCAGTTAAGATCAGTGGGTCTCATAGTCCCTGGCTTCTTCTTTGGGACTTGGTCTGGTTCACACTCTCTCCAGGTCTGTCTGTCCCGTCAGAGGTCTTTAACAAGATGCTTGGAACAGCTGCAAACCTTCAGATGAGGGAGAGGAGGCAGAGCAAGCCCTGTGCAGCCCCTCTTCCTCGTCTCTATGGGCTCATTACAGCTCCGACTCCAGACCTTCCACTGTGATTGACATCCCTCACATAGGCAAGATTGGAAAACACGTCATACAGAAGCTGTGTCACAGACACCAGCAGGTGCCCCAAGCAGAGAAGGTGTTCTCAATTGTCAGTGGAATGTTACTCTTTGGGACATTTGAGATGGAGCAAGCATGGCCCAGAACCAGATTTTAATTTAATTTTGATCAATGGGACATTTAATCGCTTAATGTAGCTCATTCATTACTAAAGCACATTCATGCAGTGACCACACTAGATAGCACAGACCTCTAGAGTCCAAAGGTGAGGAAGACAGAACTCTCTGTTCTGGGGCTTGCCTTGTAGAAGAACTGGCTACTGGATGGGGTCACACATTAATGGGTGTTTCCTGGGTGCATGTACACTTGAGGCCCTTGGGTGTTGAAATAAAGTTGACATCTGGATCCAGAGGAAAGCAAGCAGGAAATTAGAGGGGGTGGGAAGACCCCTGTAAGCATGCTATCATTTGAATAGAGAAAGAGGGAGGGCTGGATCACTGGGATCCCACCCTCCTGCTCCCTGTGCCTTTGTTGGAGTTGGGCGGGTATATGCACAGGTGTGACCTAGTACATTGGTCAGGGTGAGAAGAGAACTTTCTCATACCTGAGGGAGATCACAGTCAAGGAGAACATTCATGAGAAACCTGAGGGGGACAAGCTACACAAGGTAGAGTATCGTAATGAGAACCTGAAGGGGGCTCAGATCCTGCACTAGTTGTCGTATCTAGGACCAAGATCTCTCTGTCTGTGAACAGAACATAGAGTTTGGGATTGACAGTCTTATCACATGCTAGAGATGCTGTTAAGATGGCCAGACAGGACCAGCAGGGACCACTGGGAGCGTGAGACCAGTCCTATTGCTGTGTGAAGTGTGCCTGTCTGTTATAGTGCCTGTCTTCTCAGCATTCAGAAATGTTCTGCAACTGTACCTGTGCAGTAGTATCATGTGGCCTTTGGTTTAAATGTGGCTCTGGGCTGAACCGTCATGGTTAACAGTTCCGACAATAGGACTGGTTTGCAAAGGACTTTCAAGAGCAGGTGAACAATAGGGACTTGGCCCCATGGGTAGCTCCAGGAGAACCAGGCCTTGGAGATGTCTGTCTGTCCTGACCCTTGTCCTGTCCTCCAACATCTGTTTTTACAGTCTAGGTGTAAGGAATAGAAACCAGGCTCCTACGCTGCCTCACACCGAGTTCCCCAAAGGCCGGTGCCTGGCATCTATCACTGTAGCTGAAGAAGAATGGAGCAGGGAGTAACCTCACCTCCGTGGACGTCTCAGAAGACGCCTGCACTGTGCAGAGATCTCAGCCATGCCCCTTGGGTCCTGCTTATTCCTGCCAGGAGGAAGTGTAGAGATAACTGCAGTGGCCATGGCTAGGCTCAGCTGTGACCCTGTTATGTGCATCCGTCCACCCTCTTTCTTAGGTCCAAATTCAGCCCAAGATTGCCTCCCTGTGAAAAGAACTGTCCAGTTGTCCTGCATTCTCAGGACCTCATTTTAGCCATTTAGTCAGAGTAGATCCTTCAGGCACTGGGGGAAAACATTACAGAAAGCAGGGCTTAGGGCACATGCATAGGGAAGAGCCTCTCTGGCAGGAAAATGAGGTCACTCAGCCAAGCAGCCCTGTCAGCACTGTAGGGAACAGAAGAAAGGCCCAGCCCCACTGTAGCACTGAGGGCTCCCTAATCTTTTTGGGGACCTTGGTTCAAGACAAACTGGGATTTGTGGCTTTGATTAAGAAAATAATTTTGGGACAAGCCATTACGAGGTAGAGTCCAAGTTTAATGAAGTCTTGAATACAGACTCAGGCATAAGGGTTAAGAGAAAGTGATGGTGCCCAGAAGAAAGTGAGGTGCTGTTACTGTAAAATTTTAAAAAATGCTGTCTTTTATCCCCCACTAGATCCAGCACTGTAGTGCCCCAAGATATCTGGTAGGTATCTTCATTTCAGTTAGCAAAGTGTCTGACCCTTTTTTCTCCATGCCAATCACTCTGCTGATGTCTACTCTCTGAGCCTGGCAACGCTCTCCCTACCCATCTAGTTCCCAAGGCAGGTTGCCACCATGCCAGGCATACACGTCTCCAATCATCACACACTCTCTTGAATTCAATTAAATTGCCACAAGAAAGAACACACAACACAATAACCTCTGATCCAACTGGTAAGATAAAATTTGCTCATCTAGACATACAAAGCCCTGTACACATCCATCCCTTAAGAATATTCATAACAGGGGCTGGGGATTTAGCTCAGTGGTAGAGCGCTTACCTAGGAAGCGCAAGGCCCTGGGTTCGGTCCCCAGCTCCGAAAAAAAGAACCAAAAAAAAAAAAAGAATATTCATAACAACCTGTAAATGTGCAGAGAGGAATCTTAACATCCGCCTCCATCTTCTCTCCAATGCTTCTCCTCCTTCTTCAGTCTCCTCCTCCTCCTCCTCCTCCTCCTCCTCCTCCTCCTCCTCCTCCTCCTCTTCCTCTTTCTCCTCCTCCTCCTCCTCCTCTTCCTCCTCCTCCTCCTCCTCAAAAACTTTTCTCCCGCCCATCCTTCCTTCTCGTCCAATGACAGGCCTCGTTCTACCTTGTACTTGCCTTCACCTGCGTAATGACATCATCCTACGAGGTGCACCTAAGAGCACAGGACCTGAGTGTGTCTGAGGGAACCAATGTCATTGTCTTACAATAACCATATGGAGGGCTTTAGTGGGATTTGAAGCTATCTTCAAAGGGTGACTAAGGATCTAACTGGGGCCACAGGGTGGTTCCTGAGAGTGCCCGACAGGATTACAATTGATAAGGTTAAAGTCTACACTGCAGGGTTGCAGGAAGTGGGGCATCCTCCCCGTAAATAAATGTAGCCATCTTGTTGAGGTTCTTAATAAAGGAGTGAGGCCCTTCCCCAGACAATGGGCCTGGTTTTGTTACTGTGTTAAAGGAACTTAAGGGGTCTCTAGAAAACAGAGTGGATGTCCTTGTTGGAGTGTTCACAGCAAATGTCATCTGTGCTAGGACCCATATTTCTCACCTGGGAAGGGGCTTTAGTTACACTTTAGGGCGGGGCCTTTGCCCCAGTCCCAGGTCCCAAAGATTTTCTCTAACTATCTTGTCCTAGCATCTTCCTCGTTTTTCTTTCCGTGGAACAATATTGGTACCAACAGAGCAACCTCGTTCTATTAGTGTACAACATACATAACATCACTATCTGAGAGACCCTGGACCAGCGCTTGGCTTCGTTTTATATTTTCATGGCCATAGACATCTTGACACTCCCAAGCAAGCAAGAATGTATTCCAAGTTCTGTCTGGAAGAGCTATGTAAGTGGGGAGGACACTCCTGTCTCAGGGCTGAGTGCCTTGATGCCCACTTTGCAGTGCAGCCTCCCTTCCTCCTGGAAGCAAGTGCCCCAGAGAACGTCCTGCTGCACCTTTCGTGCCACACCGTGTGTGTGGTCCAGGGCACAAAACCAAAACAAAACAAAAATAACAAAAACCCAATGAAGGCTGTGAGGGGGACAGGAGTCTCATCCAGAAACCATATCTGAAGGGGATGAAAAGGGGATGAAAAGACGCAGTGATCCTGGAGAAATGCTGACTGGGGCAGGGATTTTTTGCAGGTGGTGTTTATAAAACAGATTTCTTGAAAAATGGAATTTCTTTTGACTCCTTTAAACCTTGGATAGAAAAGACAACATATTTCATGTAAATCCTGACAGTTTCCCCCTTCCACAGTACCTTCTCATTCTTTAAATTCACTTAACATCGTCTGATTTTCCTGCCATGAAATGTGGGACATAGAACTGTGTGATTTTAGTTAATTGTTGGACTATCATAGGCATAGGGTCACAGGGTCACAGGGTCACAGGGTCACAGGGTCACAGGGTCACAGGGTCACAGGGTCACAGGGTCACAGGGTCACAGGGTCACAGGGTCACAGAACATCCTGCTGTAAACCTGACTCCTAGCATAGCTTCAATCCTGGAGCTTGTAGTCGTTTGGCTCCTACTCTTGCTTCTCTGTTTCCAGCTGCGAATATTGTTGCCTTAAGATCATTAACTGGCATTTATTTGGTTTTCTTATGGAAGCTACTAAGCGGTTTAAAAATGCAGGGGCCAAAAGTCAGAAGTAAAAGATTATCAAGGGCCCCAGCAATGGTGAAAATCAAGGTGGTAAACCAGGGGGAGCCATTAAACCAAGACTCAGACCACCCTTGGACCTGCCCTCTTCCTCTTTGTCTCTTGGCAAGTCCTTCTCTAATTTTAGCCAGGGGATCTTTAACTACTGAGTGATCTATGTAAAAACAGCACTCTTCCCGGAGGGCTGCACAGAGACCCCCTTTGCTGGAGGAACAAGAGGTCTAGATTGTGTCGGTTCTGCAAGACCACCTCAGAGAGAGAGAGAGAGAGAGAGAGAGAGAGAGAGAGAGAGAGAGAGAGAGAAAGAGAGAGAGGTGTCAATGACTCTTGTAAATGGGAGATGGAAGTCTCAATTCTTTCAATATCTGCATCTATAGCTATCCTGAGTTCTTGACATCTCTGCCCCTGGAGTACTAAGGAGGTGGTCCTAATGGCCATACCTGCTGTGCCCAGCCTCAGCCCCAGTAACAAAGATACAGGCTCTCTCTTGACTTGGTGGTCTCTGTCCCATCTATCTAGCATGTACTCAAAAGGGTGGTATATTAGCCTTGGGATTAGTAGTACCAGGACAGAGAAATCTTTTGTCCGGTCCAATACTTATGTGTGGACACTTATGAGACCTGTGGAGCAAGCCCACCATCCATTCTGGGGCAGTGAAGTGAATGAAGCTTGGTAACCTAGGCAATAGGGAGAGTTGCACAAAGACTGGTAAAACAGTGCTGCTACCTAGGCACTTCACCACCTGCAAGGTAAGACCCATTCCTGATTTCTGAGCCCACCTGCGGGAAGATGATGCATTAGGGTGATATTTGAGGAGGTAAAAGCAATGCCCTCAATAATAAGGGGGCGCTATATCATAGCAGAGCCAGCAAGAATTAGTGTCCCCAGGGTCAGAGTCACTCAGCACATGGAAGGTCTTCTTGATGAGATCAGTCAAGGGGGCTGGGTTAGGCAGATACAGAGTCGGACTCTCTAAAGTATGGGGTTTCCCATATGAGCTGACTGAATCGTCAGAAGGAGAGGCTCCAGCCGTTTCGGTGGCACAATGGCCATTTCTTTGTGTCCCATTGAAGCAGTGGGGACTTCTATCCTGAGCTGGACAGTGAAAAAAGGAGCCTGTCATCATACCAGCGTTTATAGAGTCTAAGTCCCAGGTTTTTCCCTTGAGCCAGTTACTATTAGCCTGCTTCCTGGGTTTGGTGAAGTCTATACCTAGGAGGCTGCAGGCTCCGGATTGACAGGGAGAGTTGTTAGACCTGAGTTGCACTTAGTGACCTTGGTTCGGTTCCTCCTGACTGTAATCAGGTCCCAGGAGGAGGGTGGGCCCCAGTAAGCATCTCCAGTAGTCTTGGATCCCCAACTGCTGCAGTAGAAGGAGTCAGTCCTCCCACTCCATACCCCTCCACACACACACCTGTGCTGATCTCTTCTGGTAGGCTTGTCCCAGGTACAAACATAGACTGCGGCATTGTGAAGGTGGCATCAGGTGTTGGGTCCGCCACAGCCAAGCCCTCAATTTCCCAGATCCTGGACTGCCCTTGGTGTATCTAAGAGTACAGGAAGGCCGTATAACCTAGTCCTATTGGCCATGGGTATATTCCAAGAGACTAGTCTGCAGCCAGTTGACATAGGTCAAAGACGAGAATTGGCCATAATGTGTAAGGGGGTGATTCTCAGTCACCATGGTCACCTCATCTCCCATAAGGGTCGAAGTCACTCTCCAGGTCAGCTTGGTCAGCTGGTGGGGGCCTGTCCCTCTGGCCATCCCATCGTCTGGGAACAGGATCAGGATCAGGATCAGGATCAGGATCAGGATCAGGATCAGGATCAGGATCAGGATGATTCTCTTGACAGGAGAATCCTGTTCCATTTTTCATAGGCTGTCAAGTGAGCTTGATCTTCAGAGCGTTCTTTGTGTGGGGGTGGGGGCTCTAATCTCCGTTCCGGTAGGGATGGTCAGCTGGGGGTAGGCAAGTAACTGGCTTTACATGAGAGACGTGTATCCAGGCTGCAATTCCATCTACCTTTATAGCTGTTGGTGTAGTTAGGAGGACTATGTAGGGGCCCCTCCACTGAGGTTCTAAAGACTAGGATCGGTGTGTCTCCAGTTTGAAACTGATAAGGTACTTCTGTGGTCTGGAGCATAAAGAACAGACAGATTGGACTAGATCTCCCTCTGAACTATCTGAAGGGCTATCAGCCTTTTTATGAGTACATGGTCTCCTTGGTTCGTAATTTCAAGGTCAGGTCCAGAAGCTACCAACAGGCTCAGTCCCCCATAGAGAATCTCAAAAGAGGTCAAGTTCAGCTGGTAAGGGTGTTTTGGGCTCAGAACAGGGCCAAGGGAAGGAGCACCACCCAGTCACCGCCAGTCTCTAAGGTCAATTTTGTCAAGGTCTCTTATAGAGTTCTATTCATCCTTTTCTACCTATCCTGAACTCTGGGGACGATATGCACAATGGAGTTTCCAATTAGTCCCCAAGACCTTAGCAAGCTCCTGACTTACCTGAGATACAAAGGCAGGTCCATTATCTGATCCTATTACCTTAGGTGCTCCAAACCTGGGAAAAATCTCTTCTGGTATCTTCTTTTCCGTCATTGTGGTGGTCTCCTGTTTTGTGGGAAAGGCTTCCACCCACACTGAAAAGGTATCTAAAAAAACTAATATGTATTTGTAACCATACTTCCCAGGCTTGACCTTGGTAAAATTTACTTCTGGAAGACTCCTGGCCTGCTTCACCTGAGCCTTTTTCCTTTCCCTACTTCGGTGTGGCAGGCATTTACTTGTTGACAAACCTGGCATCTTCCCACTGCTTCTTCTGCCAGGTACCTCAGGTTCATGATGCACACTCGAGAACCCTTGACCACTTGCACTAGTTTCCCAGTGCCCAGATGAGTCCATTGGTGCATCTGGGCAAGCAGATCTCTGCTTGGACCCCAGGTAAAATAACTTTTCCTTCTTGTGTCTTCCATTGTCCATCTCTTTTAAGGTACTAGTTGGTGGGGTAACTAGAGATTTGGACTACTTTTTCTGGGGAGTATTGTAGAAAGGGACAACCCTTAGGACAGTCATCCATCCCACTTTTGTCTCTGACAGTGGCTGGGTCTTTAGTAGCAACCTCTTTCTCCGTTCTATCCACGAAGTGGTTTCCCCTAGCTATGAAAGTCTTTGGTGGCCTGGGCAGTGGATGATGCTCACCTTTAGTGGTTTGAGGAGAGCCTCCAAGAATGCCTTGGTCTTGGCTTTGTTCTTAATCTCCCTGTCTATGGATGTCAGGAGGCCCCTCTGCTGTATATTGTACCCCATGTACATGAGCGGTGGTGAAAGCATACCTGCTATTGGTGTAGATGTTGATCTTTTTTGCCAGCTCCCGGATCTAAGGTCTTGGTGAGTGCGATCAGTTCCACTTTCTGGGCTGACCGTTCTGCCCAGAGCACTTGTTGCCCATCTACCACGGCTGCTCTGGCCTTGCACTGCCCATCTAGGAGATAGCTGATGCCGTCAATGAACCAGGTAACCTTGGCATGAGCAGTGGTCAGTTGGAGAGATCTTTCCAATGCCCCTGCTCCTCTGCCAAGACCTGTGAACAGTCATGGGCAGGTAGCTAGGGATCAGGGTCAGGGAATAGAGTAGCTGGGTTGAGGGTCACCAAAGGTGGGAAAGTGACTCAATCTGAGTTCAGCAACAAAGTCTGGTAGTGGGTCATATGGCATCAGTGAGCCACTGGTCAGGGGGCTGACACATCACACTTTTAAGGGCATGGGGGTAGGGGAGAGGCTGTCACAGTCAAATCCTGTCCCATGGTCAATTTATCTGTGTCCTTGACCAGGACTGCCACCACCACTATTATCCTCAGGCAGGCAGGCCATCCAGCTGCAACTGGATCCAGTTTCTTTGACAGGTAAGCAATGAGGTCTTTCCCTGGGCCCAAGGGTTGAGTTAGCACCCCCTTAGCCATCCTTTGGTTTTCGGTCACAAAGAGATGAAAAGGCCTGCAGATGTCAGGCAGCCTGAGGGCAGGTGCTTCCAAAAGAGTCCTCTTAATGTCACTGAATGCCTGTTGCTCCCCCTCATCCCAATAAAATGGTTGTCCAGTCTTAGTCAAGGGGTAGAGGGGGGCTGCTAGCTTGGCAAACCCGGGAATCCAAAGCCTACAAAATCCAGCCGTCCCCAAATTCTCACACTTGTTTGGGGGTCTTCAGGGCAGGGATATGAAGGATGGTTTCTTTCCTGGCCTCTGATAAGCACCTCCCATCCTCTAATAGGTACCCCAGGTAGCTCACCTTAATCTGACAGGTTTATGCTTTCTTGGCTGAGGCTTGATAACCCAACTCACTCAACTCTATCAGCAGCTGTTTAGTGCCTCTGAGTCAGTCTTCCTCAGTCTCTGCTACATTAGAAGGTCATCTACATATTGCAGAAGGGTCACCTGTGGGTTAGACTCAACAGTAGATGGCGAGGTCATGATGTAGGTCCTTATTAAAGAGAATTGGTGAGTTCTTGAAGCCCTGGGGCTGTGATCCCCATCTCGGGATCTTTCCATTAAAAAGCAAAGTACTCCTGGCTTTGGGGACTCAAGGTTAGACAGAGAAGGCATCTTTGAGGTCCAAAACTGTATACCAGGTCCTGGTGGATGGTAATGAGCTCAGCGGGGTGTAAGGATTAGGTACTGTGGGGTGTATGCCAGCCGTTTGCTGGTTTACCTCAGGCAGGTCCTGCACCGGGTGACAGTCCTGGGTGCCAGGTTTCTTGACAGGCACGAGAGGTATGCTCCATGCTGATCAACATCTCCTCAGGATCCCCAAATCCAGAAGCCTGTTAATGTGAGGCTGAATCCCCTCCAGGGCTTCCTGAGACATGGGGTACTAGTGCACGGATATCAGGGTAGCCATGGCCTTCAGCTCTACATGAATGGGGGGCTAGTTGGTAGCCTTCTTCATGTCTGCTGTTTCAGCCCAGGCCTGGGGGTACTTCTGGAACTACCAGTCCATGTGGATCTGAGTGCCCATTTTAGTAAGTCTCAATCAAGGAGGGGGTAAGGACACTCAGGTATGACCATGAAGGAGTGGGATACCTGGCCCACACCTAGATCAACAGATCTTTGGGTAGTCTGTGAGTATTGTTTAATCCCTGTGGCTCCTTGGACCCAAGACTTTTTCTTGGAGAGGAGCCCCTCTGTTTGGAGGAAGACAGTGTGTTGTGCCCCTGTGTCCACCAGAAACTGGGTGGGTTCCCCTCCACTTTCAGAGTTACCCTGGTTTTGGAGAGCTCCATTCCCCTAGTCACTCTCTTCTCCCAAGTTAAAAAACTCTTTTGGTCTGTGAGCCATTTTCCTTCCTTTTGGCCCCCTCTCCCTGCTTTTGTTGGGACAATCTCTAGACCAGCGTTCTTTGCAGTAGGCTCATTTATCTTTCTCAAGTGGAGCTCTCTGTCTCCTTACTTGTAGCAGAGGCTCAGGTCCCTTCCTGTTCTCTCTTAACCAATGCTGTAAGGATTTTTTTTTGTTTGTTTGTTTTTGTTTTTTTTTTTTTTAATTTTATTTTATTTTATTTTATTTTATTTTTTATTATTAACTTGAGTATTTCTTATATACATTTCGAGTGTTATTCCCTTTCCCAGTTTCCGGGCAAACATCCCCCTCCCCCCTCCCCAAGGATTTTTTTCTAACTTTCTATCCTGGCACTCTTCTCAGTTCCCTTTCCTCCACCTCTTTCTGTTTCCTCTCTTTCTTTTCTTCTTCTGTTTCCCTATTGTGGTAAACTTTCTCAGCTACCTGCCCTAGTTCCCTAAAAGACTTACCTTGAAAGCTATCTAGCTTCTGAAGCTTCCTCTTTATGTCCTTCACAGCCTGATCTACTAACTCCATAGTCGGTGTGGCCCTATGTTTGTCAGCATTAGAATCATAGGGGGGATATTGGAGGAAAGTCTCCATAAGTCATTTTAGGAAGGCTGAAGGCATCTCATCAGGGCCCTGCCACACCTCTCACACCTTAGATTAGTGGGTTGCTTTGCTACACCCTTGAGACCTGCCAACAGAGCCTGGAGGTAGATCTTCAGGTGCTCCTTACCTGCTGCTGCATTGTAGTCCCAATCAGGCCTCCTGAGGGGGAGTCCCTTGTCTATGTCAGCAGGGTTCAGGGTTGGGATCCCATTGTTTCCTGGTCTGCAGGAGAATTCGTTCCTTCTTTTCAGTGGTAAAAAGGGACCTGCAAAAGTTGCTGACAGTCATCCCAAGTAGGCTGGTGTGTAAAAAAAAATGGACTCTATTAGATTGGTGAGGCCCTTGAGGTTATCTGAGAAGGGTGGATGCTGAGCTTTACAGTTATAGAGATCATAGGTGGGAAAGGGCCAGTATTGCATGGCCTGACTCCCTGTTGCATCTGTAGGCCCAAAGGCTGCAGGGGGAGGGCCACAGTGGTGTCAGGAGATGCAACTCTATGGCTCTACATCCCCATGGCAGGACCTGTGTCCTCCTCTGGGGGGCTCGGGTAAAGGGACACATGGGCCAGAACCAGGGCCAGTAAAGCCTCAGCCTCTCCTTGGGGCTCCCGCAGCACACTTGGGGCAAGAGTGGGTGGGTATGAGGGAGGGGGATCAAGGAGGAGGAGATCTGTAGTTCCCGAGTCCTGGAGAACTTCTGTCTTCTTTCCCGAGCCCAGACTGAGTCTTGAAAGTCAGAACCCTGCTAGGGAGAAAAGAACAGACCCAAGCAGGGGTTGGTTAGTTATAAGCTCTTTCTAGACAGTTATATAGTGGACCTGATCTGGGTGACTGGCGTATCTGGATCCAAGTCCCAGGATCTTACATTTGACTGTCATGGCTATGGGGGATCAAATGTCCCTTCCTGGCACCAACTGACCCCAAAAGCTGGCCATTCAGATGTGCAACGGGTCTGGAGTGTTTTTTTTCCCCTTATGTCTACTGACAAGTTGTGTGTGTGTCCCTCGACCCCATCCCAATGCTCCAGGACTAGACCAGAGGGGTGGTAGAAAGTTTCTGTCCCATGTCCAAAAGTTTCATCAGTCCAAGTCCCAAGAACACAAAGAAAAACAACACACAGTCCACTCGCCCCTTCTGCGAGTGGAACAAGCGTGTTACCTGGTGACTCGGTCAGCTCATGTTGGGTCCAGAGTCTACAAAACCAAACAGGGGCAGAGTTTTTCCCCAACCCCTCTGGAGAGATTGGAGCGTCCTCCAGCCTCCTGCAGTTGTGGCGTTAAGGCACATCTGCCCTCCACAAATGACCACTCCGGTTACTGTGGCTCTCCCAGCCTTCCTGACACTTACAAACACAAGCTGAAAACAAAGCTGGCACATACAGAGGAGACACAGACGACCACAGTACCAGCTTGAGCTGTTTCCTCAAATTCACCAACCTCCTGTGGATTCCCCCACAAGAGGTGAGCTTCCCAGCCAACGCACTGAATGTGAGGCTAGAGTGGGACCACTAATGGGACCCCTTGAATGAGAATCAGGGAGGGGGTGATCAATGCAGAAACAAGAGGAGTTTTATTGTTCCAGTGCGTTGGGGCTACCCCACTTCAAGGTGAAGATGACCCTGCACAGACTCTAACAGGGAGTTATATGCTTTTGATAAGGGGAGATTTCAAACAATAAGGGCAGAATTCAAACAACAGTAACTGGACAGGGTACTGTTGGTGGAGCAAAGCGATCTTCAAACTGATTCGTGGTCAGTGGGCCGTCTGGGACTTTCCGAGTGGGGGTCGGTTGGGAGTCATAGTTGGCTTGTAGTTGCTCCAGCTGGCTCTACTCTTCCTGGAAGGGAGGGGTCTTAGTACTAGGAGGTTTGTAGTGGGATTTTCCCACTTAGATTGACCCCCAACTCTGACTCTTTCACCATCAGATGCAACAGGATCAAGTCTCCAGTGGTTTGCTCACCCTGAGCACTGACTCCCCACGCTCACAAACGCTGAGCACATGGTATCTCACACAGGGGCGGGAACATCGTACCTGCGCCCTAGTCTGCTCATGAGAATTTGACCCACTTGCAAGTTGTTAGTCTTGGGTAGCAGAACTTCCAGGAAACTAACATGTTGGCACTCTCCTGAGAGGTCAGAATTTTCCCAGTTTCATAAAGTGAGTGGGCGCCCTTCACCAAGCAGGACCCCCCCCCCCCGTGAGCCTTGTAATCTGTGCTTGAGAGGTCCTTCGGTGTCCGTGGTATGAAGATATGGGCTTCCTATTAGATCTCTACCCCTGGCTTTCACTTCAGGATTTGTGGGTGATGCTTCTCTTGTGCTTGATCAACAGCCTCTGGGACAGATTGTCTGATTTCTTCTCTTTACTGCCTGCCTTAGACAAACGAGCACTTAGGATGCTGCCTTCCTCTTCGAGTTTGAGAGGCCCCTCATTCTCGGGAAACAGGAAGCTGTCACTATTTATCTGAGGGTCTTGAGTAGAATGTGGTAGGATCTCTTTTGTCATTGAAGAGTCCTGGACCCCTGCTCTCAGCAAAGGTATCACATGGTAAGCAGTATCTTGATGGTTCGGTGTTACCATGAGTCCCTGGACCACTGCTGCTGCCGCCAACAGGAGTTGGGCCAGAGCGTCCTTAGTCGATTGCTACTCCACCTGATTGTAGACCAGCCCCGCCAGATTCTCCTTAGTGTGTGGAGGAACTACTTCCAACCCATGTCTTCTTGTCATTGTTCCGGGCTGACGTTCCTGATGGTCACAGGAAACTTAAATAGGATTTGTCTTTCTTTGGCTGGGCTGGGTCTCTGCTATTGTGACTTTCCTGTCTATATTGGAATCTTATAGTTCCCATTTGGCCTGATACATAACCTCTTTGAGGGGTTAATAACAAACATCTTTATTGACACTTGCCAATGTACTCTGATACGTACGTAGATGATACTCCTAGGGCAATGGCTGATAATGTCAGAAATTGTCCTGTTCAGTCTGTGATGCCCCTTAGCAAGCCGAGCACACAGGCAGAAGGGACATAAGTCCCATGTTGTTGGGACACTGGAACCTGGACATCTCCACTCTCATTTATTGGTGCTAATAGGTATATCTGTAACTTACCATTCTCTTGGGTGATTATGTATGCGGGAACATTTCTCACCACCAGTAGAGCTGAGGGTCTGGCTTGCTTCACAGTTGCAGCTGTGAAGCGTCTCCCACATCTGTGGCACCTTCGTGATACAGGACATGCTAAGTCAAAGGAAGTTAACAATGAAGCAATGTCTGGGAGGTGCTTCTAATGGCAGAGATCCACTCCCAAACTACGATGCTGGTGCCCCAGTTTTTTAGCTGCTGGTATGTGTTTCCCACCTTCTGAGTGTACACATCCTCCCTGGTTACAAGCTTGGAGAGAAATAAGCTTTGGTAAGCCGCAACGGCAGAATCCTTCATTCCTAAAGATGGTTCAGCAGGTAAACCTTTCTGTAACATGAGTAACTCCTTCTGGGCAATCTAATGCTATTTTATTTTATAAAAAGGAAGGCTCTGAATGTCCATAGTAATTGTAATCATAATGAAGCCATTTGCTGTCAATAGCAAATTAAAACAGCATGAAGGTGATTGCATACAGCACAGACCTCAAGCCCCACTCCCTTACAGGCTGAGCTTTGCTCAGCCCTGCTCTCTCCGCTTCTCCCAGTCACAAACTCCCTTAGTTTTAGGTGGGATTGGATCATTATGGTCTCTAATCCAAGTGCTACTTTCAAATAAGATGAAGTCAGTTGACTTGATCTTAATGCTTCTCCTCTTGTTTCTTCCTTTTTATTTTTTTATTTTAATCCCTAAACAAAAATCCAAATTACATGCATGGTACATTATAGATGACCTTGAGTATGGATATTGTTTGCAAACCAGTAAAAACAGAAAGCTCACAGGAGGGAGACATTTGTTTCCTTTATTCTCCACAGGAAAGAGAGGAGCATGCAGCTCAAAACCAGTCAGAAACATTGTATACCCTCTAGATTCACCCTCAAATCTTGTGTAACTTGCTGCTTATGTCTGAGACGCTCTTAGACACAAAGTGTGGCTTTAGCATTCCTTGTCTCTTTCCAAGCAACTATGGCCCTATATTATCATCCCTTTCTCACCCTGGCAAGGGAGAGGAACTTTTTTTTTTTTTGGTTCTTTTTTCGGAGCTGGGGACCGAACCCAGGGCCTTGCGCTTCCTAGGTAAGTGCTCTACCACTGAGCTAAATCCCCAGCCCCGAGAGGAACTCTTAATATTGACATCAACTTGGGCCAGACAGAGCTGGGGCCCAAAGAACTGATTCGATGACCAGCGATTCCACAGGGACCTTCTGTGAGAGAGTGTTCAGCTCCCTTGTGTTATGGTGCCCCACAGGGCTATTTAGAGAATCTTATTTTTATTGGCCTTATATCTTCTGTTTCCCATCAGTTCAGGAGTTGTCTAACCAGAACTTCAGCATTCGTCCTAGCGGATCTGTGGTAGTACCTATTTAAATACTTACAGCCTGGCAGCGGTGACGTTCCTCAATATCCACCTCAATGTTCTGAGTTCTGGAATGAAGCGTGCGTGTGCACGCACACACACACACACACACACACACACACACACACACACACACACACACACAGAGAGAGAGAGAGAGAAAGAGAGAGAGAGAGAGAGAGAGAGAGAGAGAGAGAGAGAGAGAGAGCCCTTATATTTTGATATGCTTAGAACAGCGCAATCAATGGCTGGCCACTTCTTACCCTCCTCGTGGCTAATCCAACTCCCTCCAATATTCCCAAGTCATCACTTACTAAATCCTATACTCCATCTTTGCTGCTCCCAGTCAGGCAGCCCTCTGAAGGCCACTCTCCCCAGCTCCTACATGGCCGCTATGCTCTCTGTCCCGTACCTTCTCAGGTGTTGTGTCTCCTCTCCACCTTCCCCAACTCGGAGGAACTCCTCCTTCCTCCACTTTCTCCCTGTCCCTTGCCTGGGAATCCTAAAAGTCCTGCCTTTGTCTGCCCTGCCCAGCCACTGGCTGCTGGCAACATTGTTTACCAACGAGAACCAACTAGGGACAGGGTTCCCCAACGTCTTACATTCGGGAAGTGTGGACTCCTGTGTAAACAATTTTAGGGGCCCAAAATAACATAAGAATACAAACAGCCACATGAACCATTGCAGGGATATCAGAAAGACCTCATTTCCCTCTTTTCTGTCTTCCCTGGAGTTGCTCACACAGCCCTCCTCCTGCACTAGAGGTCCCTTCTGTACCTTTGGCTTCTCATTTTCAGACCAAGTCTCATGAACAATGTGTAACTCGCACTTTCATCCTCCCCAGATCTCCCAATCACAAAGGCAGTCTGTTATCGTCCATTGATATCGTCCCTTGGCCCCTTGATTTGTGCACGGTTACCTGGTTGCTTGCCCTGTGCCCTTCCTTCTCTGAGCTGCTGCTTTACTGTTGACTCTCTGTTAGTGCCAGAGCGTAGGAGGATGTCTATGCCCAGGGCCACTGCAAAAGCTAGTGGTGTGCACCTCCCAGGGTGGAGATTAGTCCCCCAGACCCCCTGTCATGGGAAGAGAACCTCACATTGTGTGCCAAAGTATTAGAAGTGCATCCGGGATCTAGAGAAAATAGCCACACAGTCTAGAGTAATTTCACAAGGCAAAGGGAGACAGACCATCTGGGAGTTTTGTTCCTAACAGGAAGGAGGACCCGTGCTTCACTCTTCGTGGTGAGAGCTCAGCCTGGTAGCCTTACATGACTGCATAACTTGAAGCAATTGACGAGCAGAGTGCTCCTTTTGACAAAAGGACACAGCCTTGGTCACAAGCTTTGAGCTTACAGAAGTGCCGAGGTGGGGAAAGGATTTTTGCCAGATGGAATCTTTACAAAATTTGTTTATAGACGGAGTCTCATTTGACCTGTGATGGAAAAGATAGTGCATTTTGGTTATGTTCCCAAAGAGAAAGGAAGCCTGTGGGAGTCAGTAGTCCTTGGTCTTTCTCTTCATTGTCCCCTTGCCTCATGAGTCAAATGTACAATTACGGGATATTTTCTTGTGACTGATCAACCAAAATTCCATGGAAGGAATTCGAAGGTCAACTCAAAGGTAAGCTTTTCCCTGAATTGCTACCAATGCTGTAATAGAATCCTGAGACACCATCTATCTATGCACTGTGAGCACTTCCCTCAGGTCAGCAAGTGGGTTTGTGGGTGAAAGCACTTCCCTATATAACCCAGCCATTTTAGTATCTCATTTTTTTTTTGGTTCTTTTTTTTTTCCGGAGCTGGGGACCGAACCCAGGGCCTTGCGCTTCCTAGGTAAGCGCTCTACCACTGAGCTAAATCCCCAACCCCAACCCAGCCATTTTAGACACACGGTCACTTGGTCTAGACAAGCCGGACACCTGGTTCCAATCCTTGTAACCCAGTGGACTGAGAGGATTGACCCTGGAGAGCTGTTGTCTGACTTCCACATGTGCAGTATGGTATGAGCACGAGTGTGTACACACAATAACAATGATAACAGCAACAATAATAATTAAAAATTATTTTCTGGGTCAGGAGAGAAGTAGGATTAAGAACACAAACGACTCTTGCAGAGGATGTGAGTTCCGCTCTTAGCGACCACACTGAGTACCTAAAGCTCACACCTGTAACTTATTCAAGCCAGCCCTGGGGATGCAGAGCCGTTTACAACCACCTGAACCCAAGCCCTGTGGGGATGCAAACCCGCTGGTCTTCTTAGGCACCTGTGCTAGCCTGTGAGCCCACATTCTCTCTCTCATACACACACACACACACACACACACACACACACACACACACACACTTTAAAATAAAAGAAACCCTTAATTTCATCTAAATGGCAGTATACTTCCACACCTGTGTATGCTACCTGGTTAACAAGAAACTGCACATGCAAACTTTAAAATTTAGCAAATTTTGACATGCGCACTACAGTACACTAACAGATGGGATCACCGTCCTCTGTTCTGGCCACGGAACTTTAAGATCTTACAGTCTCTTGTTGAACATGATTGCCTTTGCTATGCAGGTGAGGTCAGGGACAGCTTAAGGGAGTGAGAGAAAGGCCAGCCAAGCATGACTTGGTAAATAGAGGCCGGGGACTGGGTTCAGCAGTGCAGTCTATGACACCTACATGGTGAAACAGCGTGAGAGTCAGGCCACTGTGCCTCAGTGACGCATTCTGGGTGGGTGTTAGGTCTCACACTCAGGACAAACGGCTGAGGTGCCCATTTACATATCAGCAGACACTGGTCATCAGTCCCCCTCAGTCCCTACCTATTAGACGCATCCTGGCTGCCGTATCCCGCCACCTACCTCAACCTCTCTAGCCTCTGAGTTCACTACCCTTTCCCTACAGCTGTTCTTCCCTATATAACCCAGCCATTTTAGACACTTGGTCATTTGGTCTTCTGTCTCCTGGCTAGCTCTGCTCCTGAATCTCTCTTGGACCACTTGCCCACCTCTCTTCTCTCTCGCCACCCCTACACCCTCTTTCCCCCTCGTGGCCTGGTCCCATGTTTAGTCTGAACCTGTCCAGATGCCTCTGGCTGCTTTCTCCCTCAAATTTACAGTAAACCTCCTCCTGCATTAGACCAAGGAGTAGTCATGTCCTAGTTTATGTTTTCATTCAGTGGGGATGACCAGTAAGCTGGGGAACTATATGGAACTATGGGAAAGGGCAGGAATCTCTGAACTGTCCCAGTCAGGTTGCCCAAGTGTGGCCTGTGTAAGTGCAAAAAGAGCGCCTTCCTTCATGTGGAGTCATTTCTGCAGAACTGTTGAACCCAAGGAGATGGGGGGACTGTTAGGTGCAAAACTAGGAGAGAGTTATGAGAGGCCACGGCGGCGTAGCTGTGACATAGGGAAAAGGAGGGCACAGGCACAGACAGAGGAGGGCTGAGGCACCAAATGAAGTCTGGCTCTGCTCTTGTTAGGGTCTAGGGTCCATGTGTGAGTCCAGGGAAGGGGTTGCTGGGCAACGGAGTTGTGCAACTCTGGGAGCTGGGTGGGAAATTGCATGATGGCGGCAAATGTGTCTTTTCTAGTTTATCAAAGTTCATGGCATTCCGAAAAGAGGGGGCAGGCAGTATTCCTGTTTTATACTGTGGTACAGTTGCCATGTTCTGTGTTTGGCCCTTGCAAATAGTTTGCCTACAGGATTCACTCAGCAGTCATGGTACTTCCTGTTTAATTAAGGCTTGTTTAGAAAATAGAACAAGAGAGCCATCCAAGCACCCAGCTGGTGTCTGTAGCTGGGTGTGTCAGAGGTCGTGAGTTAGAGCAGTTGACTGACAGGAACTGGGTCTTGTGGAGGCCTTACCTGCAGCTTGTAGAATCAAATTCAAGACAGTGATATACTGTAGTTTTACCCCTTGCTGGTGAGAAAATGAGCCTCTTGATGTCAGGCTTGTAGGATTCTCTGGAACAACCTGGATTAAACTTCCACGGTTCATAATTTAAATGTGAGGAAATGGAGGTGCTCCGCTTTAATCCTAGCACTTGGGAAACAGAGGCAGTGAGGTCTCTGCATTCCAGGCCAGCCAGGGCTACTTAGTGAAACCCTGTTTCAAAACAGCATTGACAAAAGATAGCTCGACCTGTGCAAAATTAATTCCAGATGGATAAAAAGACCTTAATATAAAGTTTGATACCCTGAAACTAATACAGGAAGAAGTTGGGAAAATATTTCCGTGTATAGATGCAGAAAAGGACTTTTCAACAGGACTTCAGTGTAGCCATCCAGCTAAGACCAGGCAGGGCTCTCCTGAAAGGAGGGCTGGAAATGAAAAGGGCAGGGGTGGGGTGTGAGAAACATGGAGACAAGACAGTGTTCTGATCAAGGCTCAAAGCTTAATATTTAGCACAGAGTATGTAAAGGGAGAGACCACAACATCCATCCCCAGAACAGTAACATGGGGTAGCAACAGTACCGCAGTAAATCAGATAAGTTCCCATATCTTTGCAGCTTGTTAACTCTGGCACATCAAAGCTCACAGCTGCAGCCAAGGCAGATGTTTCTGCTCAGGCTGATAAGGCCTATCACTCAAGGTTTGCTTCTGCCTTTCCTAAGCATATTCAGAGTCTCCCTATCCTGCCAGGAGGTGACACTTTAGTTGCTCAGAAACAGGGCCAACAACTGGCAAATGGCATCTTAAGAAATTAAAAGTCAGGGTTGGGGATTTGGCTCAGTGGTAGAGCACTTGCCTAGCAAGCGCAAGGCCCTGGGTTCGGTCCCCAGCTCTGAAAAAAAAAAAGAAAAAAGAAAAGAAATTAAAAGTCTGCACAGCAAAGGAAACCATAGAATGAAGAGGGAGAAATGGGAGAAAACCTTTGCAAGTTGAACCTCCGACAGAGGAGTAGAAAGTAAACAAGAACTCAAAATAACAACCAGGGCTGGAGGTAGCTCAGTGGTTAGCAGCATTTGTTGCTCTTGCAGAGGACCTGGCACTTACATGATGTTTACAACCAGTCCTAATTCCAGTTCCAGAAAACCAAACGCCCACTTCGGGATCTGACACCCCCTTTCGACCTCTGTGGGCACCAGGTACATGTGTGACGCACACACATACATACGGGCAAAGCACACTCAGACACAGAAAATATCTAAAACATGAAATCAAACAACCTAATTGATGACATGGTTAATGAACAGCGTGCTAACAACAAAATACAATTAGCCATAAACATATGAGGAAATGATCATCTCACAGCAAAGTAAAACTACGCTGAGATTCCACCTTACCACGAAGGACGACAAAGCAGAGAGAAGCCAGAGCTGCTCCAGAGCAGACAGATGAGCACGCTCTGGAGCAGAATGACGTCTGCCCTGCATTTGACTCCTGTGTGGATTCGTACACACCACAGGGTAAGAGCCTCAGTAAGGCTTCTAAGTTCACATTTTGTAAATCCCCAAAGGGTTTGGAGTAGTATAACTGTCATATGTTATTTAAAATATTTTAATGAAACCACAGATCCTGCTAAATGTAGAATTAGAAACATGATTAAAGAACTACAGACTACCAAACATGGCTGTGGGGTTATAAAAGGAAAGTACTAGAACAACTAGAGACCCCCTGAATCCCTCTGAGGTGAGGTCTAGCACCACACAGCAAATCCAAACTATTAGAAAAGTATGAAAACTAATAAAAAACTCATTTGGTGAGTTGGCCCAAAGGACTAGAGGTGGCGAAAAAGGAAGTGTAGGAACAGAAGTTGGGCCTGGCGTATTTACCCTGCTTAGACATTTGAAAGGGATGAAATATTGAAACAGATTAGATGCCAGAAGTGAGGAGCTGTAGAGAAAACACCTACAGTAGAGGAACATCTGAACATTTCTAGGTTAGAGAAGCGATCCCTCCACATGACAAAAGCCATGAATTATCAATATGTAAAAATGTAGGTGCAGATTCCTAGAGGCAGGCCCCAAGACAACCAAATTGGGGTGGTGGGGTGGTGGTTACTACTCTTGAACCAAAGAAGCTGAGAGAACACCTTCCATATCTAAGACAGAATTTCTGTGAGGGGCTGGGTGGGAGTGGGGCAGGGTGGTGGTACTGGGCCTCGACTGATGGGTGGGGTGGGGTAGGGGATGCTGGGCAGAAGCTGATGGGGGTTGGTGGTGGCTGAGGGGCTGTGTCCTCACTGTTTGCAGCAAAACAAGAGCAAGGTTATCCATGTTAAGATACAGCTTAAGAGAAGAATGGCAGGGTTCGTAAGTTCTATGCAATCACGGTGTTCTGCACTATACAAAGGTCAACCACAGTGAGCCAACCCAAAGGGAGGAGAAGAACTTGCAACCATCAGGGCAAAGAGCAAAAACTAGAGCTGCCACAACACGACCAGAATGGTGCTATGTAAAATGTAATGAATTTGACTCCACGAGGACTTGTGCCTGGAGGCAGCTTTGCTTGCTACAACTCTGGGCCCTGGAATAGAACTAAAAGATAAAACATTGGCTCAAAACAAGGAGTTAATTTTTGTGTGTAGAGGATTCCCCAATTATGCCTCAAGTGCTATAACTTAAGGGGCCATTTTTTTTTTTTTAGATTTATTCATTTATTATATGTAAGTACACTGTGGCTGTCTTTAGACACACCAGAAGAGGGCACCAGATCTCTTTACAGATGGTTCCCATGTGGTTGCTGGGAATTGAACTCAGGACCTCTGGAAGAGCAGTCGGGGCTCCTAACCACTGAGCCATCTCTCCAGCCTGAAGGGGCCATTTTGAGTCTTATCTTTCCCCTAGCTGCATGCCTAGTGTTCAAGGTCATTGTCAATTTTGCTGTACCACTGAGTGATCCAAACGCTGAGCTCAGATTATGGGGCCATCACTCTCCATCCAAGACCACTGGTATTGCTAAGACCAGGGGCCAGGCTCTTCTAGGTCAGTGTTCATCCACATTGGCCATTGCTGGAGCAGATATTGAGAATGTGGTTAGCAGCTACAGACTCAGAAGCAATGGGTGTAGGACGACTGGAGGGAATATAGAAAGGGCTGGCTAGGTGCCACCATGTGCAGCTGAGTAAAAATCTCAAGTCATACTTGGATTGTGTTGCCTGAGATAAGACCAGAGCTGGAGTAACAGACCAGACCCCAAATCGAAGAGACCATCAAAGGTGGAGCTTCATGTTGCTTCCTGTTAGGGCCTCACCTGTGGGCTGGGCTATATCTCCATGGCTGAGGAGAAATGTCACAATTGGTATGGAGTGGCATAAACTCCTGGCAGGCAGTGGGAATGTGAGGTCTGAACTGAGCCTCTTCCAGGACCTCTTGTATGAGACTCACAGAGGTGGTGATCAATGCAAAAGCAACAGTTTTATTGTTTCAACAACATGTTGGGGCCTTCACCACTTCAAGGGGGAGATGACCCTGAGCAAACTCTAACAGGGAGTTATATACCTTTGATAAGGGCAGAATTCAAACAATTGGGGCAGAATTTGAACAATGGTAACTAGGCAGGGTACTATTTGTGGGGTGAAGTGACCTTCAAACTGACTCGTGGTCAGTGGACCATCCAGATCTTTCCAAGTGGGGGTCAGTTCGGAGTCAAAGGGGGGTCAATTGGGAGTCACAGGTGGCTTTGTCTGATAGTTGGCTTGCAGTTGTTCCAGGAACTATCTGGCTCTACTCCTCCTAGAAGAGAGAGGTCTTAGTGTTAGGAGGTCTGTAGTGGAATTTTCCTACTGGCCAATGAATAAATATAGTCTCTGAGTTAAGATGAAAAAGAGACCACGGGGTTGGGGATTTAGCTCAGTGGTAGAGCGCTTGCCTAAGAAGCACAAGGCCCTGGGTTCGGTCCCCAGCTCCGAAAAAAAGAACCAAAAAAAAAAAAAAAAAAAAAAAAAAGAGACCATATTTATTCAGACACGGAGCAAGCATTTCTCTTGGCAAGAAGGATAGTCGTTTACTGAACAAAATGAGTGACCAGGAGTCAGTTGCAAGCTCTGTTGAGGGGTACATATGCCCACTTGGGGCCTTGCCTGTCAAGGACCCTGGATGCTAGTGTGCACTGTGTCTGCACTTGGCAGAAAAGGAGGGGAAGCGAGGATAAGCCAGAGTGAGCTGTAAAACCTGGAGCTGGTCCTGAGAGAAAAGGAAGTCACAAAGTGACTGCTGGGAAATTAACTCAGGACCTCCAGAAGAGCAGTCAGTGCTCTTAACCACTGAGCCATCCCTCCAGCCCTCCAGCTGATCCTGTCAACAAGGATGGAGCTGGCTGCTGGGCTAGAGTTGACTTTTGTTGTTCCTGTTGATGAAGGTATTAGCAAGGGCGAGGAGGGAAAACTTCTGAAACATTTTATCCTCTACTGCTGACACCCTGGGGAGATAAAAGGTCTCACTCCAGGTGGCCATTTAACATCAAAAGCAGGTCACTCCAAGTTGCATTAAGTAGTCCTTAGTCCTAACTTTTTAAAAATGAATCAGAATAAGATTAAGGTGAAAAACATTCTTTCCCACGTCCAAAAATAATGTCAGTCCAAGTCGAATGACACAAAGAGACACAAGGAAGACAATCCTTGCCAATGACAGAACAACTCAGACAATCTGTCCCTGTCATGGGCAAAATTCACACACATTACACACAGACTCTGCCCCTGCCATGGGCAAAAGACACACAGGCTTGCCCCTGCCATGGGTGAAATACAGATCTGGTGACTTTGTTGCCTTAAGCTGGAACCAAAGTCCTGGCGACCCCATCGGCTCACACAGGAACCAGACCCAATGAGGCTGAGTGTCCAAACCCCTCCCCAGTTGCTATGGTGACCCCATCGCTCATGCTGGAACTGGAGTCTGAAAGGCTGGAGCGTCCTCCAAGCCTCTCTCTAGTTACTGAGGTTCTCTGAGCCTTCCTGACGCTTGCAAGCATAAACCAAACCGAAAGCAAAACACAAACAAAAAAACTAGATAGAGGAGACACACACAACCACCATACCTGCTGGAGCCATTCCTCTGACCCATTGTCCTCCTGTAGGTCCTCCACAAGAGGTGAGCTTCCAGGCCAATGCACCAAATATGAGGTCTGAATTAAACCTCTTCTACAACTTCTTAAATGAGACTCACAGAGGCAGTGATCGATGCAAAAGCAAGAGGAGTTTTATTGTTCCAACATGTTGGGGCCTTTCCCACTTCAAGGGGGAGACAACCCTGAGCAAACTCTAACAGGGAGTTATATACCTTTAATAAGGATGGAATTCAAACAATTAGGGCAGAATTTGAACAATGGTAACTAAGCAGGGTACTATTGGTGGGGCAAAGCAATCCTCAAACTGACTCATGATCAGTGGACCATCCGGATCTTTCCAAGTGGGGGGTGGTTAGGAGTCAAGGGGGGTCAATTGGGAGTCACAGGCGGCTTTGTCTGATAGTTGGCTTGCAGTTGTTCCAGGAACTAAATTGGTTCTGCTCCTCCTGGAAGAGAGAGGTCTTAGTGTTATGAGGTTTGTGGTGGAATTTTCCCACTGGCCTTAGATTGACCCCAACTCTGGCTCTTTCAGGAAGATATCAATGCCTGAAGACAGACTACCACAGTGTGTGTGTGTGTGTGTGTGTGTGTGTGTGTGTGTGTGTGTGTGTGTGTGTTTCAGAAGGTCCGGGATAGAGGAAGAAGAGCTGGAGTCTGCAGGAAACCCCAGGAGGAGAGACTGGGAGGATGGAGTAAGGTTCACTGTCTGGAAAGTGAGCCACACCTACAGATCTCCTGGTCCACAGGCCAGAACTGAGGGCAGAGGCAGTGATTGACAGGAGAGGGACAAATTTGAGGAGGGAGGAGTTCTCTGAGAGGAAAAAGCAGGAGAGCTCACACATAGGAACAGAGGACTCTGTTTTGAAGGTTTTGTGGCAGTGCAGAAGGCAGCCACTACAGTGAGTTCCAGAAGACTACTGTGCCCAGGAGCCCTGCTTCCTTTTGCACCTCTGCTGCTCTTCATGCTGGGCATTGACAGCATCAGGTGTAGGAGCTACCCCTCATAGAGAACAGAAGGGCTGGGTGTCACTGCAGTGCTTGAGGCCTAAAATCCACCCTTAATGCACTCCTGCTGACATGCCATCTATGTCTCCTTGTCTTGGTACTGTGCTGGACGGTGGCAGCATAGCTGCTGGGCTGGGGCCAGGCTTGCAGACCCCTCTCCCATTTGGAAGCAAGTGAATAGTGCACATTTGCCAGCTAGAACTCTGATGCAGGTGCCCTCCACCTGTCCTACAGTGCCATCTGCCACCTACACTGGGCTTTCCTCTGGGAACTGGCAGAAGATGAAAGTGACAATGGGGCCATTCAAAGTCATTTTCTTCCACTGGTACAAAGCCAGGGCAGGGCAATGCTCTGTGACTGAGTGGTATCCCCAGCCTCACTCACTTTAAGGACCTGAGCTCATCACCGATGGGGATGAGGCTGGGGGGAAAGCAACTCACTGGGAAGGGTGCACAAAAATCTTATCTGAGAAAATGAGGGAACTGAGAAGAGCCACCTGGGGTTAATGGGCAAGAGAATTACTACAAAAGAGGCGCAGAGAAGACTCTAGATTCCGGGTTCTTTGCTGGCCCCCTTGTCCTTGTCCTTAGACTCTGAAATAGGCTTTCCTGGGCAGTGCCAATAGCAGCCTGGGAAATGAACGGAGTTAAAGTTTCAGGGACCTCGGGCCCTGGACTGCCCCTGGGTGTCCTGTCCTCAGAACTCAGCTCCTGCTCCTCTCCATGCTCCTGTCTCAAAGCCTCACCTCTCATCTCTGCATGGAGGAAAGGGTGTGAGCTCTCCATGGCTTTTTCAGCCCAAATCCCATCTCTGGACTGAGTAAGCCCCAATTCTTCTCATTCTTCTGAGAGACAAGAGACAGCTTCAGTATTCATGGCCCCTCTGTACGATACTGACCTCAAGGCATGCTTCTGCCTCCATGTTACCTGTCTCTTTCTGATCTCCTCCTTTCCGGCCCATTCCTTTCTCCTTGAGAGCTCCACCATCATAGTTTTCTCTAATGTGAGGAAGCTGGTAAGAAGACCAAGGAAACACTGTCCGCCCCCTGAGGTCATGAGTTAATCCATAAACTGTCCACCCAAATACAAGAGAACCTGTGTGCTTTGTGTTCTGTTGTGCCCAGTGAAAGAGAATTTAGACATAACCCACAAGGCAAGAGAAGTTCCTGAGCCTGGAATGACTTGAGAGTTGGGGAACACTGGGTCTTCTTGGCATTTGCATAGCTGGCTAGAGAGGATAGACTTCAGCCATGAAGTCACTTATAGACTACAAGGGGTAGATGGATTTATGGCCATGTAAAAATCATAGGTCCTACCAATGTTTGCACCGACTGGGACGAAAGGCACACAGGGGTCAGGGTGAGGGCTCATTCAGGTTGGCTGGTCCACTGTGACTACAGGAAGCCACACCCACATTGTCCAGAAGTTCCATGATTGAGTCTAAGTGTCTACAGATCTAGCCAGCAGTACTCTGAGGGCCACTGTATGACTCCCTCACACATGCCCTTTAGGATTTATGCTCTGCTGTGGGTAGGCCCAAGGGCATCAGGACATTGAGTTCCCATCCCCAACCCCCCATGACTTCATTCTTTATCCAAGAGGGCTTTTACCAAAGCCAATACCAGTGCCGTGCTTGTCTGTCCAGAATGGTGAGCCGAACATGCCTTTACTCATAAAGTTTCCAGACTCAGGCAGTTGTTATAGCAACAGAAAACAGTCTTAAGACAACGAATGAGTCATGCAAGACCACCATACTCTACCAGACAGACCCAAGAAGTGATAAAGTTGAGTGAGCTCAAACCCTGCGAATCTCAGAATTGAGATTGGAAGGAGTGGAGCCGTCCCTCCCTGCCTCTACCTTCTCTGGAACACATAACCACAACATCCCACTGAGGACCATGGGCACTGGGTCACATAACATAAACACCTGGAGTTCTTCTCCATGCTAATGAGGTATCCAGGTAGCCCCGAGCCTGCCAGCCAATGGGTTTTTCTTTCTGAGTATTCCTTCCCATAAAAAGTATTCGATCCCTGGTTCACCCCCAAAAAGTATATGCATTACGTCCACCGTCAAATAAACCAGTATGAACAAGCAAGGGCGGTCTTAGAGAGCTGTTTTATCAATTGTGGTAGGGGGAAGGGTTTCTTTCCTCCATCCCCTCTGGTATACTTGACCCTGGACTCCAATTCAGGCTCATTTGTCCAGTGCCTCCACTCTCTGCCTCACTCCCAGATGCCCTGAGGGAAAGGTAGACCACAGACCCCTGCTCCTGCTGGTACACCAGTGATGCCCTGGTGAAAGGCATCAGTCAACTTTTATAAGTCCGTTTGGATCGCACAACCAAACTATTAATCCCCTCCATGCAATAGGGAAGGATGCCTGTACTTACCAGTCGTGAGGACGCATCAGTAGACATCTAGCTGTTTCTGCACCTTAGACGGAATAGATAAATGCCGAGGGCAGGGATGTGCAGGAAATGGATCCGGGCTCCATTTCCTGATTGTGCTCACTTACATAAGACAAACACAGGATAGCATCTGCACGACGTTATGTGAGGCATTTAAAACTCACTCATAAGGGATGGGAAGATAACCATCCCTTGCTTATCTGACCAAGGCAGCTCAGTCAGTCAACAGGGTCTCAAGGGAGGGATGGAGGACAGAAAAGAAAAAGATAATTAGACGACATTATAACATGACTGCAGCCAGTGCTGATGGCTGTAGCAGGTTTATTTTTCTCCAGTCTGCTTTTATATCATTCTAGGTACATACAAGGAATGTGGTCAGTCCTAAGACATAAACAAGGCAGTGAGGAACAAACCAGGCATAAAGGAAGGTCCCCCCCCCCACCCGGGTGCTGTATTCAGTTTTAATGAGACCCAGCAAGATACAAAGAACACATTCCTCAACTCTATTCATCATGAGCCTACTTCTGTGTCCTGGCCCAACATCAAATTCCTGCCAAATTCCTTGCAGCAGGCCCAACAGCTCTCCACACTTGTCTTATAAGCACAGGGATCTCGGTTTGATCTCCAGAACCCATGTGTTTTGTTTTTGTAAACGCCAGATGTGGTGTAACAGTTGTAATCCCAGCACCAGAGAGGTGGACACTGGCAGATTCCCAGGGTCCCATGACCGACCAACCTAGTCTACCTGACAATGGGAGAACTTGTTTGGAAAAAAGAATGAGTGTTCTGTTGGAGTCCCCGTCTGCCCCCCCCCACATGATCCAGCAAATTCCATTCCTCTCTCTCCAGCCCCATCCACTCAGAAATCCTCCAAACAGAAAAGGTGTCAACAGCTCAGTCCTGCATTCCTAACAACCTCACCTGAGGTCACCAGCCACCCAAGCCCCACCCTCTACCCCTGCATAAGCCCAGTGTGCAGCAGACACATCATTTTCCTTCTCCTACAGTCTTTAAAATTCCCCTGCCACAGTCCGCCTGCAGCTTTTCCCAGTCTTGCCCCTTGAGACTGGTGAACTCTCTCCTGGAAGCCCGTTCCTAAATAAACTTGCTGGCTTTTACTTTTAATTTGGCTAAATTGGCCGATTTCATCGGCAGCACCCAAGGAAGGACACTGAGGTTGTCCTCTAGCCTGTATACACACAGAGACTCGTAAATCACAGAGTAGATTAAAGGCACGGAGGGGAAGATGGGCAGTTGCTGTTCAGTGCAGTGGAATAGAATGTGTTCTATATTCGAGATTTTTGCTCTGCCATGGCATATTTCTACATGTACGGTGACATGTAGTTGAAAAATCTGCACAGTGGCCTGGTGATAATTATTCCTATTAAAACTGCAAAATTAATAAATTCCTGGTGTTCTCAGTAAGTATGTAACTGAAGCAGCAGCCTGCTAACTAAATGCCAAATTACACATGGCTACTTTTGATTAAGGCAGTTAGAAATGGTTTTCGTATCTCTAAACAGTTTTTCATGTATTGTTCCTCCCTGTCATCAGTAACTAAAACTCTCAGGGCATTTCTATTTCCCTTTAGAAATTTCTTTAGAAAGAATTCACTCCTGGAACTCGATAAAGAATCTTTGTTTTCCACAATGCTGTTTGGATCTGCTCTGCAGGGTGACCAGGAGAGGGCGCTAAACTTCTTGGCCTCCCCAGAGCTGATGAGCGTCATGAGGATGGGATCTAGCAAGTCGGACTTTTCCACCTTATCTGTTTATGCGATCTAGGTGACTTTGTTTTTACTGATGTGCAAACGCAGGGCTCTTTCGCTTGATTATATCTTTTTAAAAAAAACCCCGGGATGTATCTATTTTTACTTTCCTCCCAAGTCTGTTGCTAAAGAAAGGAAAGTGACTCCATTCACTATCAGGACAAATGGCTATCTGTGGCGCCCACGGGTAGCCTGCCAAAGAGCATGTTGGCTTCAGGCTCACTCAGCCACAAGTACCTGTGGCTCCTCTCATTGATTCTCACCCCACCCCCACCTTCAACTTCTCCAGCTCCTGGGCGCCTCTCTCCCAGCTTCTCGTTCCCTTATAACCCAGTTATTTCTCTCTCTCTCTCTCTCTCTCTCTCTCTCTCTCTCTCTCTCTCTCTCTCTCTCTCTTTCTGTCTTGGCCCCTTCCCTCTTTCCCCAATCTCTTGGTCCCTTTTGGCCACACCCTCTTTCTGTCTTGCCATAGCCCAGTCCAATCTGCTGACCAGTTTTAGTCTACTACTTTCCCCCTCTGCTATGGACTCTTCCAAATGCCTCTGGAGAAGCTCAATACTGGATAGTATTGGGTCCTGTGGCTCTGGGAAGCCACCTCTCTACCAGCTCTCCTGCCCCGGGCTCCTTCCTTCAAGCTCTCCTTTCCCAGGCCCCTCTTGGTTACAGCACACTTGCTTCAATTCAGATGACAGAGGATGGTAATGCGACAGAAAACAATGTACAAACATAACAATAGAGAGACCGAAGTACAGAGACAGAGTGTGGCCAGTCACAGATGTGAAAGAGCATCTGAGCTTCTCCTTGGTCTCAGGGAGTTACAGTGACCCCAGCCATCTAAGGAGACCTAACGAGTGGCCCAGGATTCATACATCGTTCAGTCCTTCGCTTGCCTGCCTCTCATCTCCTAGAGTGTTTATCAAATACAGAGGATCCAGCCAGCTGGGAATTTGTAAGATTCTTGCTAAACATAAAATTAAATTAAAATAAAATAAAATAAAATAAAAGAGAGCTACGAGGGAGGTGCTAACTGTAATCAGGAAAACAGCCCGTCTGCCCACTGGAGGAAGGCACCAATCACAGAGTGGTCAGGAAATGGTTGCCCAGCGAGGGGTAAGGGGAGACAGCTGTGGAGCTCTGCATCTGTGCAAACAGAGGGAGGGCACCATCCAGGGACAGGAAGTCCTCCCAATATAAACAGCTTGAGTGAAGGCTTGGAGGCCACCAGGGAACCTAGGCACCTGATCGATGGCGGTTGGCTGAATACGGACGGCAGAGATGGACAGTCCAGGCGAAAGGGACAAGAAACAGGACTTTCAGACCAGGATCTGGCCAGTGTCCAGTGGCTGGGTGGTGGGGAGGGAGCCTGACTTCTGCACTTTTCATACACCACATGCACTTGCGTGGGTCTCGGTGAAGATAAGCCACAGCTGTAAAATACATTGGGTTTCAAAGGCGGAGTAGCCAAGAGAAACTGATGCTCACATGCCAATTATAACGATTGCTCATTAAAATGGTTATTTTGAAGATATGTTGTATTGAATACGATATATATTAGACATTGTTTCACCTGCTTCTTTTTACTTTTCTGAAACTATTTTTAGAGATGGAAACCCCCCCCTTTGTTGCCCTGACCAACAACTCCTAACTTAAGCAATCCCCCTGCCTCAAGCTAACGAATAGCTGAAACTATAGATTCATGCTGACATGTTTAGTCACCTTTTTAAAAAATGTAACCACTGGTCCAATGATTCTCAACCTTCCTTCCTAATGCTTCAACCCTTTAATATAGTTCCTCATGTTGCGGTGACCCCAGCTATAACATAATTTGCTACTTCATAGTTTAATTTTGCTACTGTTGTGAATTATAATGGAAATATCTGGTATGCAGGATCTGAGATGCAACCCCAAGGGGGTTGTGATCCACAGATTGAGAATCTTTGCACTAGTGGGTCTGAAGAGAAGTCTCAGTGGCTAAACAGGACAGCCCACTCCTCCTGAGTATCCAGGTTCAATTCCTATCACCCACATGGTGGCTCATTACCATCTGTCACTAGAGTCCTAGGGGATCTGATACCCTCTTCTGGCCTGGACATACTCACAGACAAAACACTCATGCTAAGCTAATAATTAAATTATTTTAAATGTAGCCGCTAGAAAGTGAGAGCTACAGATGTGGCCAGCCCACATGCTCAGAAGGCAGGAAGCGGGCAAAGGTGGAGTGAAGGCAACTTTGGGTGAAAGAATGGTAAGATAAAGTCAAGACAAGCTGGGTGAGAGGCAAGAGGTCCCAGTGGTGGCTGGGTGAGAAATAACTTGGATGACAGGGAAAACTGACTGGGAGGAAGAACAGGCCACACCCATGACCGCTGAGCCTACATTCAGCATTCAGGTAGATTAGTCAGAGTTAGGCAGACAGCTCAGCTCAGTGGGAAAGGTGCTTGCTGCCAAGTCTTGGGGCCTGAGTTCCATACCTCAGGCTCACATGATGGAAGAAAAAAATGTCCTCTGACCTACACAGGTGGCACTGGGACCACTATTTTACAGGTAAGAGAGTCCTGGGTCAGAGAAGCAAGAATGGCCCTGGCACGTGTCCACCCCTCAGGAGGGGAAGCTGGGGATCATTTAGCAGTGGTAGATAGGTGTTCTCAGTAGAATTTGAAGCCACAAAGGACACCACTTTTGCCTGGCACCTCCCTCAGGTAAAACATCCATGCAGTGCAGATGCTCACACACAGGCTCTCTCGGGGCACATTTTGGACTGCATTCCTGGATTTCCAGGCACCAAGCTGTGCCCGGGACTCTAAACTCTTCCACTACCCTGCAGCCAACAAACTTAGTGTGGCCTCAGTGGACCACTGCCTCATACTTCAAGGTCTGTCCACAGGCCACAGCTCAGAACTCAACATCGGTCAACAAAAGCTGTGAAGGCCCTTGACACCCCAAGCAGGGATCACTGGAACCCAGGCAGGACCTGTGCCACTGCCCCCAGGCCGTTTGTGGTGGGGACCACATCCTGCCCAGCCTCTCTAAGTTAGCTTTGACAACAGCCTCCCAGGTCACTTACCCATCATCTATGGCTGTTTCTTTGCTCTAAAGACAGAACTGGGTATTTCAACAGAGTCAGGATGGTCTACGAAGGCAAGGCTGGTAACATCTGGGCTTTAAGAAAATGCTGGCTGGCCCTTCCCTGCCCTGCACAGAAGGCAGATGCATCTTGATAACCCTGGGGCCTTCACTGCTACCTGGTGTCATATGGGACTGTCACCACTCAAATTGGAGAGCACATGCTGGGTACTGCATATAGTAGCAGAGGCCACACCCACAATGCACAGGCAGCCCCATGACAAAGGTCTGTCCATCCCACAACATCACTAGTAACAGTGAGGGGCACCTGCCCCACACCTGTCACTTGGCACCTGCTCTCCCCCAAGGTAGATGGCGTTTGCTGGGCTCCTTTACTCTGTGACTGTGGAGATGACAACAGGAGACCCTGTCCTTTGTGAAAGACCCCCTCCCAGAAAGGGAATTGTACAAGCCCAAGGCCCTCAACTATAGAAGTAAAAAATAAGTTTTTAGATACACAGACTCAGAACTAAAATAAGCCTGGGAAAGTTCAGATGTGTCCAAGCTTTGTGGGACAAGCTGACCCATCATTTAGACGAAACAGACCATAAAAGAAAACAAAATACAGAAACCAGTCTAAATTATTGATATTGCTTTATGGGCCACCTAACAAGAGATAAGCCCCTAGCCCCTGACATTCCGGACGCCCCAACCTACACGTATTCTCTTGCTGTGTGACAACCTCATTTGAATAGTCAATTGGGTGTAACCATACATCCGCGCCTCACTTGAATCCACCAACCATGCATCTGCTTCTGTAAGCCTGCTTCTGCATCCCAATACCCTATAAAAACCCGTCCCTGGTTCTGTTAGGCGCGCCAGTCCTCTTGAGCTGACTGGGACACCCACAGGTACCTGTGTACCCCAAAATAAACCTTCTTGCAGATTGCAGCCTGTGGACTCGGACTGGTCATTGGGCTCGAGGATCTCCCTCCTGAGGGAAGATTCTCTCTGAGAGTCTTAAACTTTGCAAGAAGGTCCTCCTCCAGGATGTTTTTATCACCCATTTGCCCCATGATCATAACAATAGGGCTAAGGCAGTGCTCTGCCTCAGTGTTGGGTACCTGGCCAAACTGAGCATGACTAGTCAGGGTCCGAGGACTTCTGACCTAGCCAGTTCTTAAATCGGTTCTGAGATCACAAACCAGCCAAGCCAAACTCAGTAAAAAACAGCTTTAATTCTACAATCCAGCCTCCGATGGGGCGCATAGCAACACTGCAATACAAGGAAAAGCGGCTGGCTCCACCTTCCTGGCTCTGCGAAGCCCGGTGTTCTACCCCTCCTCCCCAAACCAGCCTAGCCGAGCAAAGCAAACTCCGTCTTCGGTTCTAGGTCTGAATGTCTCCAGAGCCTAAGATCCCGAATCTGTCCGCTACTTTTCTTCTTCCCACTCCCTCTCCATCCTCTTCTCCTTTTCCCAGCTCCGAAGCCCCACGGCGCAGTAATACACAGCCTCGTCCTCTGGCTGCAGGTCAGAGATGCTCAGGTACCCCAGGTTCCTGGCTATATCTTTGGATCCGGAGAAGCGAGGGGGGATCTTGGGACCCTGGAGCTTGTCTGAGTGTGAGAAGAATCTCAGCAGGAACGTGGGAGGGTGGCCCGGCCTCTGCTGGTACCAGTAAATGCTGTAAATGCCAATGTTATGGTTGCTGCTCAGGGCACAGGTGAGGCGGATGGAGGTTCCAAGGAAGGAAGAGGCCGATGGTGGCTGATGCAGCACGGGCTGAGGGCCACAACCTGAGAAAATAGAAGCGTGCCCATCACTGCGGCAGAGCAAGGCAAGAGGAGGAGCAAGGAGGCTCTGGGCCCCAAGAGTTCCCGTACCTGTGAGATGGGCCAGCAGTATGAGCAGGGCAGACGTCCAGGCCATGGTTCCAGACCTGCAGCACCCTGACCCCTACAGCCACTGCTCCGGTGCCCTGACCAGCTGGGAAGCAGTCTCGCCCCTGCTTTGCACCCGGGGTTCCTGCTCACCACCCTCCCAGGCTTTCTGGGCTCTGCAACGTCACTTACCAGAATGGTTTAATGGTAGCCTTTGTGGCTCTGGGTTTGACCCAGGGAAGCATCCTGGGAGGAAGCACCTGCTGGAAAGTCATGGGCCAGAACCCAGGCGCTAGATGGTGGGCTCATCTCCCTGAGGGAGAGTGACCTCAACTCCCCTCTGAGAGGCTGAGCCCCACGGAAGCAGATTTGTAGTTCATGTTCAAATGCTTGGTGAATGGGATGAGAAGATACACCCTCAGGTTAGTAAAAAGCACCTCTTCACGCAGCAGGAAATTGGGGGTCTCAGGAAGAGGAGGATGATCTGATCCCTTCTGAGCTCTAGGAGAGTCTTCAACCTGGATCTTCCCCACCTTTAAAAAGAAAAATTAGCAGGGGGGGGGGGGGGAGTGGCTTCCTGCCTCCCCACACTCAGCTCACTGCACGTGTGCCTGACTAAACCGGACTTCATTCTTATGTTGAAGCCATATTCTCCAATGGACCTGTATGTGCAGTTAGGAGCTATTAGAAGTAACTAAGCTTAAATGAGAACAGGGCCTGAGTCAATAAACTGGCGTTCTTATGAAAACGGAAAAACTGAATAGATGCTGTACTGAGGGATGCCAGGAGAAGGTCTCCATCACTACGCTGAGACATCCTGTGTCAGACCCTTCTTCTAGGAAGCTTAGGAAGAACCTGCTGACACCCTGACTTTGGGCTTTCAACCTTCAGAGATAGAAGAATTAATTTCTCTCATTTAAGCCACCTAGCGTGCAGAACCTTATCCCCTGCAGCCTTAGGAAATGGATACAGAAGCATCTCACTCCAAGTAGGCTATAGAAATGTCATCCATCAGGTATCAGATAAACAACAGAAACTCATCCTTTACACATCTCAGAGTTGCAAAGTCCAGGTTCAGAGCTCCAGGTCATTCTGCCTGCTGAAGCCTTGTTTTCTGGTTCCCAGAGTCTGTGCCCGTTTCTGACCTTACATGACAAGGGAAACAGAGCTCGGTGGAGCCCTCTCATGAAGACTTACAACCCTCAAAGCCCTGCTCCCTCCCCATCACCTTGGGGGTTACTATTTCAGCCTGTGACTATTAGGAGACATACATATTCAAACCACAGCCAAAGTGACTCCAGAGTGGCCCTAAGAGCCTCTCCCACCTGCTCATTCTCCTACAAAGAGCTGGAGCTTCCTGACCCTTGAACCCTTCTGCTGCCTATGTGACTCTTCATGTACCGGCTAACACTGAGTCATCTTGTCTGCCGGTCACACATGATGTCATCCACATGAATCTTAAATGAGCCTGCGTCTGGGCCAAGCCTGGAATCCATTCTTCCTGCATGCTCACAGACCAACATCAGCAGCACCAAAGGAGGCCTCTGCAGACACAGGGCATTGGAACGGCCCTGTCCAGTCATGGTTGTAGCCATGTCTATGACCTGCTGCTCCTCCCTCCTCTCATGTGCCTGGAGGCAGAGAATGAGCCGCTGGATGCTCAGCTCCAGAATGAGAGGGAAACTGCGGTCAGCCATTTGTTCTGTATCCACTAGCCTGTCCTCATGCTTGGCTTGTGTTTGTAAAAGGCACTGGTATTGCCCGGCTCCCAATATGAGACTCAGGATCAGAGTTGGAGATGGTCCTGCTTGTGAATGTCAGCGCTACAACCAGATAACCTCCTCCTGTGGGCAACTCTCACTGCTGACGGAATTAGAGATGTCTGGTCCTGATGATTCTCAGAAAAGAAATGCGGTTGAGAAAACAGAGCAGTCAAGAACCACGTCAAACCATACAGACACCCTGGTCCCATAGCCCACCATACAGGCATCCTGGTCCCACATCCCACCATTTAGACACCCTGATCTCACACCCAACCATTCAGACACCTTGGTCTCACACCCAACCATATAAACACCTTAGTCTCACAACCAACAATACAGACACCCTGGTCCCACACCCAATCATACAGATACCTTGGTCTCACATCCCACCATACAGACACCCTGGTCTCATCTTTGTTTTTACAGACTTAACCTCTTCTTCTAGTGCCCTCATACCACCCACCTGGAAAGATTGACCTTAAATGGATACCACATGTGAGGGGGAAAATCTGAAGCATCTTAGATACTACAGGAGACAGATCTGGTGTTATGATATAATGTCACAAAGGGGTATCTTTGGTGGGCCTGAGCCAAGGTGCACCTGTGAGAAATTATACCATGCAACAGATCTGGGTCAAAAGGGAAGAGAGAGGCGTGAGGACCTGGAGATGGGATAGAGGCAGACAAGTGGACATGTAGACAGACACCCAGACAGACACCCAAACACACAGAGAGACAGGGAACAGAGAGGAGCCATGCAGGCAGAAAGAGGGGGTCAGAGAGGGAGTGGAGAGAGAGAGAGAGAGAGAGAGAGAGAGAGAGAGAGAGAGAGAGAGCTCTAGATAGCTCATGGGTTTTCTGACCAAAGTTTAAAAAGCCACTATTAAAAAAAATTGAATCTTCTGACCAAGTCAGAAATCTAGTTAGAACAATTCCAAAAGCAATTCTGGGTTTCCCGATCAAAATCAGAAAGAAAAAAAAAATCTGTGTTTGCTCTTCAGACAGCCTACTCTGGATAGCTGCTAGAAAGTATTCTAAAAGAGCCATTGGCTCTCTAAGTAATCCTTGAGATTTTTGACCAAGAAACCCTGTTAGAAAAATTTTCTAAAGGAGCTATGAAAATTCTAAAAGAGCTGTGTTCTCTCTCCATGGATTTTCAAACGAAAATCAGGAATCCTGCTAGAAAAAAAATTATTTTAAAAAAATTATTTTTTTAAAAAGATTTATTTGTTTATAAGATTTATCGCTGTCTTCAGACACACCAGAAGAGGGCATTAGATCTCATTAAAGATGGTTGTGAGCCACCATGTGGTCGCTGGGAATTGAACTCAGGACCTCTGGAAGAGTAGTCAGTGCTCTTTTTTTTTTTTTTTTTTTTTTTTATTTATTAACTTGAGTATTTCTTATTTACATTTCGAATGTTATTCCCTTTCCCGGTTTCCGGGCAAACATCCCCCTAATCCCTCCCCCTCCCCTTCTTTATGCGTGTTCCCCTCCCCATCCTCCCCCCATTACCGCCCTCCCCCCAACAATCTAGTTCACTGGGGATTCAGTCTTAGCAGGACCCAGGGCTTCCCCTTCCACTGGTGCTCTTACTAGGATATTCATTGCTACCTATGAGGTCAGAGTCCAGGGTCAGTCCATGTATAGTCTTTAGGTAGTGGCTTAGTCCCTGGAAGCTCTGGTTGCTTGGCATTGTTGTTCATATGGGGTCTCGAGCCCCTTCAAGAAATTGAGTATTTCTTTTTTTTAATCTGTATATATATATTTATATTTATATAAAAAGACCAATAATAGCAGTGTGTTATGCATCAACAGCAGCAACAGCTTTTCCAGGTTCTGCAGTCATCTGAACAAAACTGTAGAGACATCTAGCATACTCCATTAAAAAAAAAAAAAAAGTAAAAAAAACAAAACCCGAGAAAACAGCACAGTTCTGTTACTCTTGTGGTACCTGGCACCATTTTTTTTTTAAATTAGCTTCTCAATCATCATCTGGAAAGAAAACATTCTGAGCAACATCATTAAAAACAGCTCTGATAAAGCACGGTCACTACTACGTATCGTAAAGCAGGTACAAGCTATTTTACATCCACAGAGGTATGATACAGTACTGTCCTACATCTATAATACTAGAGGATACAATTTAAAAGGCATTATTTGAGACTTGATTCTACTTTTCCAGCAGAGGGCCCAAAGGATGGTGTGACACAGCTTTGTAAAGAAACATACTCTAGATAGGATTTCCTTTCACTAGTGGCACAGTTCTAAGGATTCATTCTCTCCATGAATGTCAGCTAAAACCGTTATTAAAAAAATGAAATATCCCTAGAACAAAACCGTATAACCACCGGATTCACATGAAGATGACCTAGTGGAGACAAGCTGGACCTCACCTTACCAACAAGCTATCAAATCTGTTATGTTTAAACAGTGAGACCTCCAAGGAAGGAGATGCCAAGTAGTGCTTCAAAGCTTCGGACCACAATCAAACACAGCATCCTTTTCAACAGAAGCAGAAGCTCATCTGAATATGCTCAAGGATGCTGACATCAACATTTAATCATCTCCTCACTCATCCAGGAAGAAGGGGAGATCAGTTACTACTGTACTTTATTGTGTTCAACCAAATCACCATGTTACAAAAATAGCAAGCTGCCATAATAAAAAATAAGGCTCCTCTATCCAGCACCAGATAGCATCATTTTACTTTCAAGCCTAGAAATTGCACACTTGTATATAAACCAACCGAAGATGAGGATTGAGAGTTCATCTTGGTGGATTTTTCCTTTGATGAATATGAAGTGTCCTTCCTTATCTTTTTTGATGACTTTTAATTGAAAATTGATTTTATTTGATATTAGAATGGCTACTCCAGCTTGCTTCTTCTGACCATTTGCTTGGAAAGTTGTTTTCCAGCCTTTCACTCTGAGGTAGTGTCTGTCTTTGTCTCTGAGGTATATTTCCTGTAGGCAGCAGAATGCAGGGTCCTCATTGCGTATCCAGTTTGTTAATCTATGTCTTTTTTTTTTTTTTTGGTTCTTTTTTTCGGAGCTGGGGATCGAACCCAGGGCCTTGCGCTTCCTAGGTAAGCGCTCTACCACTGAGCTAAATCCCCAGCCCCAATCTATGTCTTTTTATTGGGGAGTTGAGGCCATTGATGTTGAGAGATATTAAGGAATAGTGATTATTGCTTCCTGTTATATTCATATTTGGATGTGAGGTTATGTTTGTGTGCTTTTCTTCTCTTTGTTTTGTTGCCAAGATGATAAGTTTCTTGCTTCTTCTAGGGTATGGCTTGCCTCCTTATGTTGGGCTTTACCCTTTATTATCCTTTGTAGTGCTGGATTTGTAGAAAGATATTGTGTAAATTTGGTTTTGTCATGGAATATCTTGGTTTCTCCATCTATGTTAATTGAGAGTTTTGCAGGATACAGTAACCTGGGCTGGCATTTGTGTTCTCTTAGGGTCTGTATAACATCAGTCCAGGATCTTCTGGCCTTCATAGTTTCTGGCGAAAAGTCTGGTGTGATTCTGATAGGTCTCCCTTTATATGTTACTTGACCTTTTTCCCTTACTGCTTTTAATATTCTTTCTTTATTTTGTGCGTTTGGTGTTTTGACAATTATGTGACGGGAGGTGTTTCTTTTCTGGTCCAATCTATTTGGAGTTCTGTAGGCTTCTTGTATGCCTATGGGTATCTCTTTTTTTAGGTTAGGGAAGTTTTCTTCTATGATTTTGTTGAAGATATTTACTGGTCCTTTGAGCTGGGAGTCTTCACTCTCTTCTATACCTATTATCCTTAGGTTTGATCTTCTCATTGAGTCCTGGATTTCCTGTATGTTTTGGACCAGTAGCTTTTTCTGCTTTACATTATCTTTGACAGTTGAGTCAATGATTTCTATGGAATCTTCTGCTCCCGAGATTCTCTCTTCAATCTCTTGTATTCTGTTGGTGAAGCTTGTATCTACAGCTCCTTGTCTTTTCTTTTGATTTTCTATGTCCAGGGTTGTTTCCATGTGTTCTTTCTTGATTGCTTCTATTTCCATTTTTAATTCCTTCAACTGTTTGTGTTTTCCTGGAATTCTTTCAGGGATTTTTGCGATTCCTCTCTGTAGGCTTCTACTTGTTCTCTAAGGGAGTTCTTTATGTCTTTCTTGAAGTCCTCCAGCATCATGATCAAATATGATTTTGAAACTAGATCTTGCTTTTCTGGTGTGTTTGGATATTCCGTGTTTGCTTTGGTGGGAGAATTGGGCTCTGATGATGCCATGTAGTCTTGGTCTCTGTTGCTTGGGTTCCTGCGCTTGCCTCCTGCCATCAGATTATCTCTAGTGTTACTTTGTTCTGCTATTTCTGACAGTGGCTAGACTGTCCTATAAGCCTGTGTGTCAGGAGTGCTGTAGACCTGTTTTCCTGTTTTCTTTCAGTCAGTTATGGGGACAGAGTGTTCTGCTTTCGGGCGTGTAGTTTTTCCTCTCTACAGGTCTTCAGCTGTTCCTGAGGGCCTGTGTCTTGAGTTCACCAGGCAGGTTTCTTGCAGGGGAAAAGTTGGTCCCACCTGTGGTTCCAAGGCTCAAGTTTGCTCGTGGGGTACTGCCTAAGTCCTCTCCGCGGCGGCAGCAACCGGGAAGATCTGCACCGCTCTTTCCGGGAGCCTCCGTGCACCAGGGTTCCAGATGACGTTTGGCTTTTTCCTCTGGCGTCTGGATGTGCACAGAGTGCAGTCTCTTCTGATTTCCCAGGCGTGTCAGCCTCTCTGAAGGTTTAGCTCTCCCTCCCACGGGATTTGGGTGCAGAGAACTGTTTATCCTGTCTGTTTCCTTCAGGTTCTGGCGGTGTCTCAGGCGCAGGGGTCCTGCCGCTCCTGGGCCCTCCCCTACGGGAACCCAGGGGCCTTATACAGTTGCCTCTTGGGCCAGGGATGTGGGCAGGGGTGGGCAGTGTTGGTGGTCTCCTCTGCTCTGCAGCCTCAGGAGTGCCCACCTGATCAGGCGGTGAGGTCTCTCTCCCACGGGGTTTGGGAGCAGAGAGCTGCTGTGGGCCGGGATCCGCGGGTGTGGGACTTCCGGTAAACACAGGAAGTGCCCAGTCAGTGCTCTTAACCACTGAGCCATCTCTTCATTCAGAAAAGTTTCTGGAAGAGCTGTTCTCAGTCTCCAGAGACGTCCTGACAGCTCAGCTCTGGCTGGAGAAAATTCCAAAGAACTGTTTGCTTTCTGCTAGTTCACCTCCTGCAAACCAAAGCCCAGGTTTTAAATTTAAAATCAATTCAGTTGTTTATTCCACATTTCCTTTTGCTTGTCCTATGAATCAGCATCCGGTGACCCCACCCCCTTAATTCTTAGGAGACCACAGCACTTTTTTTTTTCCTTTTTTTAATTGCAAAAGAATTCAGAGACCTGCCTGCTTTGTAAATTTAGCTGAGTGGGACCTTGTACTGAGATTACCATTCCAGTCACACCTGGGTCTAAATTCACTCAGTCCCAGGCTGACCTTGAACTCAAGAATCTCATTGGCATTTGTATCTTTCTGAGTATTTGTATCTTTCACACCCTCAGAGTGTTAAAGACTGGACTTCACACCTGGCCTACTTAGAAGTTGCAGAGGGTAGACCTATCTCCTGGAACACCCCTGAACATCTAAACACTGACCAGCAAGTGGACAGAGTCTTCCCCATCCTGTGTGATAGCAGCCATTCCTCCTCAGCCCACACAATCCAGTGAAGAGCAACCCTCAAAGAGCCTGCCCCACCTCCACCCCACCCCACAACCCCGCCTCTTCAGAACCTTCACTATGCTGTCTGTACACAGTGGCTATTCTCTGAATGCCTTCAGAGCCTCACCATGGCTTTCTATAACCATGAGCCTATAATTTTATAAAGTTCTTCTGCTGGTGTAGTAACACACACCATTAGTCCCAGCACTGGGAGGCAGAAGCAAATGGGTCTCTGAGTTCAAGGCCAGGCTGGTCTACATAGCGAGTTCCAGCACAGCCAGGTTTACACAGAGAGGCCTGCCTCAAAATAAATAAGCAAACCCTTCTGAAGGGCAAATCTGCTCTTTCTACAAGCCTGCATTTTCTTAGAGATAAAACAGCTCAGACGGTCTCACTGAAACGTCATTTTTATCCTCCTATGTGAAACAACTGTTGAGTGTGTGTGTGTGTGTGTGTGTGTGTGTGTGTGTGTGTGTGTGTACGTGCCTGTGTGTGTGCGTGTGGTGTACATGCATGCATGCTTTCAGATCCCCTGGAACTGGAGTTAAGGATGATTGTGAACTATCATGTGAGTTCTAGGAACCAAACTCAGGTTCACTGCAGGAACAAGAAATGCTTTTAATTGCTCCGTCATCATTTCAATCCATTGCTGCTGCTGCTGTTGTTGTTGCTGCTGCTGCTGTTGTTGTTGCTGCTGCTGCTGCTGCTGCTGCTGCTGCTGTTGTTGTTGTTGTTGTTGTTGTTGTTGTTGAAGAGACCCAGTGAGCTGAGTGGGCCCTGCACCTCCCACTAGATCCAGCACAAAAGCGGAAGTTCCACTGAGGTGACTCAGTAAACCATGGGTCATTTTGAGACCCTGGAACTTGGGAAGGTCAGGCTTGGATCCAATCCCTGAGACAACTCATTTGGGCTCCATGTCAGGGCCATGTCTTATTCAGGATCTCTTTCCTTCTGACCCAAGGGCTTCATTACTGTTCTGGGCTTCCTCTGTGAAGTGAGAATTAGGGCCAGGTCAGGCCTCAAGGATGCCAGCACGCCTCAGCTGAGTGTCACCTCACGTCTATGGCTTGCTGTGTCCTGCTTTTCAGCAGTGCAGGCCATAGCTCACGCTTGCTGAGTAACCAGGGATGAAGGACTTGCAGATGCTGGCTCATTGCAGTTCTGTGTTCTGTCTTTTCTTACTGCTAATGTCTGAGCTGCGGACTCAGCAAAGACTGCAAGCTGAGCACAGGCTGCCTGCTTGGACCGGCTCACCTTTGGCAGCCCCTGGGAGCATCCTGTCATCAAGTGCTGTAGCTCTGACTGCAACAGAGAAATCTGTACTGTGCTCCACACATGTGCGTGCTGGTCTGCCCGAAAGGAGAGTCTGGCCTTGGGGTCTGCCCCATTCCTCCCAGCTGCCACCAACCAGCTCCTGCCTACCGGTTAGCAGGCTGCTCAGATATCCTTGGCATGAGATACTGGGGTGCAGCGGGGAAAACTGGTGGTGAACTGGAACCGAGTGCATGGCAAAGGAATGCCTTGCAAGTTGGAAGACACAATGATTAGTAACAGTAAGACCTGTGGGGTTGACACTAATGGCTTACCTGGTTCCATCTATCTTGTTGCCACGGCGGTCTGGGAATCCTCCAGGCCTTCAGCATCAGGTTGGGACTGCTGAGACAGATATCACCATAGATTAAGCAAATAATCTTAATTTGCGTTTGTGGTCTCTCCAGTGTGAGACAGCCATTGGTGCACTCCCTACCACACTGTGCAGCCAGTTTAATAAATCCCATATAAACAATTATTCCGTTTGTTTCTTTCCCAGCAGACTCAGCTTCAAGCCTGTGGGAAGGTGCTGCTGAGAGAGGGCCGCAGCCGATGCCTCAAGCACATCCCTTACTCCCTGGCTCCCCGACTTTCTGAGCCCTTCAGGTCCAACTCAGCCCTGCCTGCAGATGTTTGTGGAGGTTTGGCTCTAGTCACAGCACCTGGGCTCTTGAGGGTATGACTTTGTTCAATCACTCTTGAGTTGTCGGACCCTCCTGGGCCCCTTCAGTGTTTGACTCCTGCTGAGCTTTGGTGATGCATGGAACATCTTCAACAAAAATAATTTTAAGGTGTGTGGTGGGGGAGTCACCACAACATGAGGAATGGTATGCAAAGGTCACAGCATTAGGGAAAAAAAAAAAAAATATATATATATATATATATATATATATATATATATATATATATGAACTGCTCAGAGGACAAAGCACTAACCATGCATGTATGAAGACCTGAAAGCCATGTAAAGACGGGCATAGTGGTGACCACGTGACTCCAGTGCTCCTGTGGCAATCTGGGATGTGGAGGCTCTCCCTGGAGGCCAGCTAAATTAGTAGCTAACCAAGAATATGATGTATCCCCTTGGGAGAGGTGGAGCCCGGTAAACAGACTCAGGACAGAAATAGGTGCAGAGGTGCAGGGCCATCAGCAGCCACAGCCAGAGCTTCCAACAGCAGTGGCCTACACCCTGTCAGAGTCTCCTGAGTGTGACAAGAGACCTGGAAAACAACTGGCGCTTTAGAAAGCAGAGAACACCTGAGCACAGAGCACAGGCCACCTTTCAGGAGTCATTTGAGCTACCCCCACCCCACCCCTGCTGTCACCAGACAGGGACCCAAAGGTGGGCGACCAGTGTTTTGTTTGGAGATGTAAAAAAAAAAACTTTGCAGAGGGGTTGGGGCTGTGGGGGGTAGTCCGAGAGGCCCCCTGTCAGCTGCCTGTTTCTGTGGTTTTTCTAGGAATCAGAATATCTTCAGATGCACTCCCTAAGCGGTTGTCACAAAATAACAAGTTATCTGCTCAATAGCAGAAACCTACAGGGTTGCTGGGCCCCATCCTGACTGCCTGGTCAGGGTATAACTCCTCATCTTATAGCAGCAAAGGAAATGAAGTTGTCCCCTCCGTACACATGCTATGACACACACATGCCTTAATTCACACACACACACACACACACACACACACACACACACACACACACACACAGAGGTAACGAGAGAATCACAGTAATATTGAGACAAGGAAATTTTTTAAAAAAGAGTAAATGATAAAACGACAAACGTCTAGCACACTGAAACCTCAGAGGCAGGCAGATCTCTGAGTTGGAGGCTAGCCTGGACTACAAAGAGAGTTCAAGGACAGCCAGGGCTATCCAGAGAAACCTTGTCTAGAAAAAAAACCAACCAGTCAACCAACCAAACAACCAAATCCTGAAAGGTCCTATAGGAAAACAAAATAATATCCCCCCTCCACACTACATACAATTTGATTTAAAGCAAACAAGAAATGAAACCTTCAAACACAGAACTGTCAGCAGACAGACCTCTCACTGCCTCTCACCACACACAGTCTGGCATCTGGGCTGCACTCAGTTACTCTTGGGCCCTTGAGGACCCAGCTTTGTGCTGTTTCCCTCTCCAACCTCTCCTGGATTTCCTGCATGCAGTTCAAATGCTCCTGGGAAGAAGCTGTGCTTCCTCGTAAGCACTGCTCTGATGACACAGAGACAGGAAGTTTCCTTCAGTGGGACAGTGTGGCCCAATGGTAATTAACAGGGAAAACCTGGCACTACCTAGTGAGTTACGTTCTTTTTGACCTCTGGGTTCCCACCAGATAGAGACCTGATGATGCCTGTCACAGGCTAATGACCTCTCTCAGGAGTAGTTTATAGAAGTCTCGGAAGGCCAGCACATGCAGAAATGCGGGACAAAGGGAGTGAAGTCTCAGTACCACAGAAACGTACTTTCCCCCTACACTATGTGTATAACTGTCTGCTTCCTCTTGTTGCCATGGAGACGTGGCTGCGATATGTCTGCTGTGCAGGCTGAAGTTCCTGCAACCATAGTGATGGCAAGAACAGTTGTTCTGATCCCAGCAGCATCACAGGCGCCCTCTGCTGCACCCCTCCATCAGTACGTGAGTCTGTTCAGAGTAACAAGGCCCTTGTCCCTGCTGCGGTCACCACCTCCAGCTTTTACAACTTATAGTTTTCCATTTACTCACTTTTCCCCTGAAAACCAGTTGTGGATTCATTGGTAATTGGTAACCTCCCTAACATTTTTACCACTATTGTATCCGTATGCAGGTCTGACCATGCTGGTTGTTACTGTAGCAAGTTCCGAAGCAGAGTAAGGTTGTCCTGAGTTTTCTCCCCTAGTAACTTGCATAGCGATAACATAAAAGCTAGCTGTCTTAGTTTGCCTTTTACTGCCGTGTTAAAATACTGACCAGAACCAGCTTAGAGAGGAAAGAGTTTATTAGGCTTAATTTCCATGTTACAGTTCATCTAGGGAACTAAAGGCAGGAACTCAAAAAGAACCTGGAGGCAGGAACTGAAGCAGAGGCCCTGGAGGAATGCTGTTACTGGCTTGCTCCCTGAGCTCGTGTTTGTATCTCTCAGGATCACCTGCCCAAGGGTGGAATATCCGCATTGGACTATGCCCTTCCACAGCAATCATAAATCAAGAAAATGACTCTACATTGTTGCCTGGAGGCCAATCTGAAGGAGGTGTTTTCTCAGTTGAGGCTACTTTTTCCTGATGACTCAAATTGACAAAGCTACTAACCAAACTCGCTAGCCGTCAGAAAGGAAGCTTCCCAGCTGGTACCAACTTAATTGCTCCATGTCCTGTGACCAATGCATGTGGTGTCTTCAGCATTAGAACCTTCCCACTAAATGCTATGGGAAGCTAAACATAAGACTGGAGCCTAGATGAGGCTAGTTCTGGAGTCTGTGAAATGCAGCTTCCTGATGCAGCATGCTTGAGCCTGTTAAGGGCCCAGCCTCTAGGACAGTGCCTTGTTTCTGTTCCTTTTTGGGGGGAAGAATGTTATGTCCTTACATAGAAGGCCATAAGAACCCCAAGCTCCGGGCTGGAGAGATGGCTCAGCAGTTAAGAGCACTGACTGCTCTTCCAGAGGTCCTAAGTTCAAATCCCAGCAACCACATGGTGGCTCACAACCATCTGTAACGAGATCCAATGCACTCTTCTGGTGTGTCTGAAGACAGTGACAGTGTACTCATCATATATAAAATGAATAAATAAAATCTTTTTTAAAAAAAAGCAAGGTGACATTAAAAAAAAGAACCCCCAAGCTCCATCAACAAGCCCTTTTAATACCCCTAATTCACCTAAAAGGATGACATCTTCATGACCCAAATAACTACCCAAAATACCGCCCCCAATACTTTTGTGTTGAGGATTAAGTTTTGACATATGTTTTAGAGGAGATAAAAAAAAATCTGATTGTACCCAATAGGGCAAAAAATTAGTTCTGATAAAGCTTGGTGTACCTGTTTATTCTTTCTGCTGGTTGGTTTTTGTCAACTTGACACAAACTACTGAGGAATTGCCTTGACTAGATTGGCCTGTGGTCCAACTTGTATAACAAAAGCATGAGTATGAAGATGTGAAGATTTATTTTGAACTCTGAATTCTTCCCCATGTGTTCATGTGCCCATTCTTAGTTAGGCAAATGCCCCGCTCCGTTACTTGGGTTCTGAAGCTCACTGGGGAGTCTGTAGTTAGGTGATACTGGTGCTTAAACTTTGTAATTTGCAGAGAAGGGCTGGATGAGGAAAGGGACCAACTGAGCCAAGAACAGCCCCTTGAGCAGGCCAGCCGATACCTGACCAGATCCTTTGTCCTGTGTACCACCAATGAGAATAGGCCAGCTAACCCTGTTGCTGAAGTCTGTCCTCAATAACGAATAAAAGTTGTGTACTTTTTGGGGTTGGGGTTGCCTCTCCCTGAGTGCTTGAGCAACCCCATGTATGTGGATTTAAAAACCTTATACCCTCATGCCATTGCAGTGGTCACTGTGTCAATCTGTGTTCTGTGGGTTGCGCTCCTGAGGTAAGGCCCCTATGGGGTCTTACAACACTTTCACTGCCCCACAGTTGCCCATGGTTGGCTCCTTAGTTCTTTACTTTCCCCCCAATTAGCAGTAGGGGTTACTGGTTTCTGTGTGGGGTGTGAAGGAGTCCTTACTCTCTCCATTGCTCTGTTATTCCCCCTGTGCGTACATCTGTCCTGTGCTCTGTGCTGTGACTGTACCTTTCCTCCTCCATACGCAGCATCCTTCAAGTATCTGCTGTGCTGCTGGCTCTGTGGTCATCCTGAAATGTCACTGAACATGATAATTTGACATGTCCTTTATTTGACAGCACTGGCATAGAGAACACCCTGTCTCTGTATAATCTATTAGATTAATGGCTCTACTGTGAGTAGAGGAATGTCTCAGCAGCAGGACGGATATGTTTGCCACTGAGAGTGAGAGCAAGCAGGGGAAAAGCAAATGTTTCCTTCTTCCGTGTCCCTTTGTGTGGACTGCCACCATAAAATGTGCCCCAGATTTAGAGTGGGTCTTCTCACCTCTAATGGTCCAATCAAAAAAGTTCTTCATGGATGTGCCCAGCTGCTTGGGTTTTAATTGATTCCAGATATATTCAAATTAACAAGCAAGATTAGCCATCACTGCTACTCTGACCTGTCAGGAGTGTGTGTTTATATGTGTGTGTGTGTGTGTGTGTGTGTGTGTGTGTGTGTGTGTGTGTGTGTATGTATCTGTGGGTGTCTGTGTGTGTACATGTGTCTGTGTGTATCTCTGTATATTTGTGCATGTCTGTATGTGTGTATGTGTGTCTGTGTGTGTCTATATGTGTATATGTGTGCCTGTCTATGTGTGTGTCTCTGTGTGACTGTGTGTGTGCACATATGTGTGTGTCTGTGTGTATGCATATGTGCCTGTGTCTGTGTCTATGTGTATATGTTTGTATGTGTCTCTGTTTGTATCTGTGTATATGTGTGCATGTCTGTATGTGTGTGTGTCTGTGTGTGTACATGTGTGTGTGTCTGTATATGACTGTGTGTGTCTATGTGTGTGTCTGTGTGTATGTCTGTGTGTGTCTGTGTATATGTGTGCATGTCTCTATGTGTGTGTCTGTGTGTGTACATGTGTGTGTCTGTGTGTGTACATGTGTGTGTGTATGACTATGTGTGTCTATGTGTGTGTCTGTGTATGTGTCTGTGTATATGTGTGCATGTCTCTATGTGTGTGTCTGTGTGTGTATTGTGCTGGAGACAGAACTCAAAGCCTTACACATACTAGAAAAAACTTGCACTCCTGAGCCATACCACAGCCCCTAACTGTTAAATTCTGTCATCTACTGACAAGGCTGCCTTTCCTGACTTCTAAGTGGTGAGTTCCATTTGCCCCAGTTATTTCTTGCTGTCAGTGCTGACAGCAGCAGGACTGACAGTGTGGTCACAGGAAACTCCATGTTGGATCTGGGATGGTGGGCCATCCTGTTCACCAGCACATGGGACACTGGTGTCATCACATTAATGCACAGCCCACGTGGGTCTGATTGGCACAGCCCATGAAATCTAATCTCACAGTCAGAACCCCTTGCTGTCTTGTCATCTGTAGAAGTGTGATTTCCTCTCAGGAGTTGATAACCTCTGAGTCTGCTATGCATGGAGCTTCCCCCTACGGGAACTACCTTTGATTTCTTTCCCACATGGGGAAATAGTGTTCCCAGTCAATGGTCTTAGATAACTGCGTGTCTATATGCAAAAGGATGCAGCTAGGTCCTGAGCTTACACCGTGTACAAGAATCACCTCAGCCCTAGAGAGGGGCTAAAACTGGAAACCAAGGGAGTCCTCGTGACTTTAGATTGGGCAATGGACTTCTAGAAGCAACACTACGGCCATGAGCAACAAAAATAAATAAATAAATTGGATTTGATCAAAATTGAATCTTTTGTTGGGTCCGGAGAGATGGCTCAATGGTTAAGAGCATTTGTTGCTCTTGCAAAGGGCCCAGGCTCGGTTCTCAGCACCCACGTGGTAGCACGCAATCCTCTGTGACTCCAGTTTCAGGAGATTTGAGTCCCTCTCTGACTTCTGCAGGCACCCGGTACACCTGTGGTAACATGCATGCACTCAGACAAAATACTCATACACATAAACTAAAATAAATATTTAAAAAAAAACTTTTGTCTATCAAAAGATATTGTCACACTGGCCAAATGTATACGTTAGTAGTAGAATGTGTGTCTAGCAGAAGAGACATTTTTCCAAAGATATTTAAGAGGCCAGTAAGCACAATTTCATCAGTTATTAGGGAAATGCAAATCAAAACCACAGTAAGAGGAGCTGGAAAGATAGTTCATCAGTTAAGATTACTTGCTGCTCCTGCAGAGAACCAGAGTTTGGTGAGTCCAACACCCATGTCCTGTGGCTCCAGCTCTGGGAAGCTGAGACCGCTGGCCATGTGTCTAACATGCAAACACCTACAGACATTCTCTCTCTCTCTCTCTCTCTCTCTCTCTCTCTCTCTCTCTCTCTCTCTCTCTCCCTCCCTCCCTCTCTGTCTCTGTCTCTGTCTCTGTCTCTGTCTCTGTCTCTCTCTCTCTCTCTCTCTCTCTCTCTCTCTCTCTCTCTCTCTGTCTCTCAGACACACACACACACAGACATACACACATAGATACCCACAAAGACATACATACACATATACACACAGAAACAGACCCACACAAAGACATACAAAGACACACACAGAGAGACACACAAGTTAAAATGAATGTTTTTAAAAAATAATTTTGTTAAAAAACCACAATAAAATATCATCTTACACTAGCGAGGCTGAGTGTAAGTAGAGGAGACAGAGACATCAGGATTCAAAGCAAGGCCAGTCTAGGTGGTCTTAGAAGAAACCCGATGAAAGAAAGAAGAGAGAGAAGAAGGGAAGAAGAAAGAAAAATGCCCTGTGTGCTGGGCACTGATAAAGAGGTCGGCAAGGGCACCAGCACCTGGAACATGGGCCAGCATCACCTTGGGTTGGGCAATCAGGGAGTGAGTAGCCACACAGAGAAGGGCTGTTAGGAGAACAAATGTAGAACAATCTTTTCCAGGTTTTTATTCATTCCAGCCTTCAGAAAGATGGAGTCCTCAAGATTGTTGGCATCAGAAACTGCCTTTAAGTTTGGTTCTGGAACCCGCACCCCCCATCCTCACTTCCCGACACTCATCAAACTCTGTCCTATAACAGCCAAGCATTGTCTTATTTTGTTAAGACCCACCTACAGCCTACTGTTCCTGAGGACTTAAAGTTTCTTAAAATCTATCACTGCCTCTTGCAAAATCTGTCAGATGTAGGACTGCAACTCCAGGTATCGTAGCACCCCTTTTCCTACTCTTCAGGCTAGAGGGACCCTTCCTGGAACTGACTGGCAACTTGACTTTACCTGCATGCCCACTGTCAAACTTGCCAAGTACCTCCTGGTCTTGGTGGACACCTCAGGATGGTTGGAGGCATTCCCCACAACTAACAAAAGGGTTCAGGCAATTTCTGATCTCCTGAGATCATCCCCCGATTTGGTGTGGTCCTGAGTTTACCTCCAAAATCTTTCAAATTCTGTCTAAGGCCCTAGGCATCCCCTGGCATTTTCCCTACCACTTCCAGTCTTCAGCGAAGGTAGAAAGAACTGACCATTCCCTAAAAACCTCTCTTGTCAAGCTGTCACAGGAACTTCACCTCGATTGGGTAAAACTCCTACCCTTGGGTCTCTTCAGGCTCTGAGCTCTCCCCAAGCTTCATGTCACCTTTCGAACTCACGTATGGACGTCTGGTCCTAACTCGTGGTCTTTCACACAAACACTCCCCTCTCAAACCACCTACTCACCCCATTACTTTTCCACCTCCACTCTCTCCTATGGAACTTTGCTGACCGCCATCTACCACAGTCACACACTGTCCCCTGCCCACTCCCTGTCAACAGTGGAGATCAAGTTCTTCTCTCCCAGATCATTAACCCTCACCTCTCTCTCCTAAATGGCTGGGTCCCTTCAAGGTAATTCTCGTGACCCCTACAGCTGCTAAACTCGAGGGACTCTCTCACTGGGCCCACCTGTCTCACCTCCAACCTTTGATCCCTCCACCTCAAAATTCTTCCTACTCATCGACCCTAACAGGATCATGCTCTCTCAAACTCCAGAAGACGTCGAGACCACCTACCTTGTCCCCAATCCCAGAAGATGCAACTCCACTCCCACAGCTGCATTCGACCCCACTGGATTAGACATGGGCTTCTCATCCTCCCTCTGATGTTCGTTTCCATCCAGGGTAACCCTTACATCTGGAGATTTGAGGTTCAAGAAACCCCCCACTAATAGCAAACAGTCTTTCCAAACAGGGTCAGGAAACTTCTCCATACCCGGATGCCAGGAACTGATCCACATTGCTGTCATCCCTGTATCGGTTATCCTATCTAAGTATTATGATCCCTTTACTTGCTTTCTCTTTGACCAGACAAAAGATGATTGTAAAAAATGGCCAGACACATATGGGGGCTGCCCCTATTGGTCTTGCCAGATACATATGCTAGGATCATGGACCAATTACTTCTTCTATCAACAACGGAAGGCACTCTTTCTACATTCATGACCCATGGAATCCCAGGTGGGAGACAGGAGTTGTTGGTAAATTCTACTGTAAAAACCAAGCCAGGTCCCCAGTGAGTACTATCCCTATCCAGGGAAAATATGTCTTAATTGCCCAACCTCTAGATATCGGAAAAGTAGAAGTAATCAAATATTCCCCCGAGTGCTCTGACCTTCCCTCTCTTTCTTTCCTCCTCCTCCTCCTCCTTTTCCTCTTCCTCCTCCTTCTTTGTCCCCCGCCCCACACACACACAATAATCCTCTCCTGTGGAACTGTACTGGCCTGGTGTGATCTGTCCAGAGGAGCCGCCATTCTAACACAACAAAAACAGAACGATGTGCTGTAAGAGGCTGTTGCTACTCGTGGGGGTGGGGTGGGGGTTCAGCACCCTGGAGGTGCGTCTGGGCACCCTGGAGGTGGTAAGCAAGGAAGGCCCTCTGTGGTTCAAAGCCCTTGTTGTCTCTCCTGTTCCCTCGGTTCTCAGCAGCAGGGCTCCACCTTGTGGTCTAAAGTCCTTAAGCGAACCAACTTGCCATCAGCCCCATCACACTCGCTGCTAAGCTGTATGTCAGTCAGCTTCTGGCATGACTAGAAGACGCAATCTCACAGCAAACTCCCTGATCCTCTGGCTCCTACAATCGTTCACCCCGTCTTCTGCAGTGCTCCCTGAGCCTTAGGTGAAGGAGTGTTTTGTCGATGTAGCGGTTGGGACTGGGCTCCACCGCCCTGCATTTTGATTGGTGTGTGAGCCAGGTTCTGCTTGATGAGAGGCCTGCTGCCTTCTCCTGCAACAGGAAGGCTTCGAGGATTGGTAGGACAGATTCTGGTGCCAAGGCCAGGCACACGCCTGTTCTGCCATCTTCAACAGTCTGCTTTGTGACATCACCATCCCAGGATCCTAGAAAAAAGGAAGGGGCGCTGCTTTCCCACCAGCAGCCATGACTCAGCTCTCAGGCTCTGCTCCTGACCACCCTGTCGCCCTCTATGACCCCAATGACCTCCCCTTGCTCTTCTCTCCACCACAGCCTTCCTGCTTGGTCATGAAGACTGCCTCACACACTCACTTGGGAGCATCCTACAAGAAACAATAAGCAACTGATTCTAAGCAGCACTGAAAAGCTACCTCCTCTCATTCAAAGTGTTTCTTACTAACTCTAGGCATTGTTTGCCTTTTTATTTCATTTTTTGTTTATAGCTGTTTACTTGGTGGGGGTGGGGTGCCTCCAGGTACACGGTAGCACCATGTATGGTTGGATATGCATCCGTGTACACGTTAGCACCACGTATGGTTGGGTATGCATCTGTGTACATGTTAGCCTGCGTCAATGAGCTCAATTTGTCAGGCCTAGCAGCAAGTGCCTTAATGCATTGAGCCACCTGGTGAGCCCTAGGCTTACTTTATGATGATGATGATGGTGGTGGTGGTGGTGATGATGATGATGATGATGTCTGTTATTTTTTGAAATTATAATCATTTCCCCGTCCATTCCTATGGTGGTTTGAATATGCTTGGCCCAGGAAGGAGCACTATTAGGAGGTGTGGCCTTGTTGGAGGAAGTGTGTCACTGTAGGGGTGGGTTTTGAGAGACCTTCCTCCTAGCTACCTGGATGTCAGTCTTCTCCTGGCTGCCTTCTGATCAAGATGTAGAACTCTTGGCTCCTTTATTAGCAGCCTGGATGCTGCCATGCTTTCTGCCATAATGATAATGTACTGAACCTCTGGACCTGTAAGCCAGCCCCAATTAAATGTTGTCCTTATAAGAGTTGCCTTGGTCATGGTGTCCGTGCACAGCAGTAAAACCCTAAGACAGAAGTTGGTACCAGGAACTAGTAGGTAGTCCCTGGTAGGGGTGAAAGGCCTGGCCATGCTTTTGTTTGGAGCAATGTGGATATTTGAGACTTTGGATGTGGAAAGCAGTGGAGTGATTTAAGTGGGGCTTAAAGGGCTCTCCTAGTAGGAATATAGAAGACATGGTGGTGAGGTTATTTTGAACTGTGTAGACCTAGCCCAAGAAGTGTCCGTGGAGAAGAACTTCGGTATGTGACCTGGAGACTGTTCTTGTGATATTTTGGTGAGGAATGCAGCTGCTTTTTGCCTTTGAAGAGTCTACCTGAGGCTAAGGTAAAGAGATTTCAATTAATTGAATTGACAAAGGAGGTCTCAGAAAAGACCAGCATAGACTTTGTCCTCTGATTCACTCTCATGAAGAGAAATCTGATAGAGCACAGAAAGCTTAAAAAGGAAAAATACAAAGTGTATGGTTCGGGCTGGAGAGATGGCTCAGCGGTTAAGAGCACCGTCTGCTCTTCCAGAGGTCCTGAGTTCGATTCCCAGCAACTACCTGGTGGCTCACAACCATCTGTATGTAATGGGATCTGATGCCCTTTTCTGGTGTGTCTGAAGACAGCTACAGTGTACTTACATACAGTGAATAAATCTTTTTTTAAAAGACACCAGGAAGTGCAATGGAGTTAAATCCTGTGTTTCAGGAGATAAATAGACTAAGGGAGTGAAGGCTTTGGGGCAAGATCCCACCCAGCTAAGCTCCAGCTAATCTTATTGTTTATGTATTTGCTCTTGGACAAGGAATAGTTTTATCATGTTAGGCACTGTTATGAACTGGTTATTGTTTACATTTGGACTTTTAATCTGGAATAAACTATAGTCCAGAAATGGAGGACACAACACCCAGACCTTGAGACTGGAAGATGAAGGCTTTTTTCTGGATCTTGAGAAATAATGACCATAAAAAGCTTAGGTCCAGGCATGGTGCCTTTAATCACAGAACTCAAGAGACAGAGGCATGCAGAGCTCTGAGTTCAAGGTCAGTTACAGGACAAGTTCCAGGACAGCCAAGCTTAGGCAGCGAAGGATGTAACAGAAAAGGGGGGCCATGTTCCACCCCCAGCAAGCAGCAGAACTCAGCAGCTTCGGCCATGTGGTTCTGGCTTTATAGTCAAAAGGAGGAGACTCCTGGGACTATTGATGCTGGTCAGCTGGAGCTAAGAAATTAGTGGTGATTAAGAAGAGACCAGCATGACCGAGGTAAAAATCTTTTGCAAAGTGTTTTCTGAGAGCACAGAGAAGCTGTGTTCCAGAGATAGCCAAGGTTGTACCTCATGCTGCAGCTGGACTCGGTAATGTGTAAGAGACACCCATGTGGTACTGGTTCTGAAGGCATGAAGGGGTCATGAAGAGCAGCTGAGGCACGGCACTGTGAGAGCCATGGAAGGTCACTGGTGAAGGTACGGCTTCAGGTGCAGTTGACAGCCCAGGACTGAAGGGGTCATGCAAAGGATTTGAGGCTGCACCATGAAGAGAGCCTACGAGAGGCTATTAGTGAAGCCTAGTTGCAGTGAAAGATCCCACTGTATTCGAGATGCCAGTGCCACAGAATGATTACTGAGCCGCAGCCGTGGAGTGGAGTCAACCAGAGTCTCGAGTGCTGCAGAGAGCAGAGCTGGAGAGGTGACCCAAGCTCTTTGGAGGAGCCCAGAAGGTCCCAGACATTGGAACAAGAAGATGTGAAACTGAAGTTCATTTGGAGACCCCAAGATATTAAAGACACTGGAGCTGTGGGCTATCTGCTGAGGAAAGCTGCTAACAGAGTAGAAACAGCCCAGAGAAGGAAATTGTCGCAGTCAACAAAGGTAAAGGAAGTTGTAGATCTGAGAAGTATTTTAACATGAGACATGGAGATGTATCCTGTGATGTTACAAGTATGTGATCTGGTGTTTTGACTTTGATTCTATAGGAAATTACAGTTAAGAGACTGTATGGATCTCAGAGGAGACTTTGAACTCTGGACATTGTTGAGACTGTTACAGACTATGGGGACTTTTGAAGTTGGACTAAAATTATTTTGTATTATGCTATGGCTAGGTACAGCCCCCATAAACTCATGTGTTTGGACATGCCTATGGGGGCCAGGGAGTGGAACATGGTGGTCTGAATATGCTTGGTCCAGGGAGTAGCACAATTAGGAGGTGATCTTGTTGGAGTGGGTGTGGCCTTGTTGGAGAAAGTGTGTTACTGTCAGGGGAGGGCTTTGAGACGCTCCTCCTAGCTGTCTGGATGCCAGTCTTCTCCTGACTGCCTTGACGATGATGGACTGAACCTCTGAAACTGTAAGCCAACCCCAATTAAATGTTGTTTCTTATAAAAGTTGCCTTGGTCATGGTGTCTCTTTGCAACAATGGAAACCCTAACTAAGACAATTTCCTCTCTCCAAATTCTCCCAGATAGAACTCCTCACTCTTTCAAATTCATTTTTCACTGATTGGTGTTTCACACACACACACACACACACACACACACACACACACACGGCGGGGGGCGCTTATAAATGTACAAGTGCATTCTGCTCTGTTTGTTACTTGTATGCCTGTTTCCTTTGGTATTAGATAACCAACTAGTGTCCCTGGAAGACATCCCTCCAGCCCTCAGCCCTCCTTAGTGGCCTGTAGTTCTTTGTGTAGAGCTGAGGCTTCCTGGGCTTTCCCCCCTCCATTTGACATGGCTACTGCTGTCCTTGCTCAGCTTACGTTTAGGCAGTCGTGCTGGTGAGACTGCGTGGATACAGGTTCTAATGTGACTAGGAGACACAGCCTCACAGCAAACTCCCTGACTTCTGGTTCTTAACAATCTTTTCACCCCCTCTATGCAGTGTTCCCTCAGCCTTAGGTGTAGGGTTTTGTAGACATATCAGTTGGGACTGGGCTCCACACCTCTGCATTCTGATTGGTTGTGGTTTTCTCTGTATGGATTGCAAAGGAACCTTTCCTTGATGAGGGAGGAGGACTACATGGCCTGTGGGCATAAGGACACATATTTAGATGGGGATCGTGTACTTAGGGATTATGCTGGTTGACTGAAGTGATGGCTATAGGTTCTCCTCCAATATCCCTTCACCAGCCTGGGTAATTACATAAATTTCCAATACCAGACACGATTTCCCTCCTGTCGGGGGGGTCTTAAGTCCAATTAGAAGGCTGGTGGTTACCACCAACACCTTAGGGCTATCATGGCCGGACTTAAGCCTTTAACCTTATAAGACCTTCATCTTTGCCCCCTTTGCCTTCAATGGACCCCTCTAATGTTTAGGTTAAATTCTACATCTTTAAGATACAAATGCTCTATTTTATTTCTACTACGAATACACTTGGGTGGTGAAAAATTTTTAAATTTAATTTATTCTTTAATTAGCTTACAAAATAATAGGCTTCCTTACAGCATTCTCTGTGGTTTGGAGGTTTAGTCCATTATCACCATGGAGGGAAGCATGGTGGCACGCAGGAAGACATGGTGCTAGAGAGGGAGCTGAGAGTTACAACCTTCATGATGCTTCCCATTGTGAAACGGGAGAGCTGCTGGAGTCCAGGAGTTCTGTGCCATAACACACAGTAAGTTCAGCATCAACACAACGACCTCCCGCATGTCTGTCCGTTCCACAGCTTATATTCTTTTTTTCTTGAAACGTACTTTTTCTGTGTAGCCCTGGCTGCCCTACAACTCATTATGTAGACCAGGCTGGCCTCGAACTCACAGAGATCCACCTGCCTCTGTCTTCCAAGTGCGGGATTAAAGGCGTGTGCTCAGCTGCACAGCATATATTCTTTTTTTTTTTTTCTTTTCTTTTCTTTTTTTCAGAGCTGGGGACCGAACCCAGGGCCTTGCACTCGCTAGGCAAGCGCTCTACCACTGAGCTAAATCCCCAACCCCCCATATATTCATAATTAAAATGTTTATATGTTATTGTATGCCTCCTGGTGAGCTCATCGGGCCCCATTTGATTGTTGCAGATCCATGGTCACACAGATGACCCTGGTTAAACCCAGGTCACAAAACAAAATAAAAAGCCATGAAGGGGGCCTGTGTGGGCGTCAAGGAGGGAGAGAAAGCTGGGTGTGAGTAATCAGTGCACTGTATGTATGACAGTATCAAGAGCACATGTTTCATTAGCTTTTAAAAACCAATTCCAGTTGTATAAATATGTTTACCACCATACCTTGGTCTCTCTGCTTCCACTATAACAGAAACAAGAGTGGACTGACCAGGTGAGTCAGCCTTTTCAAGGCCAACGTCTTCCTGCGTTCAAAAAGGAAATTGTTATGTAAAACCCAGACAAAAGGTGTCTGTGCCAAAAGGTGAGAAGAAATATGGTCCGCCCGAAGGTAAAACAGTGCAATGGGCAGAGGCACTGTCCCCTCGATGAGATAGAACTGCAAAGCATCTCCCAACACCATGCTGTCACCGCCCTTCTCCAACTCCATTCCTCCAACACAGCGGTTCTCAACCAACCAGTGCTGCCACCCTTTAATATGGTTCCCAACCATAAAATTTTTTTTTTTTGGTTCTTTTTTTCGGAGCTGGGGACCGAACCCAGGGCCTTGCGCTTCCTAGGTAAGCGCTCTACCACTGAGCTAAATCCCCAGCCCCCACATAAAATTATTTTTATTGCTACCCCAAAACTGTAATTTTGCTACTGTTATGAATCATGACATAAACATCTGTGTTTTATGGTGGCTTTATGTGACCTCTATGATAGGATCAAGAGCCACAGGTTAAGAACTACAATTCTAGCATTTTCCAGGAGCAAAATCCTGCCTGCATTGTCACAAAGGGCGCACTCCCCCTGATGGCAAAAAACTGTCCTCCAGCTCCCTTCTGCAACAGTTTCTAAACCCCTTTATCTACGGACAGAGGAGACTCTGTGTCCCACGCCCTGCAACACTTCCCACAATTTCTGGAGGATCTCTGCCACCATCCCAGCCTTGAGGCACCATTAGACAGTGTTTCTATTGTCCTCCACACTCACCAGGATGGCTGGGCACGCTGCTTAGGGCAGCCAAGACCAGGAGGGAACAAAGCCCGGACCCTGAAAGGACCTTCAGCCCTGGACATGTGAGCCCTTAAGCTGGCCTCCCCTCTCCCTTACAGCCTGGCACTTTACACTCTGGGGTTCCAACTCCCCTTTCCTCCCCTGTGGTTCACCTGCCTGTCTTCTGTCCACTTTTACTTAATGCTCTTGCCATTACATTTTAATAAACCGTTGGCCACAGCATTAGAGGAAAGCCCAAGCCATCGAATCTTTACTATAATCACTTTCAGATGATACCGTCTTGAGGATTTACCTGATGGCTATTTACATTTTCTATGTCTCCAAAATACACGCACACACATACACACATGCACCTGCATCACACACACACATACATGCACCTGCATCACACACACACATGCACCTGCATCACACACACACATGCATCACACACACACCTGCATCACACACACACACATGCACCTGCATCACACACACACACATGCACCTGCATCACACATACACACACCTGCATCACACACACACACATGCACCTGCATCACACACACACACGCACCTGCATCACACACACACCTGCATCACACACATACATGCATCTCACACACACACACAAACCTGCATCACACACACACATGCACCTGCATCACACACACACACATGCACCTGCATCACACACACACATGCACCTGCATCACACACACACCTGCATCACACACACATGCATCTCACACACACACACAAACCTGCATCACACACACACATGCACCTGCATCACACACACACACACGCACCTGCATCACACACACACACACACACGCACATGCACCTGCATCACACACACACACCTGCATCTCACACACACACACACCTGCATCACACACACACATGCATCTCACACACACCTGCATCTCACACACACACCTGCATCACACACACATGCATGCATCTCACACACACACCTGCATCACACACATGCATCTCACACACACCTGCATCTCACACACACACCTGCATCACACACACACATGCATGCATCTCACACACACACACACAAACCTGCATCACACACACACATGCATCTCACACACACCTGCATCTCACACACACACCTGCATCATCACACACACACACACACCACACACACACACACACACACACACACACACCACTGAACTCCACAGGGACCAGGAAGAGTCAGTTAGATTCTAATGGGATCTATATCTATACCCAAGCTTATGGACATCAACCCTCCAGGCAAAGCCCAGCCGCAGAAGACACTGGGGCGTGGGGCAGACGGCAGCAGGGCACTGCCTTCAGTGGGACTACTTGCCTCCTGGTTTCTTTGTTACTGCTGGGCTAATCATTGTGTCTGCTCTGACTGATTGTCTGTAGCCACCTCCCAGTGGCGCACTCCTATTGAAGGTGTACAGGCAGGAACACGCTGCTCTCTCGCCTAGAGTGGAACCTCATTACGCAGACTTCTGAGAGAAGTGTGTCCCCAGGTAATCTTAGCCTGGAAACTATGTTGACTCAGAGAGCAGGCAATAGCAGGTGGAAATCTACATCTGCCCTCAAACCCACCTGGATACACGTAAAGGCTCTGCGGTTTTCAGGAGCTATTATGATGCCAGACAGTATGTCTGCTCCCATGGGTGAGCTGTGCACTGTGCCACTTCATGCCTGTGCCTCAAAGGTAGCCTTCCTGACGGCGTAGCTGCTGTGATAGTCCTCCTCCCCACCCCCATGGCACACTTGTCCTGAGGGTGGCACGTCTGTACCTCATGCTGCCACTGAGCACATGGGACACCTAAAAGGAGGTGGGGTGGGATTCCTTTGATTACCGACACCCTCAAGATTTGAAGGTGAAAATCCATGGCTGAGATGGGCATCAGCTGTGAGACCCCCTTGGAGCTTTCCCCTGTCAACTCACTGTTGACGAATACTTGACAAAGTTTACAGGTCCCCAAAGTGCAAAGTGAGCAGCACTGGTCATCTTGCCTGCTGCTGTGGGGACACCTATGCTCTGTGTATGGATGACCTTTGTAAACTGGTGAGTATTGGAAGGTGAGTCACTGTGATTGGTGAATATTGGTAGGTGAATTGCTTTGACTGGTGAGTGTCAATAGTAGGTGAGTGTGGAGGTTAGGTCTTGTTGTCTATTGTAATGCTAAGTGTGGGCCCTCAAGTCCTGGAGTCTGCATCTAGACCTGTGACCCTACCCCAAGTTATTTCTGATCAGTAAATAAAGAAGTCAACGGCTAATAGCTAGGCAGATGAAACATAGGTGGGGTTTAGGGTTCCCAAGCTTGGGGGTCAGAGGAGAACCAGGAGGAGGGAGAAGAAGGTGAAGAGGGAGAAGGAAGATGCTATGAGGTAGAAGTCAAGAAAGCATGGCCCTGAGGGCTGGCTAATTGGGAGTTAAGAGCAGCCCAGATGAAACAAAGTGTGGCGGTTAGAATATGCTTATCCCAGGGAGTGGCACAACTGAGAGGTGTGGCCTTGTTGGAGGAAGTGTGTCACTGTGACAGTGGGCAATGAGACCCTCTCCTAACCACATGGGAGCCAGTCTTCTAGCAGCCTTCAGATGAAGATGTAGAACTCTCAGCTCCTCCTGCACCATGCCTGCCTGGATGATACTGGACTGATCCTCTGAACCTATAAGCCAGCCCCAATTAAATGGTGCCCCTATAAGAGTTGCTTTGGTCATGATGTCTGTTTGCAGTAGCAAAACCCTAACTAAGACACAAAGAAAGTAATAACTCAGGGTTATCAATAGGAAAGTAGATTCTAATAGCATAGAGGGTAGGTATCTGCCCAGCTCGTGTGCTGTTTAAGGCTTATTGTAAATATAAAGGCTGGGTGTGTCTTTTATCCAGGAACTAAATGATCAAAGGTGGGGTGGAAACCCTGGGTCAGAATTGAAACTTTCTATAACAGGTGAGTATTTGTAGGTAAATAAATTACTGTGATTGGTGAGTGCCCGTGGTGAGTCACTGTGATTGGGTGAGGGCATCATAACCAGGGATTGCTTGCTAACTTCAGAATATGGCTCTCAGCTCATCTGGACTCTGGTTGCCCATAACACAAGCTTTGTGTACTGTGTATGCTGTGTGTCAGTGACAGCTCAACGCTAGCACAAGGCTTCAGAAGCTCCTCTCCCCGCAGCGTGGTCGGCCATGTGCACTGTGTTTCCCACAAACAGTGGCTTAGCAGAGCAAAGAAAGCAATGTGTCCACTATTTCAAGTGCAAAGCTGGGTCTGGTGACACCTGCCTTTAATTTCACCACTCGAGATGAAGAGGTGAGTGAGTTCACCACTAGCCCGATCTGTATAGTGAGTTCCAGGTCAGCCGGTGCTATAGAGACATTGTCTCAAATAAATAAATGAGCAAACGAACTCAGGGTGCAGTCATGCTCACCGAGGCACAGGCGGACATAGATTGCCTGTGTGTCTTCTGATGAGGGAGATGGAACACTCATTGTTCCTCAGCATTGAGGTGCTCCAGAAGTGCTCCCTCCCTAGCTTGAGAGAGGATCCTGTTTTCTATCCTGCTCTGCACCATCGGCAGTCCTCCCTCCTCCTCCTCCTCCTCCTCCTCCTTTTGACTTATTTGCTCTTTGGCTTGTGGGTGTTTTGCTTACCTGCATGTAGTGCCTGAGGAGGCCAGAAGAGGCCATCGGACTGTCCTACAGGCAGTTGTGAGCCACCGTGTAGATATCAGAAACCCAGATCTTTGCAAGAGCAGCAAAATTTCTTTCTTCTCTTCTTTTTAAAAAAATTACTTATGTATGGAATTTTTCTCATGTAGGAGTGTGTCTGAATGTACACCTGCATGCCAGAAAAGGGCATGAGATTCTTTTATTAGGTCATGAGCTACTTTGTGGGTTGCTGGGAATAGAACTCAGGACCTCTGGAGGAGGTGCCAATGTTCTTAACCACTGAGCCATCTCTCCACTCCATATGGCAAGATTTCCTAACTTCTCCAACCCACCCCCTTCTTTTTAACTTTACAGATACCTTCCTTTATCCCACCACACAGGAGGCCAAGACAGGAGAATACACAGTGCCAAGCTGGCCTGGGCTACATAGCAAGACACTAAAATTTAAAACTATATATTTAAAGATTAATACTGAATCGACTCAAAACATCAAATGTGCTCACATTTGATGAGCTTTCTAAACTCAGAGATGTGGGATTTGAAGATGTCCTGGCCTCTATCAGACACCTGCTCGACAGTCACACCGCATGACCTTGCCTGGCCCCACCATCAGCTTCCCACACCCTGCCCTGTCCTATGACTTCCACCTGGGCCTCAGGCCACCACTTCCTTTCTTACACCTGCCTGACTCACAGTCCATTGTCAGTCTGTCCTTTCGAGCCTTTGTTGCTCTTACTGCCTTAGCACACACTGCTCTGAAACCACAGTGTTGGGGCAGAGCTAGTGCCTGCAGGCAGACAGAGCTCAGGGTGACCGAAGTAGGCTCAGAACCAGCGAGACTCTGCGAGACTCTGCGAGGTCAGGACCAGATGAGAGGGAGCAGTGGGAGGAGGGGCATGCTAGACAGAAGTGGCTGAATCAGGCCCTGGGAGGTCAGAAAGCATCTTCACCACAGGGTTCCCTCACATGCTGCCACTTCAAAGTCAGCCAAAGCGAGTCTGTGTTGCAGCGAGTCTGTGCTGGTCTGTGGCACGCTCATGCTCGCTCGCTCTCAGCCTGAACCCTGCTGGGAAGACTTAATTGTGAGATGAATTGTTAGAGCTGGAAAGGCTTTAAGGGCTTTGAAGCTGTTGAAGAGGTGTGTGGGCTTTCGACTCTAAACTTAGAAATTCCACGTGGTACATCATGGGATCGGTAATTGCCTCACATATTACAGGTCCATGAGCTGTGATAGGATGCCAAGATGGCGGTGCCTATGGTGGCTAGGGTATTCAGGTATGCTGTCCTGGCACAACTGTCTTAGGCATTGGCTACTGGGCACTCTTGCCAGTCCATTGCTTCCTGCTTCCGCTTGTGCAGGGGACCAAAATCTCATGCTGTTGGAAACAGCCCAGGCTGACCCAGGACAGCTAAGGTTCTGGATCACGTGTTACTAGATCACGTGTTATTGGTCTATTGTTGGATTTCTCCTATCTCAGTCTCCCTATGCTACGGTTACAGGTGTGACCACCACTCTTTTAATTTTTGCGGTATCTTTTTTTTTTCAGTATTGTCTTTTTAGAGCAGTATGAAATTGTTTGACTGTTTAAGTCTGAATGTATTTCCACTTGAAATGAGGAGAAAATGCAAAGTTTTAAAATGGTGTGACTATTCAGCATGTTAAAAGTGAAACTTTAATCAAAAAAGAAAGAAAAGAAAAAGGAAGGAAAGAAGGGAAGAAGGGAAAAGAGAAAATAGCCCAGGTTGTCAGTGTGTGCTAGAAAGCTTGAAAGATCCTATAAGAAGAAATTTTCTAAATTTTGGGTGAATTTCAAACTTTTGTGAATTAGTGAGCTAAGAGGAGGCAAAGAGAGGCTGCTGTGAGAAAACACCTATACCAGGGAAGTGGGGCTCTGAGCACTGTCTACACCGGGGGAGTGGGGCTCAGAGCACTGTCTACACCAGGGGAGTGGGGCTCAGAGCACTGTCTACACCAGGGGAGTGGGGCTCTGAGCACTGTCTACACCGGGGGAGTGGGGCTCAGAGCACTGTCTACACCAGGGAAGTGGGGCTCTGAGCACTGTCCACACCAGGGCAGTGGGGCTCAGAGCACTGTCCACACCAGGGCAGTGGGGCTCAGAGCACTGTCTACACCAGGGGAGTGGGGCTCAGAGCACTGTCTACACCAGGGGAGTGGGGCTCAGAGCACTGTCTACACCAGGGGAGTGGGGCTCGGAGCACTGTCTACACCAGGGCAGTGGGGCTCAGAGCACTGTCTACACCAGGGCAGTGGGGCTCAGAGCACTGTCCACACCAGGGGAGTGGGGCTCAGAGCACTGTCTACACCAGGGGAGTGGGGCTCAGAGCACTGTCCACACCAGGGGAGTGGGGCTCAGAGCACTGTCTACACCAGGGCAGTGGGGCTCAGAGCACTGTCCACACCAGGGCAGTGGGGCTCAGAGCACTGTCTACACCAGGGCAGTGGGGCTCAGAGCACTGTCCACACCAGGGCAGTGGGGCTCAGAGCACTGTCCACACCAGGGCAGTGGGGCTCAGAGCACTGTTTACACCAGGGGAGTGGGGCTCAGAGCACTGTCTACACCAGGGCAGTGGGGCTCAGAGCACTGTCCACACCGGGGGAGTGGGGCTCAGAGCACTGTCTACACCAGGGGCAGTGGGGCTCAGAGCACTGTCCACACCAGGGGAGTGGGGCTCAGAGCACTGTCCACACCAGGGGAGTGGGGCTCAGAGCACTGTCCACACCAGGGAGTGGGGCTCAGAGTACTGTCCACACCGGGGGAGTGGGGCTCAGAGTACTGTCCACACCGGGGGAGTGGGGCTCAGAGCACTGTCCACACTGGGGGAGTGGGGCTCAGAGCACTGTCCACACCGGGGGAGTGGGGCTCAGAGTACTGTCTACACCAGGGGCAGTGGGGCTCAGAGCACTCTCTACACCAGGGGCAGTGGGGCTCACAGCACTGTCTACACCAGGGGCAGTGGGGCTCAGAGCACTGTCCACACCAGGGGCAGTGGGGCTCACAGCACTGTCTGATGCCGGCTGGATTCAGGCTGAAACTCTCCCAAGCAAGAGGCTCTTTTAAGTTTCCTGAACTCCTCTCATTCCAAGAGGGTGTATTTCAAGAACTGTGGCACACTGTGGCAAACACATCCTAAACATGAAGGGCAGCTCATCACATCACTGTCAGAGGCCAAACAGAACTCAGGGCAAGTTCACATCCACTGACGACAGGTTAAAAATGCTCAGGGAAGAACTACAACTTTAGAAGGGATTCTCAGTCTTCTTCCAGAGAAGAACAAATCCCGGGAAGAACCTGTCTTTTCACAAGATTTTTAAATAACCTTGCAGAGATCTGGTAGGGCATTTACCTGGCATTCGTGAAACCCTGGGGCTTACCCCACATGCATTCGCCCCTCTGTTTCTTAATTGCACACGTATGTGACCAGCTCCCTCAAGCTCCTGTGGCCTTGAACTGTGAACTAAAACAAACCCTCCTGAGTGGTTTATGTAGATGTTTTCACACAGTAACAGGGGAAAAACTAAGACAGAGATTAAGCACAGTTCCCAAAGCTCCAAACAACTTTGCCCACATTTTGAAGAAAGCTCCAAAGGGTTTTATTTGTTCTTAGAGAGCAAATACTTTGGAAAATAGATTCTAAGGAGGCGTAAGAACATAGCCAACAAAACATGAAAGAAGTCAGGAGGACAAAGAGAAACGTAGTTCAGTCCCTGGAAAGCACAGACAGAAAGCAGCCTTCACTCCATCCGGAGGAGACTGCAACAAAACTGACAGCAAGAGCATCAAGTCTGAGGTCTGAGAAGCTAAGGCTAAGACATGGCTCAGGGGCCAAGAGGGCCAGGGGCTGATTCAAAGGACATGGGATGGATTACCAGCATCCTCACAGCAGGTGATCCATATGTACCTCCAGCTCCAGGGGATCTGACACCCTCTCCTTGCCTCCATAGGCATAGCTTACCTGTGGTGTATGGACATACATATAGGCAAAACATTCATATACATAAAATCAGTAAAAAGTGTAAAGATACCCAGGAAGCTCTGGCCATCTAGGGGTAACTATTACTTTTAATTTTAATTCAGAGCTGGGAATGGACCTAAGGGCCCCACCCATGTTACACACTATCTACCATTCAGCCACAGTCTCCCCATATACTCCTCATCACAGAATATCAAAACAGCAAAAGCAAGAAATTTTAAACATCCGTAGAAAAGCTAGACAGATTGGCTACAATAATATATATATATATATATATATATATATATATATATATATATATATATATATATTTACATGAGATGAGTGTGAGGTAGCTCAGTGATTAAGAGTGCACACTGCTCTTCTGGAGGACCTGAATTCAATTCCCAGCACTTATATCACACAGTTCAACTCCAAGAGATTGAGGGCCTCCTTCTGACCCCCTCAGGCCCCTGCACAGAAATGCAGGCAGACAGTCTTATCAGCATGCACACATACATACAAATAAAAATTAAAGTAACTATTTCTTAAGTAACGGGGGCTGGTGAGATGGCTCAGAAGTTAAGAGCACTTGCCGTCCTTCCAGAGGACCCACATTGGCAGCTCACAGTTGCTGTGACTTCAACTGGTCTCTGAGGGCACTGAACACACATAGCATACACTTGCATAGTCATATGCACATGTTTTTGTAAAACTAAAATAAGGGACACAATAGTGAACAGCACAATGACTTCAGAGTACTTCACCAAGTACCTGAAAATGCATCTACCATGTTCCTGCCGCTGACTCCGCTGCCAGCTCTGCTGACATTGGAACCCAGCTGCTTCAGCCTTCCAGTGTGGACTGGGCATTGTTGTCTCCAGGAATCCCCCAGGCCTTCAGCACCAGGGTAGGGTAGCCTCAGCCTCAGCCTCATTCACTAAAGATGTATTTATCTTATGTATGTGAGTACACTGTTGCCATCTTCAGACACACCAGCAGAGGGCATCAGATCCCATCACAGATGGTTTGGAGCCACCATGTGGTTGCTGGGAATTGAACTCAGGACCTCTGGAAGAGCAGTCAGTGCTCTTAACCACTGAATCGTCTCTCCAGCCTACCTCATTCAGTAAGAAGGAGGCTATTGGTTTTATTTCTCATACAGGGTGGCCTCAAATTCAGAGATCCACCGATCTCTGCCTCCTTAATATAGGGCTTAAAGGTGTGCCACCATGCTCAGTAAAATACAAGGTAATATATCTTAAAATGCAGTGGAAGTTCAAAAGACTGAATAGCTAATCATAAGGGAAAAAATAATGCTGATTTCCGCTTATATTACAGAGATATAGTAACAAAATCATCATGGTACTGACGCAAACACACATGTTGATCGGTGAAACCAAACAGAAGATCCAGGTATAAACCCATGAAGCTCCAGCCCCCAGAGTTTTGAAAAAAACAGTAAAACAAACAAACAAACAAACAAACAAACACTCCAAAAAGTAGATGTTGCAGGAAAGCTGGCCTCTTTAACAATGGAGCCAAGAAAACTGGATATTTACACGTTGAAGAAAAAATGAATCTAGATTATCTCTTGCCCTTAGTAAAAATAACTCTAGATGGATCAAAGATTTTGAGATTGAAAGTCTGAAACTATCGTTTCCTAGGAGCAGAAATTATTTTTTTCTTTTTTTTAGGTTCTTTTTTTTTTTTTTCGGAGCTGGGGACCGAACCCAGGGCCTTGCGCTTCCTAGGCAAGCGCTCTACCACTGAGCTAAATCCCCAAGCCCCTCTTTTTCTTTTTTTTTTTTTTCGGAGCTGGAGACTGAACCCAGGGCCTTGCGTTTGCTAGGCAAGCGCTCTACCACTAAGCTAAATCCCCAACCCCAGGAGCAGAAATTATATTGAGATTCAGGCACAGGCAAGGGCTTTCTAAACAGGACACTAGTTTCTCCAAAAATACAACCAATGATGGACAGAGGGAGCCCCATGGCTTCTACACTACACAAGAAGAAAATACTGCACGGGGACAGGAAGTGTTTGCCAGGTTTGTGTCTCAGAGAAGACTGATATCCATACAGAGAACACAGGGCGTGGGGCTCAATCAAAACGCAGCTCAAGGGGAGCCAGGAAAGTGGTTCAGTGGATAAGAGCACGCTACACAAGCATGAAGTCCTGGGTTCAAATCACCAGTACTCACAAGGAAATAGAATCTGTCTGGTGGTCAACAACTGATAAACACTTATGTATGCCCCTAGCCTGCTCCCACCTAAGCCTCCCATCCGTGCCCTAGCTGGCCCCATTCCCAGCGTGGCCACATGAACAAAATCCCCTCTCTCTGCTTTCTCTTTCCCTAATTGGCACCTGAGTTCAAGTGGCAGAGACAAGTTTGTTATCGCTGCCTAGACCTGGCCTCTCACCAGAACAACTGGAAACAAATACTCTTTATTCTCTTGCCTTTTTCTTTCCCATCTTCCTACACCCACACGTGCAAGTGAAACTTCTAAGAACCTTTCTCTTTTTTTGTGCCTACGCACAAGCTATGTCCTCCCTCTGAGACAGCACACTGCCAAAACCTGTCCTACCACCTGGGGGCAGCCTTGCCAGGCCCAGCCAAGCCAACCCTGCTTCTGGCCAAGGAGCTAGCCTGTTCCCCACACTCACACAGTGGCACTGTCTCCCCTCTCAAGATCAGAAGGCACTTTCGGACTATACATGGACTGACCCTGGGCTCCAACCTCATAGGTAGCGATGAATAGCCTAGTAAGAGCACCAGTGGAAGGGGAAGCCCTTGGTCCTGCTAAGACTGAACCCCCCCCCCAGTGAACGTGATTGTTGGGGGGAGGGCGGTAATGGGGGGAGGATGGGGAGCAGAAGCCCATATAGAAGGGGACGGGGAGGGGTTAGGGGGATGATGGCCAGGAAACCGGGAAAGGGAATAACATTCGAAATGTAAATAAGAAATACTCAAGTTAATAAAGAAAAAAAAAGAAAAAAGAAAAAAAAAGAAGGCACTTTTGGTGTTGGACCCCGAGTCAGGAACGCTCGTGCAGGAGACTGCGTGCATTTCCTGTGTGTTAGCTGTTTCCCTGTCTGTGAAGCCCCTATCCATACACTGGCTCCTGTCTCCATCAATACTTTTATTTGAGAAACACTTGAAGAGGCAGGGCGGGGATCTCTGTGAGGTCAAGATCATCCTGGTCTACAGAGTGAGTGCTAGAACAGTAGCCAGGGCTGCACAGAGAAGCCCTGTTTCAAAAAGGCAAAAGAAAAATGAAACAAAACAAAACCCCAGGTGGCCCAAGGAATATTTGGTGTCCAACTGCTTTGCACTGAATTGAAATGTTCAGGTGATTTTAGCAGATTAGGTAACAAAACAAGTATGTCTGCTTCTAGGAGTGGCCAGTAGCTGCCATGTAGGCAGGCTCTACTATAAACCCTGGGTCCTGTGAGACGCAGTAGAAACCCAGACTGGACTTGTGAATTTGCAGCAATGATCGAGGTGAGCCAGCCACATGGAGTCAGCTGCCAGACCCACTGTGGGCAGGCCTTACTACAGGAACCATAAACTTCATCAGGGGCCCGGCATGCTGTTAGTATAAGGGGGAGCAGGCAGGCGAACAAGACTCTGAAACCTTCCTTCTCTTGTGTTTCTTCTAGTGAGAATCCTGATCAAGATAAGAAGAGCGCCCCCCGGAACCTGAGTGCATAGAGCCCTCAGAGTGTCGAGGCCACACTTGGCTCTGGTCTTCAGCTCACTACATAAGGTGGTTTGACCGCCACAATCACTGCTGTGGCTATTAAAAGGTTGCTGACCGACACTCTATTCCATGGACATCTCTGCTGTCCAGTTTTGTTTTGGCACTAGCTCTTTGGTGGCTGAATGGGGAAGGAGGGATTGGAGGAGGTGGGGATGAAGTAGATGCTGAACCCAGGTCTGCATTGGGACGAACGAGCTTTCTTCTGCAGTGAGGTGGAGTTCTCAGAAGAGTCCCCTGCTGTGCTCCAGATGAGGGCCACAGTGACAAGCACAACTCCTAGAACAGTGGTTGGGGAGAAGGGGAAGTGCTTCCCCCTCAGGATGCATCCTGGTGGAAGAGCTGACAGGGATGACTGATTCTTTTAGTCTGAGAAGGGAACCAACTTGAGCCCCTTGGGGTAACGAAGCTGATATATGGGAACAGTGGGAAGACAGCCTCCTCAGGGGAGGCAGGGCTCCTGGTGCACATGTCTGCGCTCTGCTAGGTGCTACATAGCTCTACGTGAAAGGCTGGGGTATCAGTTCAGAGAGACAGATACATGTCAGCCTATGACGTACAGACTGGTGCTCATAGAGGGAGTGAACGGGCCTGACAGCTCAATGTCCCGGAGTGAGAAATAGAACTGGAAAATGACTGGAGAAGCTTGAGACCGTAGCGTCCTGAATACCACATCACCTTCTGGAAGTAAAGTCTCGGGTTGGAACAGAAAAGAAAGGTGGAGCAGTGGCAGCCTCTGGGTAACATGAGGCTAGAGCAAATAAGATCACTGTGTTGTGCTTGTTTCTCGGGAAAGAACGGCATTTCCTTAAGCCTAATGCACTTGCAGGTTGGTAAGAGATGGCCGGGAACCTATTATGGAAGCAAGACCAGAAATTAGTGATCCAGAGTGCCGTGAGCGAGCCGTCCCAGAATGGTGGGAGGGGTCTTCTGAGTGTTCTCACTTCCATAGGAAACAGCAAGCTATATGCTCCCCATGTGGAGTTAGAGGTTTGAGGAGAGAAATAGAAAGGAGTTACCAGAAAGGAGGACTGCAACTCACCCAGGTTCGTGCTCATGATTCTCAGAAACCCAGCAGTACTCTGCTGAGGCGCTCTCTCTCTCTCTCTCTCTCTCTCTCTCTCTCTCTCTCTCTCTCTCTCTCTCTCTCTCTCTCTCTCTCTCTCTCTCCAGGCCCCAGAGTAGGTCAGGCACAGAAGTGGCTCTGCACAGGACTAAGAACACCCAAGAGGGTCAAGGGTCAGACAGCATGAGCTGAGCTTCTTGAAATCAGAGTAGGTGCTTAGCAGGGAGCAGGTGCCAATCCGAGCTGGAGCGGAGGTGCTCTGACGGAGCCAAGTGCAGGCAGAGTAGGTGGCCGAGACGGGGCTTCTGTATGGCAGCATTGGGGCATGGTGTCAAATGGCTTCCGTGGTAAGGAAGGCAGAGTTCTCAGAGTACAGGCCATTGAAGACCTTGTCTGGGGGATAAGGAAGGTCTCTGTGCAAGGGCCACTGGGAGAAGTCTGACACCAGCTTCAGTCACAGCCTGGGGGTAACTAGAGTCTGTCTCCCTGGAACCCAGTGCCGAGCAGGTGGGGAAGGTACAGCCACAGTCACATGGGAGCACTCAGGCTGAGACGCCCTGGAGAGGAGGCGGGTGTCACCGGAATGAAAGGATCATCTTGCATTGCAGGTGTTCTGAGTGACTGGGAACATACTTGCTTCCTGAGGACACAAGAAAACACACCATCCAGTCTCTGAGAACCAGGTCAGGGAAAAGCATCCCACGTCAGGACACCTCAGCGGAGCTCCTGGTTGGCTGACAGCAGAAGACTGCTGTTAGGAGGGGCATATGAGGTCACCACACTGCCATAGAACTGTATTTCTGACTTTGACTTCCTGGCCTCCTCTGTGTTCCCACATTGGTGCCAACAGCACCTAGTTGTGAAAGGTGTGCCCAGCCCTTCCAGGTAAGAAGCCCAGACTTCCAGGACAGTACAGAGCCTCACAGTGAACAACCACTGGCCCTGGTGGCCTTAGTGTCATACTGGTAGACTCCAACAGCATGGGCTCCACAGCATCTGTTATCACTCTGATTCTAAGTCAAGGGATGATATTTGTGGTATAATTAGTAGAAATTGATATTATTGATCTTTTCTGGCAAGTTAGTAAGGCAGGCTGATATCAGGTCTCCAATGATGTCAGTCATCTCTAAGTGGGCAACCTTTATACATAAGGAGATGACAAGATTAGCTGTCCTGCTTTGCCGAGAGATTGCTTACAGGAGATTCGAATTAGCCACTACTATGTTCTGATTCTTCAGTGAAGTTCACACATTATGACTCTACCACACTGCTCAAGACAAACAGGCTGGGTGAGTGGGTAGGGATGGCATTTGGATGGTACAGCGTTGGCCTCACAGGCATGAAGTCCTGGTTTGATACTGGACACACATATAATCCCAGCACTCTGCAGGCAGACGCAGACATTGTCTGACCTGGCTCTGAGCTCCTTGCCAGCGACAAAGGTGGTGGGGGCACTGGCAACACAGGCTGAGAACTGGGAGGGATATGCGGCCCCATTAAATTTATTCAGATTGAAAGGCTCTTATGCCAGGCCTGGTGACACAGTCCAGTCATCCTTGCTGCCCTAAAGGCTAAGACAGAAGCTTAGAAGATTCAAGCAGGTTCAGCTGTACAGTAAGTTCAACACCAGCCTGAATAATTTTATAAAAACTTGTCTCAATGCTTAGAAAGTGTGAGCTGGTGAGTGGTGCATACCTACCATCCCAGCACTTGGGAGGTAGAGGCAGGGGGAGCAGGAGTTCAAGAGTCCACATAAGTTTTGAGGCCAGCTTGGGCTCCATAGCTCAAGGGAAAGAGAAGGCTGTGGATGTAGCTCAGAGGTGGGGTACCTGCTTATCATGCATGCGATCTTAGCGTTGATGCCCAGTAGAACAAAAGGGGGGAGGGAGAAAGGATAGACTAAAAAGATGTATTATATATATATATATGTGTGTGTGTGTGTGTGTGTGTGTGTGTGTGTGTGTGTGTTTCAGTTACACATGAATGTCTGTGCCACATGCATTCCTGGTGCCCTAGGAAGTCAGAAGCTGGATTCCCTGGAACTGGAATTACAGATGGCTGTGAGCCATGTAGGGGGTAGGAATCGAACCAGGTCCTCTGCCAGAACAACGAGAGCTCTTAACCACAAAGCCCTCTCTCCAGCCCCCCAAAAAGATAAATCTTTTTTTTCTTAAAAAGATGTATCTCATGTGTATAAGTGTTTTGTTTCATGTCTGTACACAACATCCATGCAGTGCTCCCAGAGGCATGACGAGAGCGTCAGAGTTACAGAGGGTCGTGAGCACCGTGTGGGTTCTGGGAACCGAACCTGGGTCCTCAGCAAGAGCAGCTGGCACTCTTAACCACTGAGCCACCTTTTCAGCCCCAAAAGGCAGAGTTTAAGGCATCTTCTCCAGAATGTAGGTGGCTGTAACTCAATCTAACCAGTGTGACAAAACTCACTTCCTGTCACCTACTTCACTTCCGGTTGAGAGGAATTAAAGACCTAGGCTAACATCGATCCTAAAAGATGTTCCTGCCAACGAGAGGTGCCACAGACCTGAATCCCAGAATCTGCTAGTCAGGTTGGACAGCCTGGGGGACTGCCAAGACCCTGAAGGCATCGCCAGCTCTGTCTGGCCTGAGCCTGTCCCAGTGGGGCAAAGTGAAGTTGCACAAGCCAGCTACCATGGTCAGATCATGCTTGCTCTCTCTCGAGAGCCCCAGCAGCTGGCAAACTTGACCGAGAGTCTGACTCTCCGTTGTTGTCCCTGGGCTTTCCTAAGTATCTTCCCCGGGTACACAGGCAGTGACTGCCACGCACACAGCACGGACACTTCACTCTCAGAGAACATGCACTGTAGCTCCGACCCAGAAAACCCACGAGTCTCGAGGTCAGGATCAGATTACCCTTCAAAGCAGGCTGGTTTTGGTTGTCCCTCAGTGTTTGTGAACGTGGCCCTTTGTGAGGGGTAAAGCTGGGAGGTGGCTCAGTGCTGCCTGCTGTGGGATGTGGAGAAGCTCAGCTGTACCCTAGCTCAGTTAACCGGCACTCAGTGTTACCCTGATTCCTGTCATAAGCAATGATCAGCGAGCTGCAGAAGGGCTGCTGGGGACCTGCCTCCTCCAACCAGAGGCAGGGCAAAGCCACCAGAAGGGCTCCTGGGAACCTGCCTCCTCCAGCCAGAGGCAGGGCAAAGCCACCAGTAGAAAGTGGCATAATCCACATAAGAGTATTTTTGGTCTTTCTTTCATGACTTGGGATGTGTAGGAGATAGTGGCCAGGAGTGGTGCCCAAGAGCCCCTCTTCTCAAGAATTAGCTTCCCTATTAGAGGACCCTGCACTGGAGTCCTGAAGAAAGTAGGCGGTCATGTTACAATGCCCAATCAGGGAAGCACAGTGAAAAGTGTTTGCAGATGGCAGTGGTAAGATAAAAAATGGTCGACAACGACAGTCTTGAGGGCTGGAGTGCAGTAAGCCTAACCACTGTAAGTATTAGAGAAGATAATCTAAACAAGAGGCCAGTAAAGGACAGGGCCCTGCCACACCCACCACTGAAGGAAGGACTTGGGCCAGGCAATGGAGCAACAGTCATGGGTGAGGATCACCAGGTCCCAGTAGTGGTCTGACAAGAGGTGGCAAGGCGAACCATACAAAACTGCCTTGAGAGGGCTCAGGGCAGGATGGTGTTGAGAAAGGGAGAATGTAGGGATCTCAGCCCAGAGCCAGCTCCAGGCAGCAGGACCAGGATTCACCAAGGGCAAGGGCACCGTTGTACTCTGAGTCTTCTAAGAAGCCACCTTGGGTGGCTATACTTGGTCCAAAGCACTGGAGATCTGGAAACGGGCCCTTTTCTTTACAGAAGTGGTTCTCAACCTGTAAATCACGAACCCTTTGGGGACTCAAACGACCCTTCAATGGTCACCTAAGACCAGTGAAAAACATATTCACATTAAGATTCTTAACAGTAGCAAAATCACAGTTATGGAGTAGCAAGGAGAATAATTTCATGGTTGGGGGTCAGCACAGTATAAGGAACTGTGTTAAGGGTCACACACAACGTCAGAAAGGTTGAGAGCCACTAGACTATGGCTTCATCCTCAGAGAATGTCTCTATTTGGTCAAAGCCCATGAAAGGAAAAGGACAGAGACTCACATGAGACTCAATTTTAAACCAAGCCAGCCAGAGAGAGCCCAGTCAGGTAATCATGAAAATTGAAAATTGCTCCAGAGCTCTGTGGTAGCCTGTGACAGTAGACTTCACTAACCTCACTAGTTGCTCCTAGATAGCACAGGTCACAGTGGTACTTTGGGCTGTGTGACCAGGATCAAGTAACTTCTCAGTTTCCTTTCTTTCCAAAAGGGGCAGTAGTTAATACCTACTGATGGCCCAGTGGGAGAGCCATCAGTGTGGCAAACTTGCAGCTTGCTTTGCAACACTAGCTACAGGCACATGCTTCTCTCCTGGTGGGAGTTCATAGAAGAGGCTGTGAGCATGCGAGTGGAGCTAGTGGTAGAATGCTAACATGCACAGGGCTCTGGGTGTCATGCCTGAACATGCACACACACACACACACACACACACACACACACACACACACACACACAGAGGGATGGGGAGGGACTCACTTTTCTAAGTACAGAAATAGAATCTAGGGATTTCTTCAGATGTCTTTCTACATCACCTGAAACTTATGAGCCTCTTGTATTGTACCATCATGCCTGGCTCTCCGTCAGAAAGTTTTGAGGGAAGTGGAGAGAAAGTAGATCCCTGTTTCTCAAGCACCAGCCACACTGATGGCTGGTCCATGCTGGGTTAGGATCTGGACCAGTATTTTTTTTTTCCATGATGCCCACAGCAACCTTCGCACCTTTCTTGTGTATCAAGGTATCTGGACTTAGGCTGGACTCATTGTCTTCTGAGTGCCCACCCATATGTGCCACATTTGGGCAATATGGCAGGGTCACAGATCACATTTGATCCTTCGGAGCCCTGGAGGTAGGATCTCCTTTTTAGGAATACTTGATCTACAGTAAGGAGAGCTCTAGGCAGAGTTAGTGCTGCTCTGCTACAGAACGGCCTGCAGGCCCCGAGCTGTGTGGCCTTGCTGTGGAACCGCTATCTGCATGCAGACAAGGAATGCTACCCCACATGCAGAGTGCTGCAGTCATACAGTCCCAAGCTGGCCAAGGAGTTGCCGCATGACTCTTGAAGGGAAGTGAGCAGAGTGCCTTGGGAACTTGGCATGCTATGGTTTGCTGCCTGGTGTACAAGCTAGCCAGGAGACAATTCTGTGGATTTAGCTGGATCCTAGTTCATCTATGTGATGAGACAATGCCCCAGAAAAGCACCAGCCACAGTGGTTCCCTTGGCCTCCATCAGCACAACGAATGACCAATGGTGACTCCAGCCTGGGCCAGTTCTTGGTAAGTGGGCTACTTTTAGACAAGGCCTGATTGTTTCCCAACCCTCCTTACCTGTAGGAGTGGCCTCTTCCCTTTAGGCTCAAGAGCTTTTTGCCCAGTATTGCTCCACTCTATCCCTGAGAGGCTGGGCATGAGTCACTTGCAGCATTTCTGCTTAGACCCCTCGGGAACTTCACCATTGCACACCACCAATGTGTAAGACAGGCGGGCCAGCCAGCCCCGGGCTTTATCAATGGCAGTGAGGTACTGCTATCCAGGGAAACCTTCAGCACAGCCCATTGGGCTCTGTGCAGCCAGGCTGTATTCCTGCATTCCTCAGTGGAGCCTGAGGTGCACAGGTTAGTGACCCCAGTGGAGTGAAGCCCTTCTGCCAAACCCTTGGTAGGAATGTTACCACACAAATAAATGAATGACTCCTTTCAACAGTTGGGGGCTGGGTGACTTTACTTAGCTCACTGAGGTGACAAGATGACAATACATGATTGTAAAGTTCTTCCTGAGTCTCCGAGTTCTACTCTAGGGACCACGTAGCCTGACCTGGCCTGTTGTTTCTAATGCTATGGAAACTCCATCTCTCAGGAGCACTTTCTAACCCACTGCTGGGTACCAAGGCCACTTCAAGCCATGTGGGTCCCAAGGCGATATCCTGAGGCTTTTATGATTCTCAGGCACGGAAGCTATCCTGGTTGGGGTAGACTAGAAAATAAACAGTATCCTGAACTAGGGCAGCAGCCCTGAGTGCCTTCGTAGGCTATGGCTGGCAGCTGCCTGAGCTCCTCCAGAAGCTGCCTGCTCTCATCAAGGGCCCACAAAGAGGCCAGTGAAGGGTAATCTCCCTGTTATAGCCAAGAGTCCCATCCACACAGCACGGACACCTGGGCCACACTGCATGAGCTGCCAGGACACACGAACTGGTTAGGTTTACAAGGGTCCTTAATTATCTATGAACACAGACAGCAGCTCCCTGGGGGAACAGCCCTCCCTGTAGATCAGCTTCTCTCTTTGCCTAAAATGCGTTAACCTGTGAGTAGTCATACGCAGAAGCTGATATAATGAAGGAGTGTTGCCTGAATCTCTCTTGACAGTGAGACCCATGAGTAAAGCATGAGGGAACTCAGGGCCCGACCCAGAATTCAGAGATGCAGGTCCTCAGCTTCGGTTCTCCTGGAGGCTGCCTTCATGCCCCTCTCTCCATGCTTAGCTAGAGCTCCAGACCATGTGCTCTCATCTCTCATAGACAGACAGACTCAGTGCCTGCAGGAGACTGAGCGAACAAGAGGAGCATGTCGAGAGCATGAGGGCTGTGCTCTTGCCTGGTGGATGCTAGTGTTTGTCAGGTGGTGCCTCGGAGTAGAGAGGGACAAAGGCAAATCCACGGCAGCCTGCACTGGCGACAGCTGGATGGGTAGAGATGGGAAAGACCCCAGTGAGGACCAGGTGTGGCAATCAGTGTGTCTAGAAACACGTGCAGCCAGCATTCTTCTTGCCTCCATGCCCAGGTGTGGACTGCTGCTGTGGGAGGGAAGTTCTTCTGATGTGTGCTAGAAAGGGCTTGGCATTGGAAGCCCACCCGGGATTGCATGGAACAAGCCCCTCAGAGGCTGTTGGGTCCTGAGTACATTGGGTATAATGAGTGCTAACACTGGTGAGAGAGGACAGTATGCCAGCTGGCCCTCACCAGACTGGACTAAGAGTCCAGTTTGGGGGTCCAACTTCACCTCCAGCCTGGCCAGCCTCCCACTGCCCCCCAATAGACACCCCCATACTCCTTGCCATCAGACATCAGCTGGGCCGATGCCTCATGTTCTGATGAGTGGAACTGAGTTCCTTCTGCCCTTGACCACTCAATGGCATCCAGAATGAGAATCCATCCCCAAACAAACCAGGTGGCAGGATCTGTGCTGGCTATGAGCTCCTCCCCTTACAGGCCAGAAGCCAGGCTAGCTGTAGGCTCTCCTCTGCTGCCCACCAGCCAGTAGGCTTCCCCTAGTAATACTCTAGCTCCTGTCTGCGTGGAGCCTTCTCTGAGTGCTTTTGTTTATACTGGGTACTGTGTCCACACCCAACCCTCAACCCACTTAACCATTTCCGGGAGTCACAAAGGACTCCAACTGGGAGGTGCAATGTCTGGACATTGTTTTGTTTTTGCTAAAGCCCAATGATAGCCAACCCAGAGCCTGAGGATGTCACTGACCACCCAAAGCGACTGCTTTCTTCAGACCGCAAGGAGGTGGACCCCTAGGCCTTGGCAAGCAAAGGTTATGGTCTGCAAAGACTCCTGGGAGCTTCACCCCAAGCCGGCTAGGGCTGCCCCCTCCAGGCGGCTTTGAGGATATGAATGGCAACAAAGACTTCTCAAGACTTTGAGTCTCCTGCCGACCATAAATATTAAAACGTGTTTATCAGAGCAAAGCAGCTTTGCCTGGTGATTGTGTGGGTAGGAGGGACAAAGGCCAACTTAATAGGCCCTTCAAAGATTCGCTAGAAACTGAGAAGAAGGGAAACCAGCATTTGTCCGGGGAACCTGCCTAGAATTTTGTTTCCGGACGTATCCGGGAAGGGCAGAGTGATCATTGCCCGGTAGGCTGCAGAAGCTCTGTGATTACAATGTGTCCAGAAGGCTGAACTCACGAACAGAGAAGGATGTGCCCCCACCGCCTCCAGGATCTCAGAGAATCCGGTCACTCGAGACCCACCTTAACACCAAGGCGCGCTCCAGACGCACGTGTCTCCACTTCAAGAGTTAATAGAAACTGCACCTTGACCCACTGCTACCCGCTTTGGCAAAGAGTTGCTGTCCCGAGACCACGCCTCCGGCGGTGTTCTCCATCTCCCCGGAACCCAGCACCGGCCATTGGTTGATCTCAGCTCTCCGCCCCGACGCGTGCCTCGGTGCATCCCGCCCAAGCCTCAGTTTCCCGGCTGGCACGGGGCGTGGCGTGGGCGGGGCTCAGCTCAGGCCACGCGGGGCGGAGCCGGGGAGCTGACGTGACCACCCCGCCTCCGGGACCAGAATTGGTTGCGGTCTCTGTAGCCTCCGGCCCCGTTGCTTTCCGAGTGCCCCGCGCCGGAGGCTCGGACCCGAGGTCGACGCCGGGCGCCCCTCCTCCTGCCCGCCATGGCTGCGCCTCGCGCACCCCGCGCTCTGACGGCTGCCGCTCCCGGGTCCGGGAAAGCCAAACTGACGCACCCCGGGAAGGCGATCCTAGCAGGTGGGTCATTCGGAACCCCAACTCAGAGCCTGTCCGACCGCGCTTCCGGGTGGGCCGGGGACACCCAGGCCCCGCCCAACTTCCGGAGGGGCGGAGGTGTCTGGGGTGCGACCCGGGCCCCTAGCCCACGCGCCAGCTCTCCCCCGGAGTCTCTCGGGCTCTCCAGGAGGAGACCACGGGGTGGGGGCGTGGGCATCGTTCGGACGCCGGCAGCGACGCGGGCAAAGTCCGGGCGGGGGAGGGGCTGCGCGGCGGCCGCGGCGGCGGCGGCGGCGGCTGGGTCCACTAGGCAAGGGTATCCCTAGCCACGGATGTTTGATCCCCACAGGCGGCCTGGCTGGAGGCATCGAAATCTGCATCACCTTCCCGACCGAATACGTGAAGACTCAACTACAGCTAGATGAACGCGCGAACCCACCGCGGTACCGGGGCATTGGTAAGGAGGGGGCTGCCGGGGGCGGCGAGGGCGACACTGCGGGGCAGAGGAGCTAGGGTCCTGACCGCGCCTCCCGTAGGGGACTGCGTGCGGCAAACTGTCCGCAGCCATGGCGTCCTGGGCCTGTACCGCGGCCTCAGCTCCTTGCTCTACGGCTCCATCCCCAAGGCGGCTGTCAGGTGAGACTCGGCTCTGCAGGAACGACCAGGAGGGAGTGGCCAGAGCGGCCCCCTCACATGACTTCTTCTTTAGGTTTGGGATGTTCGAGTTCCTCAGCAACCACATGCGGGATGCCCAAGGTAGACTGGACAGCAGGAGAGGACTGCTGTGCGGTCTGGGTGCCGGCGTGGCAGAGGCAGTGGTAGTCGTGTGCCCCATGGAGACCGTGAAGGTGAGGGATTGAGTCTTTTAGGGACAGCCAGGGTGTCCCAGGTTTTAAGGGCCATGTCAAGGTGGGGACGGTCCCATATATACACACCAGGTTCATGGTGAATGGGAGACAGAAAGGGTTTCACGTGGAGGCTGACCATCCACAACAAAAGCATAAGCAATGTCTTTAAAGCTACTTCTATTGATAGGAAACCTAGCATAACTATTCAAAGTCTAGGAATTAGCAAATGTGATCCCGGAGGACCTTCAGCCAGGGGAACCCCCGGAGGTCTTGAGGCCTATGTGTAGTGGAACTCAAGAACAGCCTCAGGGAAGGTTTCATGCAGAAGAGCTGGGAATTCCCAGCTTTGGCGTGACCTCGGGGGTCCTGGATCTGCTAACTAAAGTCCAGATGTGGCCAGGAATCAGGGCCATTGCTTCCTTCCTTTTAGGTGAAATTCATCCATGACCAGACTTCCTCCAATCCAAAGTACCGAGGATTTTTCCATGGGGTTAGAGAGATTGTTCGGGAACAAGGTAAGCTTGGAGAATCAAGACCTCTGCCAAGTGGGAGAGCCTCTACTTGAGTGGCTCCCTCTTGACTACAGGAGGGGCCTGGAAGGCCCCAGCTTGACCCATGTCTGCCTGCCCCAAGGGCTAAAGGGGACATACCAAGGCCTCACAGCTACTGTACTGAAGCAGGGCTCAAACCAAGCCATCCGATTCTTCGTCATGACCTCCCTACGCAACTGGTACCAAGGTAAATCTGTGGCCCAGAGACACATTCCAAACCCTGAAGGCTGGCTTGATGCTGGAGGGGGAGGCAGGCATCTGGTGCTACCCCAGATTTTTCCTAGACTTAAAAACTCCCCTCTGACTTAATCCTCCCAGTATTCTGACTGCAACTGTACTCCATCCAGGAGACAACCCCAACAAGCCTATGAACCCACTGATCACCGGGGTCTTTGGAGCTGTCGCAGGTGCAGCCAGTGTCTTTGGGAACACACCCTTGGATGTGATCAAGACCAGGATGCAGGTATGGATGGAGGCTGGGAGAGTGGGGACAGGAGCCCTAGTCAGAAGCTAGTGGCTAAGCAATGGCTTGCTGCGTCCTGCAGGGCCTGGAGGCACACAAATACCGGAACACCCTGGACTGTGGAGTGCAGATCCTGAAGAATGAGGGGCCCAAGGCGTGAGTAGGATAAAAGCAGAGCTGTCGTCCCCGTTCCAGGCCCTCTTGCCTGCCCTAGGTGGGGTCTTCCTCCGTTGCTCACCTTAGGCTCTCTGCTCTACCCAGATTCTACAAGGGCACCGTTCCCCGGCTGGGCCGAGTCTGCCTGGACGTGGCCATCGTATTCGTCATCTATGATGAAGTGGTGAAGCTGCTCAATAAAGTGTGGAAGACGGACTAACCCTGGAGGGTGCAATGGGGCGTCCCAGCTCCTCCAGGCCACCTACTCTTGACGATTCCAGTGCAGTAGTGCCAAAAGGCCCCTTCCTTTGTCCCTCAAGTTCTGTGGCCTGGTGTGTCATAGTGACTGTCATGTGTTCCTTAGTACTGTACTCCCATGTGGTCTATGTGTAACACTACTATTGTATCTGTGTCCAGCCTGGCCGTGGCTGGGTGTCTCTTTGGCCTGTGAAGACGTGCTCACTTACCCATGTGCTTGCTTGTGAGCCATGTGCCTGTTTCATGTTCTATGTCATGTGACCCTGTGCCCCACTTCCTGGGGTGCCTATGTGCCCTGGTCCATGGCCTTGGAGCCATGGTCAGGTCACAGTCCGGTGCCTTCCACCCCCTATGGCAAGGGCGCCCTGCCCTGGCCTACCACAGCTGCCTCTGGGCTTCGGCCTGGCTTCACCGCATTCCAGGGGCTATAGGCCCCCCTGCTTCTCCCGCCATTGGCCTTAAATGGCCCTCGGGCCCTCCCTCTGCCCGGAACAGGGTGGCACCAGCCACTCTCAGGACCACCTTGCCAAGGAGAATAAACCGGATCCTGTTGCACTTTTCCTGTCCATCCCTTTGTAGTTGGTGGGGCATTGTTGACTGAGCCTCCTTAGAGACCAACCTCCCCTCCACCTGAATTCACTGCAGTTGGCTGGGCAATCGGAAAGCTCAGCAGCCCCTAGTGAGAGCTCCTTTAGGAGGCCCAGCTTGGAACCAAAAGGGATTTGTGCTGCTTCCTGGCTTTATACAGCAACTGGGGTCCTGCCATCAGCTGAAGGGGTTTGTCCACAAGGCCCTCGGTGAACTGGCAGGATAGAGGGCTGGCACTGGATAGTGTTTCCAGGGTGCCTCTGCCCATCGCTGAGAAGGGCTAATTGTAGAGCTTCTTGGCCTGTCTGCTGTGGCGTAGCCAACCCACCCTGTAAAGTGCAGGGAAAGGACAGGTAGGTGCTCAGGGCTGAGGCATGGAGACACTGACCCTGTGCTCCCTTAAGGTTATGAACAGCTGAGGTGGTAGGGAGGACACAGCTATTGTGCAGGAATGGGTCCCTAAAGCCAGGGAACATCTTGGTGCCTTGCTCCCTGCCCCTGAGCATCAGCAGGTATTCTAATGGAATACCTATACCTGGAAGTCCCTTGCCAGGCACAGATGAGAGGCAATTCGAGGCTGGCAGCTATATAGCTGAAGTAAAGTCACTGGCCTTGACCCTGACCCCTTCTGCCATAACCATGGGCTAAGAGTAGGAACCCAAATGGACAGGGCCAGTGTACTCCCAGCTATGCTAGGAAAGGCAGCTTCCTGCCTGGAAGCTAGGGAAGGGGGATGGGAGTGGCAAGCTCTTTGTTCAGAGCTGAGGAACACTTGACAGAATAAGCATCCCTGTAGGCCGGGGCCTTTGGGGAGCCTGGCAGATGAGGTGGAGATAGCCGTGAATTCTAGGTGGAACACATGATAGGTGAGAAGTCAGTGCAAAGTAGATAAGAGATGGATATGGTGTGGAAGCCTTCAGTAGAACTTAGGTAGACTGATCTCAGTGGTCACGGCTATCCCAGTCCTCAACAGAGAAAGGTGCCCTCGCCCCCAAGCAACAGAGCCTACTTCTACCTCCACCAGTGGGTTGCCCCTGCTATATAGACCCGGCACAGGCCACTTTCAGACTCCTCCGCCTTGGCTGTGGTGGTAAAGTGGCACTAGCCTTGAAGTCCACACCCAAGAAGCACCTGAGAAGGATGAAAGTCCTGCTCTGCTCCTCCCGCCCACATTTTCTGCATGACCTTGAGCAAGTTACCTAACCTCAATTCCCTAATCTGAGAAATAGGGTTAAAAGAACACACCACTAGGCTTCGTATCTAAAATGACTCCTGTAGGGAGGAACTTGGCACCTGGAAACCTCACAAGGGTTGCTTTTCTTGAGTTGCAGGAAGTGGCTTGTAGTTTCCCCAGGAGCTTGATGCTACTGAGACAGGAAAAGGCCAGCAACTGCCCCAGACAAGTTCCTATATCCTCCTCTGGTCACAGTAATATCATCAGTCACTGTACTTATAGAGGCCCATACCTTTTGTAGGAGGAACCCATAGCTATATCTGATGGCCCTTGACTGTCCCCAGATCTTGCTGGGGCCACTGCCTCTCTAGATAGCAGTAATTATGCTAATTAGATAGCATAATTATCTAGATTATGTAATGTGGGTCTTTGATCAAGATGCTTTGCAGAACAAATGCAACTTACAGAATGGAACTTTACCTGTTCTTAAAATCCTGGAGGCAGACAGAGTTTATCTAGGGAAGAATCCCAGAAGGTGACTAAGTTTGCAGAGGCACACAATCCTCATAGAATTGTGCCAGGAGGAACAATAGCTCCAGAGTGAGGACAGTGCTTAGACAGAGGGACAGTGCTGGACCCCAAGCTGATGTCTTCTGTCCCATTCTAAATTCTATGAAGCTTCTCTTACAGCTGTATGGGTGGCCCCTGGTATTTTCTATGTGTGCCCCTGTGAAGGTGATGAAATGGCAAATCACAATTATAATTCAAAGAAGCCACACTTTGGAAAAATGCTTGTTTCCTGAGAGGAAAAAAAAAAAGACAAAGTAGAAAACTAAGAGATTCAAAGAGTCTGAGCCATGCCCTAGCCCAGGGACTGTCTCGTTTTAGGCAAATAAAAGAATTCTTGCTTTCACGTTGTATCCCAGAACTCAGAAAGAAAACAGTCTCGGTTTATGATTTCAACATTTTCCTTGCTGGCTTTTAATTTCCTGTTTCACAGATTCCTGGACTTATACATTCGTAGGTATACAGCACAGAGTTAGAGTCTGAGGAACTCGTGGCCTCAAGACTGGGGACCACGAGGTCCTAGACAGGAGACAATGAATGGGGATGCTGGCACTACATCTCCTAAAAAGACAGTGGAAGCAGCCTTGGAGAGCATGGCCCTGTAACTTATCACATCTCTCCTGGCAATACTGAGAGCATTCTCCCTTCTGATCTGTTTGTGGCGATCCCTGAGTCCCCAACATGGCCTTTAACACCGTTGTCACATTTGTCTTCTCAGTGGAGGCTAGCCACCTCTCCACCACATTCTATCTTCCAAGGTGACGCTTAACTTGGAAGCTACTGCCTAAGTACCCTATGCTCCAAAGGCATTATCTTAAGTGACCCCAGGAACAAACCACCCTTCGGTCCTCAGCCTTGCTGAAATGCCTACCTTATTAGCCTGACTAGCAGAGCAGCACGGCCTCCTAGCGCTCCCACGCTTCGGGGAAGTTTTCAAGCACTGACTCGTAGGGGACAGCTCAGGCTCTCTGGCCAGCCTGCACAAAGGCCCACACAGACCTACACCAGTTGGCCACGTGCCAGGACCTCTCCACCAAGACAGCACCTCAAGTGACCAGCTCTTCGGGTGTCTGGGAGATTCTCCCGGTGCTCTAAATAGGAAAAACAAAACGCTGCTCCCATGATCCAAAAGCTGACCCGGACGGAGCAGAACACAAGAGACGGGCTGTGCCTGCCTTGACGTGCACCATGGAGAGCACAGACCGTCTAGTGTGCGAGCGAGGTTTCCGGGAGTTCACTTCTGGAAGAAACGCTACCTAGCGCTCTCCAAGGCCTTGGAAACACCGGAGTAAGGGAAACACGGCCTCCAAGACAGAAGCACTTCACCCCAAACCGGAGCAAGCCAGCTAATAAGCCAAGCGGCGCTTGTTGATGACATCACAAGGACGCGCCCGTAGCCAGGGGCCGCGCACGCGCTCTGTCGGCGGCCGTGGATGCAGGAATTGCAATAGATCTGACTACCGTAGCCTTCGGTTTCACTCTCTGCCGCCAGTCTAATCTGGAGGCACCTCGCGGACACTCCGGGTCCTTAGATTTTCCCGCGCTCGCTTGCAAGCCCGACCACACTGGCCTGCTCAGCTGCCACAGTCTACTCTCCAGAGCCTGACGAAGCCCCTGGCAATTCCTAACCGCTCAGTTTAAGGGGACACTCCCCACCAAGTCCCAGAGTTCCGCCCCCTGTGGTTCCTTCCTTCTGGACCATGCTTTCTGGCTCTCCGTATATGCCCTATGGTTTTAACTGCCCATAAGGTCCTGTGTAATCCATGTGCAGGTCAGGAACTTAATCATTTTCCTGAACTACTCTCTCATCTGTTTGTCTTCCTGTGAGTTCATATCCAAACTCACTGATGACAATGTGACTCTTCCTCAGTGTTCCCTCTACAGCGACTAGGTTGGAAACTTATTGCTCACTATTAAACGAAGGAAGAAAAACAGCATATCGTTGCCTTCCTCTGGATCTTAATGGTCCAGTGCTGATTGGGGTACAGGTTGGGGACCAAAGATCTTCACTTATTTCTTGTGCTGGTCTCCACATCCTCCCTACCTGGCTTGCTCCAGTCCAGGCTCCTATTGCAATTGTGGGTTTATCAGAGGCACAGTATTTGTATTTCCATGGGGAAGGAGACCAGGTGCAGGCACATCCCTGAGTACCCTGCTCTGCGTCATGTTGTAGCTGCAGAAGGAAGTTATATTTCTATGGAAGGCAGCAGTGTATACAGGCTGCATTGCTGGACCTGCTACATGCCTGGCCCCGTCTACTATGGGCCAACCTCATTGATAGATGAGAAGAGCTGCACAATGGGAGGTATGTGCACCTTCCTGGGGAGCCCAACTAGGAAAACTGGAGCCTCATTGCGGAGTGGGTACATAAAGGGGCAAGAACTGTTCTTCCTTTTACCTGGAAAGGGCAGAGGCAGTAAGTATGTTGTATACCCTGCTGGTCCCCAGAAAGGGATGGCACTGAACAAAAGACTAGTCAGGTTTCACACTCCGCAGCTGCCCAGATCCACCCCCATCTGGCATTTTGGGATCTGCCTCTGAACAACTGGGGAAACTGAGACCCGTTAGCTGGCCCCAGGTCTGTCCAGCTCAGGAATGTTCCCTGCTTGTGACAATTGAGCGGCCAAAGCAGATTAACCTGGGTGTTAATCCCCTCTAATGGTTTCAGAATCCTCGGTGCGAGGCGCTAAGCCGGCCTTTCTCCGCGGCCTGCTGAAGCCCTTCCCGAAGCTTCGCCTGCAGCCGCGCCGATGCTATCTCGGCCCCGCCTGGCAGCGAACCCGTGCTAATCCCCGGTGCTTGCTTTCTTCCCCTGCCTGCCTGAGATGGGGCCGATTGGCGTTTGATTACCGCGCTATCGAGGACCCTTTGTGCAATCGGCCCCAAATCCCCTAATTCTGTGATAAAGGAGGCATTAGCAGACGTTTGCTGTAGAAAAGGTACTGGCATGAAAGAATGCAATCAGGGGAATCCTGATGGCCTGGTCCAAACCAGCTAGCGAATGAGGACAACAAGGAGAGGGGGACGCCCGAGTCCTACAGGACAAGGGGAGGGGCAGCGAGGCCCAGCAGAAGGCATCGTGGGTCCTGGCTTCTTCAGACATCTCCAACCCATCTTCCCCAGCTCTGAATGTTTGGAGTGCAAGAGGGTCCACCCCACCTCCAGCCTCACCATTGCACTTTCAAGACCTTGGCTTTGGCTTTATTTGCCCTTGCCTGCTCAACCTCTCTGCCTGTGGAGAACCCGGAGCTTGTCAGTGGTAGGGTCCTCTCATCTGTCCTCTTTGGGCAGGGATGATGCTGAAAACAGTATGCTCTCTTCAGACTGGGAAAAGGAAGGGTGGCAAACAGGCACTGTTGGACTTGTCCCTAGTGGAGTACTAAAAAGAGGGGTGACTAACTGACAGTTCCAGGAAGGGGCCATTGTAAAGGCCAGCAAGGCTCTGGGATTTGGCTTCACAGAGCTAGGCTAGACATGAGGTCTACACGCTGGAGGCTTGGGCAGCTGAGAGTGAAGAGAAACCTGTGGGTAGGAGAGGTGGAGAGTGCTGGACTACTGGTAGTGGGGGTTCAAAGCAAGGAAGCCTCAGGATGGGACTTGTGTGGGTAGAATCACCATTCTTGAAGCATGGGGTTAGGAGAGGAAGCGGCTGGAAATGGAGTGGGAGGCTATTCCTGGGCTGTCATGTTGGTTCCTGACTCTGTCCCAGTCCTTGGGAGGTAGAGGCAGGAAAATCTAGAAGGTTAGTAAGCTACATGGTGAATTCAAGACCCACTTGGGCTATATAAGACCTCGTCTCAAAAAAAACCAAAAAACACAAATAAAGCTAAACAAGTAAGACAAAACAAAAAAATCATTCATCAAAGAAAAGGGCAGATGGCAGAGATGGCTGAAATGGTATTGATAAGGTTAGGGCTGGGAGAGGGTTAAGCGAGGTCCTAGGGGTGAGGGGTTGGCAGCTGCAAGAATTCATGAGAGTTTTCCAAGACATGTAGATGGGGTGCTCTCCACTTGGGTGGACAAGTGTGTATTTACTAAGGTAAACAAGAGCTGACATGTTAATTTACTGGTGTGTAAAAAAAAAAAAGCCAGGCCATACCAAGGAGGAGGATGTGTACTGTGGCTCTGTCCAGAGCTGACTCATCAGCCCTCCGGCTCGTGAGGGTTGCTGCTGACCTTGGGTCATTATCTGAATAAGAGCCACCCAAACCCTGAACAGAACTAGCTATGACTCCTCAGACCCCCCCCCACCAAAGGCTGGCTCTGATTTCAGAGTGGGTCACAGATGAAGCCCAAGGACTTCTGTCTGGAGACTGGTCCTGAGAACGCCTTCCGCTTAATTGTTGTCTGCCTCCTCTGTTCTATCAGCTAGCCCTGTTCTCCCCAGGGTGACTAATCAATACTGTCAGTAGTCTTAGATCAAAGAAACTTCTCGAGAGAACAGGACATTGAACACTAAACGTGCAGAATTCCTGGGAAAGTCAGGATTTGCAGTATACCTGCATTTGTGCAGCCCTCAAAAAGGCGTATTAAAACCCTAACCCCAGGGACCACTGAAGTTGCAGATATGGCCTTTGTAGCTGCAGTTAAGATTAATTAGGATGAGATCTTACTGGACATGCTAAATGCTCTGTGCTCTACACCATTGCCCAATCCTTTTTCCTTTCTTTTCTTCTTAATCTTTCTCTGTCTCTCTGTCTCTGTCTCCGTTCCCCACCCCCACCCCCGTGACTCATGGGTACTGGGGTAACAAGCATCTAGCTTTTCTAGGCATGCTATGTGTCTATTCATTATCTTCCTTTTTAGCTCATCGGTGGCTTTCTCTTAAAAGTAAATCCCTCCTAGTTAGGTCTTACATTTTAAAAACAAAACGTCAACTTGAGCCAGTTGACTGTAATCTTAGCATTCGAGAACTGGAGGTAAGGGGGATCAAGTTCAAGGCCAGCCTTGGTTGTGTGGTGTGAGACCAGTTTAGGTTTCAATAGTAAGACTTGTCTCAAAACACAAACCAAGTGGGTGGCAAGGAGTGTGCTTATGACCCTGGGTTCAATCACCAGAGCACATTAAACAGAAACAAAAGAAGTGCAAACAAAAAGAGGGAGAGGGAGGAGAGAGGGAAGGAGGACAGAGGGGAGGAGGAGAGGGAAGGGAGGGGGAGGACGTGAGGGAGGGAAGAGGAGAGGGGAGGGTGAGAAGGGAGGAGAGAGAGGAGGAGGAGAGGGGGAAAGCCCCTTGAGTTGTTTTAACACAGCAAACCCACTCCACTTTTCTTTCTTTCAGTTTCCTCTCTCTTCTTTTTATGGTGCTCAGGACCAAACCCAAGGCCTCGTTCATGGGAGGCAAAGACTCCACCACTGAGCTACACCACCACTGAGCTACACCCCAGCCCATTCTGCTTCCCCTTTCCTTTTGACAGTCTTGCAATGTTACCCAGGCTGGCTCTAAGCTCCTGGGCTTGAATGATCCTCCTGTCTCCGTCTCTGGAGTAGTGGCATGTGTCATCTGTCCCGGCCACTTTAGTTTCTCTATTAGCTATACCACTTTGTTGGTTTTTTTTGTTTTTGTTTTTGTTTTTGTTTTTACTGGTATCTACAGGAATTACAATGTAACACCTTACCTTTTACAGTTCAGTTACAGATAATAACGCTTCGGGTAAAAGGTAGTAATACTAAAGACACAACCTGTATTGCACAGCAGTGTGGGGAATGGGACCTGGGTCCTCCTGCTTGCACTCCAGCAGTAAGCTATATCACAGTCCCATTTCATTTCACTCCATTTCATTTCATTTCACTGAGACATGGTCTCACTATGTAGCGTTGGCTGGCATGGAGCTCACTATGGAAGACCATGCTTCCCTCAGATTTGAAAAGGTCTGCCTGCCTCTTCCTCTGAGTACTGGGAGCCTCAGCACCACACCCAGCTCCACCTAGGTATTTCTAGGTTTTGTATGTTTTGCAATTGGAATTCATTGTGGTTCAGGCTAACTTAAAACTGACTATATAACTAAGAATGACTGTGAACTCCTGACCCTCCAGCTCTGTCTCATAAGTTCTGAGAGTAGGGATGTTTGCCGCCATGTCTAGCTTTAAATACAGAACTGATGGGTGTGTGTGCATGTGTGCATGTGTAATTTTTCCTTTCCTTTTTGAGACATGTTCTCAAGATCATTCTCCTACATAAATAATCTCTGTAAGGTCATCTTGGGATACGTGAGAACCTGTCCCTAAACAAGCAAGCAAGCCCCCCTCCTAGTGGAATAGAAGCATATTTATAGGGTGGGGGAAATGCCACACACCCAGGAATCCATTAACATCAAAAGAGATCCTTCCGGAGTAAAGGTGGAATAAAGGCACTTTTAGGTAAGCAAAGCTGAGATGACCTTCAGTCATGAGCTTCAAGAAATATCAAGGGGTTGGGGATTTAGCTCAGTGGTAGAGCGCTTGCCTAGGAAGCGCAAGGCCCTGGGTTCGGTCCCCAGCTCCGGAAAAAAAAGAACCAAAAAAAAAAAAAAAAAGAAAAAAAAAAGAAATATCAAAAGAGGGTCTTTGTGCTAAAAGTCAACGATGCTAATGGGGTTCAGTTCTTTCCAGGGGAAAGAGATGCTCAGCAGATGGAGTAACGCCCTGTCTCCAGCTCCCACATACTGGGATAACAGAGGCCCAGGAGGGTCCAACAGGCCTGCATCACAATGCCAGCCTGCCCAGTGTGCATGGCACCTTTTATGGCGGGGTGACCCATGAGATAAAGTATTACAACTCTTCCTTCGCACTGCTTTCCTGTTTCCCCATCCGTTTACTAAATGGTAGCTGTGGGTTCTCCTCCAGGGTTCATGACTTCACCAGTGTTATTCGAGAGCTGTTGGTTACTACCACAGTGTGAGTGCCACGCTGGTTGCTGCTTTTGTCCACAGGCATCATAGCTGGGTAAGACTATTAATTGTTGTGCCCCTCCTCCAAGCTTGTAAGTCTCATTATGGTGTCCTCACACCAGTGAAGGAGCACCTGCCTCTCCTCAGTGAAGGAGCACCTGCCTCCACATCATAAGACTCTAGGTTCGTTCTCCAGTATTAAAAAACGGGCAGCATAATACTAGCATGAGAATAAACATACATGGACTGGAAAGGACTTACAGCTCCTCCACAGGACCCAGGTTCCATTCCTAGCACCGACATGGTACCTTACAACTGCTTGTATCTCCACTCCCAGGTGGTCCAATGTCTTCTAACCTCTTCAAGCACTGCACAGATGGGCTACATGAACAAGGCTGCCAGCAAAACGCCCACACACATAAAAAATAAAAATAAGCGATAAAACCGTTGTTTTAAAAAGTAAAGCGGTAGCTTGATAGAGTAGAATTGCAATAAGGAGCTTCACGGGTGAGGGCTGCAGCTCTGTGGTGGATGCTTGCCTAGAATGCATGAGGCCCAAGGTTCTATTCTGTGTGGCCAACAAATAAATTGATGCACTTCGCACCTGAGGTCAATTGGTTTTTCACAGAAGTACAAAACTCAATCGGGAAAGAATAAGCTTGTTAACATATGGTGCCGGGGTGAGATAAGGAGCACACATGTGTGATCCTAGTGAGATGTGGGGCACATGTATGTATTCCTAGTACTCCCAGAGACGGGTGGAGGAGGGCTAAGAGTTCATAGTCATCCTCAGATACACAGTGAGCTTGAGGCCAGGTTGGGATACCTGAGTCCCTGCCTCAAAATAACAGCAAAACACCCAAAAACACAAAGCATAGACCCACACAAAAGAAAAGGGTTGAACCGTGGGTTGGGGGTGGGGTAGGCATATGTCCTAGTGGTCAAGGCCACGGGTTCTATCCCCACCACATAGACGGAGATGGAAGGTGGTATTAAATCATATCTTACATTATTTACAAAACTTAACTTAAATGGATCAATGTAAGAGTTGTAAAGCATAAAGCTTATACAACTATAGGCTGCAACACCCCTGCCCCAATTTCCGCTCCTGGATCCCAGGGCTTCATGAATTCTGAACAAGTACTCTCCCATCTGAAGTAGATCCCCATCCCCTAGCAGTAAGTCTTGGATATAGCAGTGGCTTCTTAGCTATGGCACCACCAACATACACAACCAAAGACAAAGTAAATTTGGTTTATTCAATTTTTAAAATATTTTTGTTCTTTTCTTGTTGTTCAGCAGTGTCTTCCAAGGTCTTGTTGGGACTTAGGAAGTTCTAAAGGGGGACATTTCAAAGGGAACCTTGTTAAGACGAAGGGAGGAAACAATTTAAGAATCTCAGGAAGTTGCTAAAACTAACCAGATTCACAAGACCTCTCCCTACCCATTATGGTAGAAGCAGTAAGAGCCACTGAGAAAACAGACATGACTAATAGGTTATTTCTCCACCACTGAAATTAGCCAATTCAAGTCAGATTAGATTATATTAGAGGCAGGTTCATTTGAGAAACTGCTCTCGGGTTGGGGATTTAGCTCAGTGGTAGAGCGCTTGCCTAGCAAGCGCAAGGCCCTGGGTTCGGTCCTCAGCTCCGAAAAAAAGAAAAAAAAAAAAAGAAAAGAAAAGAAAAAAAGAGAAACTGCTTTCAGGTGGGTGAGTTCACTGGCCCCAAGGACGAAGGCCAGGGAAGTCACCATGGGGACAGGGTAATAAGGTAGGAAGAGAGAAAGAGAAAGAGGCTGGAGTGCAGAGAAAGGAGAGAGGAGAGAGGAGGTAGGGAAGGCTGGAAGGAAGGAGGGAGGGGAGGGAGGGGGGAGGGAGGGAGGGAGAGAGAGAGAGAGAGAGAGAGAGAGAGAGAGAGAGAGAGAGAGAGAATGTTCATGAGCAGAGGCCATCTCTGAATTACATAGAGAGGAACCTTCCCTCTAGGGGAAGGGCAGCTCAGTGACAGCCCTCCTCCCACTCCCTTTGGGGGCAGGGTTTGCCTGGTAGGGACTGGGGGATTCTGGGAGAACCTGGAGGCTAGGTCTGCTTTGGTCCCTTGTCTTGCATCTGAAACCAAAGAAAGACCAGCTGCCTGCAGCTTTTAAGAGCTGTCACCCATACAGGACAGGACATTTAGTCACTGCACTACTTATTTGTCTATTACTGTGATAAAACATGGTGGGGCAAATTACAAAAGGAGGGTTTGTGGGCTTACAGTTTTAGAGGAATAAGAATTCATTCCTATCACAGCTTTTAAACCTCAAAACCCTCAGTGATGTTAATCCTTCAGCAAGGCCACACCTCCTAAACCTATGCAAACAGTGCCACCTACTGGGATCAATAAAACATCTGAGCTCATGGGGGCTAGTGTCACTCAATCCATCACAGTGACACAGCTGTCTTTGAGTCATTTCTGTTGTTGTAGGTAAACCCTCAACCATATTCTCAGTAACCCTACCAAGTTAGACCTTAGACCAGTAGTGTTCTTACTTAGGCTATCACTGGTTCCCCAATTGGGGTAAGTAGATGCTTGTCTGCTTGATACTTTCAGAAATAGTGTTACAAGACACTATCACACACACACACACACACACACACACACACACACACACACACACACACACACACACAATGGCATTGCCCCAATCAGCTCTAAGCAAATTCAGAAGACACAAATGAGCCACGTGAACACATACCTGCTACCTGCACAGGGACTGGCTCACCTCAACGTGGTCCTCAATGGCAGCATTGAGGGAGAAGTTCCCAAGGGCACGGCCTTGGCAGAGCACCATGTCTTGCTACAGGGAGAGAAATACAAGAGAAAGGAAGAAGGCCATGGGCAGGGAAAGAGGAAGATATCACAGAGGCCTTCCTGGCCCCTGGCCTTGCTGTCCCATTCTAAGCAGAACTCCAGTTTGAGTGAGTAATTGGCCGCCCCACACCCCTGGGCATTGTGGTGTGCTTAGGCACAGGTGTTCTATATGGTTCTACATGAAGTTCTGCTAGACAAGGTTTCTACAACCAAAGGAACACATAGGAGTTCTGGGGGCTGTGGCAGCCATTCTGTAACCAGGAGACAGGCTGAAAGGTCACACGGAGTTAGCAGTGCTAACTACTTAGGGAAGCCTTTCATATGAACACATTCTGGGACTCTCGTGACAGAGAGGAGCCAGCAATGTCCATCACTTCAGCTTCACAGAGTCGTCACTGGTACTAGAGTGCAGTCAACAGAAGAACTTACAAGAGGACTTGGCAGTGTGGGAGATGGGTGACTGAGTATGCTGCCTACCGTGGTAGCTAACATTCCTGGGCCCTCCTCACACCCAGTGACTGCCTAAACCCTAAGAACAAATAATTTTACTTTTGAGACAGGGTCTTGCCATGTAGCTATGACTGGCCAGGAACTCACAAAGATATGTCTGTCTCTGCTTCTCAAATGCTGGGATTAAAGGTACCACCATACCAGGCTTTTAAAAAAACGAAAACCAGATATCACCAGACTGGCCTTTCCCTCCCAGTAATCCTCTTGTCTCAGCCTCTGGAGCCCCTGGAATCCTGCGACTATAGACTTGGCCCACCATTCTCAACATTTGTCCCCTTGGGAAGAGATAGTTGATCAGTATTATGACATTAGATGAGCCACGGAGCTTAGTAAAAGTGAGGCAGTCTGGTGCTCTGTCCTGCAAGACGCACAACATACCTTCAGAGATCAAGAGCGATGTGTCTTTTTTTTTTTTTTTTTTTTTTGGTTCTTTTTTTTTTTCCGGAGCTGGGGACCGAACCCAGGGCCTTGCGCTTCCTAGGTAAGCGCTCTACCACTGAGCTAAATCCCCAGCCCCAAGAGCGATGTGTCTTAAGCAAAGGGCCAGAGGTCCAAAGCTTCACAGTTGAGAATGACATAAATAGGGCCAAGTATTTGCTCGGGGTTGGAAAGAATAGCGGACAGACAGAGCAGAACTGGCCTGGGCAAAAGGTAGGGCAGGGGCACGTGAAACAGCTCTTAGACAAAGTGGTTGTGGGAGAGCTGTCGATGTACCACGGAGCCGGGCAAAGGCCTGGGAACCTTCTAAGACAGGAGATAACAAGAGTAACAGCCCTAGAAAGGACTAGGAAAACCTTCTCAACTCTAGAAAGAAGGCACAGACTTGGCGGCTGGTGCCTTTGATTCCGGCACTCAAGAGACAAGCAAGAGAATCTTTAAGCGTTGGAAGTCAGCCTCAGCTTCCCACTCTGGAGATGGTATTTTTTTTTTCTACAGGAGGTTCAGACCGGGGCTTCAAAGTGGGCAAGAGCTGCCAAGTGGGGTTATCCTACTGACAAAGGTTCTGAGCTCAAGGAAGTAGGGGAGCTAGAAATCTTCATTCCGGTAATCTCCAGTTTCAAGGGTAGCGACAGAACTAAGGAAGTCAGGGGCAGAGCGGTGGCGGAACCCTGTGAGTTAGAGGTTTCCAGGGTTTTGGCATATCTCCTGGCAATGCCAGAGGAGATATAGAAGGTAGGCTCCTGAGCCCTTTCTTTCCCTCCCGCTCTGTACGTGGCGGAGAGCAAGGCTCTCTCTTCGCAATGCAGCACCCTGTACTCTGACGGAGGGGCTCGCCCTCCTCCGTGGCCGGGGATTAGCTCTCTGAGGACTGGAGACGGGATTAGCACGCGCGAACGCGGCGCCGGTCTGGGGATTACCGCACCTCCCACCCCCCTATGTATATATTGCGCCTCTTGCGCCGGCCGCCCGCGGGCATGGCGACTGCAGGCAGCGCGGCGAGCCACAGGGACCCCGGGCGACCCTGCCCTTTCTCCATCGAGCACATCCTCTCTAGTCTGCCCGAGCGCAGGCCCGTGGCGCGGCCACCGCAGCCCGTCGGTGGTCGGAACCCCGCCGAGCCAGACGAACCCGAGGCCCCGGCCCCCGCTGCTCCCTGCGCCTGCTGCTGCTGCTGCAACCCGCGCGCCGCGCCCCGCGGAACCCCGGAGACCGCGTCCGGGCCGGGTGAGTGCGCGCGGAGTGGTAAGGCTAGACGGGGATCTCTCAGGGCGGCCGGCAGGGCGAGCCCGGCTCCCAACCTAACCCTAACCCCACACCTGACCGCACCCCCTGCCCCGCCCCGTCCCGCCCGCCCTGTAGGCTTGAGGCTAGGGTGGCCACTGAGGCTGGCGCCCGAGTCGCCCTCCCCCTTGACGGCGCCGAGCACAGGATCTCCGGCGCTGACTGGCACAAGCGGCCCCGGCCCGCAGCGGCGCACGCGGCGCCACCGTACCATCTTCAGTGAGGAGCAGCTGCAGGCGCTCGAGGCACTCTTCGTACAGAACCAGTATCCCGACGTAGGCACGCGCGAACGCTTGGCAGTCCGCATCCGCCTGCGGGAGGAGCGCGTGGAGGTGGGTGTTCCGCCCGCAGCCTGGAGACCAACTCCAGCGCCACCTCTTCTCTTTCAAAGACCTACCTTCCGATGGTGCTTCACCTGTAGGCTTCTACACTGGAGGGAGACCTCCCAGCCCCACCCCATGATCACTCGATAGGGGCGCGGGGCCAGTTCTTCCAACACACTATTTGGATGTCGCTGGAACTCGGAGGTGTCTAGAGTCGTTCTCTCTGACTTTGTCCGCCTCCCCAGTTTCCCATGGTGAAGAAATACGCGTTTGTTCCTGCCCCAGATGTGAGAAAGTTAAGAAATGTGCATAACTAGCCAGGCATAGTGCTTAATGGCATGCATCTGTAATCCCAACACTTGGGGAGATGGAGGCAGGAGGATCGTGAGTTCGTCAAAGTCTTTCTCCTCACATAGTGAGAAGCCACCTAGGTTGCACGGTCACACGGTTTACACAAGAGAGAAAGAGTGGGGAGGTGGGGTGGGGGAGAGACACAGAGAGACAGAGAGACAGAGACAGAGAGAGCTTGGTTGCTTGCTCAGTCTGGGGAGACTAGGAAAATAGTAAGTCTTGGTCCTTTTCTTCTGTGTGTGAGGGAAGGCTGTGTCACGAATCCATTCACCTACATCTCCATGGTGAAGCCTACATCCTGGCCCACCTATTAGTCCTTCCAAGGTTCTTTGGATGGTAGGTAGGTCCTTGGGGCCTGAGTTGTCCTGGTCTTCCTCCTCCTCAGGTCTGGTTCAAGAACCGCAGGGCCAAGTGGCGACACCAAAAGCGTGTTTCTTCATCGAGGCTCGCGCCTGGGTCTAGGAAGCCCCACAAGGAGAGTTGTTGATGGTGTCCGGAGTTTCTTCTGGCTTTGGCGGTGAAGTGGAGCACAAGGAAGTAGGAGGGGGACAGACCCACTTGAACAGGAACTAAAGCTGTCAGTACTGAGAGACGGGGAATCCAAAGCCTTCTCACCCATGAAGGGAGGGGATGCGGGGCAGGAACCAGAGACCCCCTGCAGGTAAAGGGCAGACACAGAGCAGGTTAACTTCCTCGGCCACCTAGAGAAGCCACACAGGATAAAGAGCCTCCCTCCCCACCTCATGGCAGTCTTCAAGACTGGCCTCCTCTCTGTCCTTCCACCTTCTTATGCAAGGCAGTGCTGTCTGCTCAGTTCTGGGCTTACTCTGTCCTCAAAGGCCCTGCACTGGGCCCTGGTGTCAGGACCTGTGGAAGAAGGTTATAGTTGGTAATTTCCAGATCCCTGCATCTGAGCCTTCCTCTCAGCCTTGAGCTGATGCCAAGACATAAACGAGATTACAAAGACCAGGAAACAGTCCAGGATGCCAATTTTCCCCATGTCTCAGGCTTTGTTTCCACAACTACTGAGGAGCTGGCTCCTCTCCCCCTTTCCAGGGAGCTGGGAGGCAGGGATCAACATGTCCTGAAAAGCACAGCTCAACAAGTCCTCAGTCCAGTAGCAAGTTCCCCCCATCAGAATTAAAACCAGTTGGTGGTGGCAAGGCCCCCTGCAGATTTGCTACCTCGGGCCTCTAGGCTCTACCAAGCGGCTTCACAGATGGGAGGAATCCTTGGCTGTGTGTGCATGTTCGCGTGTGCAAGAGCACACCTGTGTGTGTTTCCTGATGCTTACATGCGCACCACAGGTTTGCCTGGTGCCCTTAGAGATCAGAAGAGGGTATTGGAACCCTGGAAGTAGAGCTATGGATAGTCGTGGGTACTGGGAACTAAACCCAGACCCTTTGGGAGAGCAGCAAATGCTTTTAAAGGGTGAGCCGCCTCTCCAGCCCCTCCACACTCTTCTTGAGGTATCTTCTCCATCCTTGGGCTCAAGTTCCCACCTCTTTGTCACATATATCTCTGTCTCCAGTCCAGGCCTGTCTCCTCTGAGCTAGGTATTTGACAGTCTATCCCTCTGACGACACTTGGAAGCCCACAAGCTCCTTGCAGGCACCGTATATACAGCAAGTCATCTCTCCATTCACATGTGTTTAAGGCACATGAATCACAGAGTTCTCCATCACTGATTGCTTTCTGTCCATTACCTAATCATAGCCAATCCAGCTGATTCCACCTCTAAACTGGCTCCCCTGCAGCTTCAGGGGAGCTAACCCCATGAAAGCTGCATCCCCTTGCACGACAACCATTGCAGCTTTCTCTGGTTTTCACCCGAGCTAACTCTGACCTCCCTGAATTCAAAATAAAAATATTTCTTGCCAGGACCGCAAAGATACTTACTGTATAACCTGGCTCTACCCCTCTGGTGTCGTATCCTTCAGTGCACTGTGTAACCAAAGATCTGCTTTAGCATTTGCCTTGCTCCATCCCCTGGGCCTTTGCACGTGTCTACCAGTTTCACTTGCCTGATGCCTATTCATTAACTTTTTCCATCTACAAACATGTTTTGCCTGGGAACATGTCTCTGAGTGCAGACTTCTTGCAGGTCACAGATGTAATTTTACACATTTGCAGGATGACTTAACATGTGTTTTTTCTATTGTATGGTCAACTCTATGGAGGCAGAGACATCGTCATAAAGTCCCCAGTGACTCACAATGAAGGAAGAGATCATTGGAAAAGCAAAATTGTAACAAATCATTCTGGGCTAGAGGTTGTTTCGCCTACTTCATGACCTCCCTTAGGAAGAAAGCGCCATGAATGCTTTCAAGGAGAAAAGGCCTCTTTTGGGAAACCCACCCTGGCGGGCAGGGAACTAATAAATCCAACCAGAGATTTAAGTACCCTTTTGTTCTTTCTTTTCATTTAAATTTCGTTAGATAACTCTATGGGAAGAATTGTCTTAGTGTTATTTTTCTGAGTTTGGAAGTCATATATAACAGAATTTTTTGAAGTATTTATAATGTCTTTGAAGCATCTGCAATACATATATTTTAAGAATTGCTTGTAACAGAGGGACTGTGGCGTCAGTCACCCCACAGCTCCCCCTAGTGACCACAGTCTAGACAGGCATAAGCAACGCGGTCGGGATAAAAGACTACAACTCCCTTAATATCCGGCGCTCCAGTGACATCATTGGAGCGCCGGCTTTGTTACAAAAATACTGTTTCTCCATTGGCTGACTGTTGGAGCGGTGCCGACGCCGCCCGGGCGGTTCTGGGATAGCGATGGGGACGCCCGGGGTCTCGGCGGGTGCTCTCTTTCTGTCCTCTGCGTCCGCGCCCCCGAGGAAGCGCGCGGCTGGGGAGGCCGGAGAGGCCGGGGTTGCGAAAAGCAAGCAGCGGGTCCTGGATGAAGAAGAGTACATCGAGGTACCAGTTCAGTGCGAGCACTGGCGACTTCCGGGCCCCTCCCCCGATTCGCGTCACTCTCTAGTCCTTTGAATGTTTTCTGGTCCTGCCACTCTCAGCCTCCCATGGAAGCGTAACAACTGTCTTTGAGTTTGGAAAGCATTGAAAACCAAGGAAACAGTGAAGAAATGGGCATCTAGTTTTCTGCTGAGGGTCAAGGAAATAGTTTCTTGTAGTATAGGTAGAATTTTGACAAGTTTATCGAGGACGATTTCCTGGAAGGCTGTAAAGTGTCAAAGGCTTGGGGTCCCGGAATTAGACAGTGGAACTGGCCACGTCATTGAGTGGGTCTCAGTTGCTCTTCGAATTAAGGGTTCCACTGCAAACACGCTGGAGGACAGGCTGACATAGGGTTGGTTTTAGACTGGTTAGATTTAGGACACGTCTGGGATATGCTGGCTTGTACTATCGCCGTGCAGCTGACTCTACAGACTTGCAGCTTCACAGCAAGGTCTGGCTGGAGATGAAATCTTGCGGACTTCATCCTGTGGTGGTGGTGGTGGTAGTGGGGACAGGCTTTCAAGAGAAAGGTTTGGATTGAAATGAAAGTTTATGGGTGGGATGAGGGTGACAATGTACACATTAGTCTGTCCTGGTGTTCTAGATGGGGCCAGCAAAGAGAAAGGGCAGTTAGTGAGGGGTTTCATGGGCTTCAAGAGATCGTTGAGTCATGTTAAATAATACATCAGAGCCATGTGGGATGAACAGCCTTACTAGAAAAAACGCCTCTAAACTGTCTTGCAGATCACAGTCGTCCAGGTAATCAGAAGGGAGAGGTCTAAGGGGTGGAACGTGATGCCAACTCTGGGCTTTATTCTGATTGCAGGGACTTCAAACAGTTATCCAGAGAGACTTCTTCCCTGATGTGGAGAAACTACAGGCACAGAAGGAGTACCTGGAGGCTGAGGAAAATGGAGATTTGGAGCGCATGCGCCAGATTGCCATCAAGTTTGGCTCTGCCTTGGGCAAGATCTCTCGGGAACCTCCGCCACCGTGTAAGAGGAGGCTGCTGTAAGGGCTTAGGGGAGGCCTGTTGTCACCTAAGACTCACTCTAACTTCCAATTTGCTTCCCTCAGACGTTACTCCAGCCACCTTTGAAACTCCTGAGGTACACCCGGGCTCTGGTGTGCTAGGCAGCAAGCCCCGGCCCCAGGGCCGAGACCCAGAGGATGGTGAGTGTGTGAGTGAATTCACTTCTTTGGTCTCATGGTCAAGACTTGCCTGGGAATCATATTCTTGTGAATTTTCTCAGGGTTCATTTCATCTTTGAGGGGGTCTCCTAAGTATCAACTTTTGGGATCAGAGACACTGGTCTGGGAGGCAGAAGAGCCGAGGCCAGCTCCTGATTGTGGAGAAGCTATGTTCTCTGCCTCTGGCCTATCTCTGGAAGGAGAGCCCAGTCTGCGTCCAGTGTGCCAGCCTTTGCCTTGTGGGCTTTGTGGGCTTACAAGGCTCTTCATTGACGTCTTCTGATGACATCTCAGGGCCCTCTACCTCCTTTCTGTCTCTCTCCCTTCAGGTGTTAATTGTTTGGGCTAAGAGGCAGAAGCTCGTCTGGACGCTGAGTTCTTGATCTTTTGTGTAAAGTTGGAGCCACCTGGGACTCTAATCCTCACTGTCTTTGGTTTTCTGATTTGTTTGTTTTGTTGAGACCAGAGAGTCTCACTGTGTTTCCTTCACCGTTCAGGAGGCATTTCCGTTTATTGCTGTCCCCCTAATTACTAACTGGCAAGCCCTCCCGGAGAGCAAGGTCTAGGTCTTGCTTCCACCAGTGTGCTCCACATTTAGTGCACATTTAGGACACATGGTGTATCGTACCTTCAGCAGACACATGTAGAACAGATGAAGCCTGTTTCGTCAACAGCCCAGCCTTTTCTGCCATGGACATGTTATGTTAGTAGTTATTCTTGGAGCTTAGCCCTTAATTGAAATACAGGAGAGTAATAGGGCAATTGGAAGATGTTCTTTTTATACATTCCAGTAAACATAGGAGTTCGTGTAATTACACATGCAGGAAACGGGCTTCAAAAGGCTGTAATTTCTGTAGGTGTGAGGAATAACAGTAGAATGGAGCCCAGGTTTGCCCTGTTCGTTCGTTCGTTCGTTCGTTCCTTCCTTCCTTCCTTCCTTCCTTCCTTATTTATTTATTTATTTTGAAACAAGATTTCTCTGTGTAGCCTTGGCTGGCCTTGAGATTGCTCCTAGATCAGGCTAACCTTGAGCTCAGATAATCCATCTGCCTCTGCCTGCCTCCTGGGTGCTGGAATTAAAGACATGTGCCACCACCACCACCTGGCCCAAGTTTGCCCTTTTCTAGCCTCAGGACTTGAACTTATAACCATTGTTTGGCATTGACTGGCACACAGCCTGTGGTCAAGACTGTCAGTAGAACGGACAAGAAACCTCAGCTTCACATGCCCCCCTGAAATTTGCAGTGCTACCTCTACAATCTGGGTAGCAGGATTGAAGTGGTTGATTGGCTTTTTGGCCCAGGGTCTGTGTGGTGCTCCCTGGGTCATATGGGCCTTAGGAATTAACTGTCATGCCCTGAGGCATCAGTGGCCTCTACTCACCTTTAATATCCATCAGAAAGGGAAGGCAAAGATAATTCCAGGAAGGAAAGAGGAGCTTGTGGGGCTCTGGAGGTAGAATCTACATGATTAATGCGCTTTGGGCAGCGGAAGAGCCTACTAAGCTGTCATGAGCTTTGGCTTTAGTGTCTGACCCCGCCGCTTCCCTAGTCAACCAGACCCCAACTTCTCTTGGCATCCAGAAGATGAATGGAGCTGGCCAGTCAGCTGTGGTTGCCACCTGGGTCTGCCTGAACAGTCGGAGTTTGTTGTGTCACCCAGCAGGAACTAGTGTTCTAGCTCTTACAGAGTGGGGTGGTTCCTGAGGTTAGCTGTGTCATATTCCACAGCCCTACAGTGGTAATCATGCTGTGTGTGGTATTGTGTTTCCCTGCTTGTGACCCCTTAGCAGGAGAGGCTGGAGAGGAGGAGGAGAAGGAGCCGCTGCCCAGCTTGGATGTCTTTTTGAGCCGCTACACAAGCGAGGACAATGCCTCTTTCCAGGAGATCATGGAGGTGGCCAAGGAAAAAAGCCATGCTCGCCATGCGTGGCTGTACCAGGCTGAGGAGGAATTTGAGAAGGTAGCCCTGGAGCTTGAAAACAAAGGCACCTTCTTTTGGGATGGAGTCCCAGGGCCACAGGTACAGGGTCTGGGTGCCTCTCTGACCCTACTTTCCCCCCATGTCACTATAGCGACAGAAAGATAATCTTGAACTCCCATCGGCAGAGCACCAAGCCATTGAGAGCAGTCAGGCTGGAGTGGAGACCTGGAAGTACAAGGCCAAGAACTCTCTCATGTACTATCCCGAGGGTGAGTGAGTAGGGCGGAGGGACAGGACAGAAGACAAGTGGTCTGTCTTGTTACCTTTGAGCCAGCTTTTAAAGTCTGTGTGTATGCGTTCACTTGCAGCGTGGACCATAGACAAGTCCTGGTTCATCCTGGGGTTGGGGAAATGTGTGACATTTTGGGGACATTGTGGTCTCCTCTGCTGCTTTGTTCAGGGTCTGTGAGCTAAGGTGTCTCTGCTGCTAGGGGTGACTTAGCTGAGGAGGTAAACTTTGAGCCTCCAGGCTGCATGACTTGTAAGGCTGAGGTGAGGCATAGGGCTTCCTACCCCTTGGCTTTCTGCTACCTTATTCTTCATTGATAGGTGTCCCTGATGAAGAGCAGTTGTTTAAGAAGCCACGGCAGATAGTACACAAGAACACACGTTTCCTCCGGGACCCCTTCAGTCAGGCTCTGAGCAGGTCCCAGCTTCAGCAGGCAGCTGCCCTCAATGCCCAGGTGAGCTAGCAGAACCAGCAGCAGCTGAGTAGGTACACTGGGAAGACTGTGGAGAGGTGTGCCTCTCCTATCTTGGTTGTCCTTCAAGTTAGGATTTTCCCGAGGCTAGATGGAGCTTACTTGTCAAAACTATGCAGCCCCTGTGTGGCAGGACCTGTACCTCCTTTTGGCCCCTTCCATTGGAGCTAGACATATGACCTATGGGGTCCAGCCCTGTACCAACCCCTAAGATGTTGACCAGAGAGGAGAGAAGCTTCTGGACGCCATACCTATATTCGTATACCGTACATACATGTCATACTATATAGCTCTCAGGGAGCTGAGGAAAGCCGTGTATACTGGGAAATAGCCTTGCAACTAAGAGCCTGGGATCAGGATGAGTGAGTGCCCTCAGTATCCCCAATCATCATGGGGTTGGAGGCGAAGCAGGAGATGGGAAGACTCAGATACCGCAGAGGAGAGCCAGCACTGGCCCTCTGTAGCATTGCAACCCAAAAGGCTCTTCCTTGGGTGGAGGGAGGGGCACCCTTTACTTGATGTTTGCTGCTACAGTTCCTCAATGTCCTTGGGGAAAGGTGAGAATGGGGTTTCTCCTAGAGCTGCAGCTCTTTCCCGGGGAGGAGAAGTGCTTCCTGTGTGCACCTCAGCACCTACCATAGTCAGCTGCGTAGAGCCCCTGACACTGGTCTGTCTCTGCTTCTTCCAGCACAAACAGGGCAAGGTTGGCCCTGATGGCAAGGAGCTCATTCCCCAGGAGTCCCCCAGAGTGGGTGGCTTTGGATTCGTTGCTACTCCTTCTCCTGCTCCTGGTAAGAAATAGGCTATAAGCCCAGGCTAGACAGGACTGTGCACAGGCTAGAGTCCTACATGAGACCTGAAATGCCTCAGGTTGCTCTGGTCTTGCCTGTGGGGTGAATGGGCAGACTGCTGCAGGTATGCACAGTTATAGATGTAAGTTTGGAGAGTTCTGTAGGTGGGGAGGTTCTGGACACTAATCCCACTGTCTCTGCAAGGGAGGCAGGTGAGCCTTGGCTGTCCTTAGTGCTGCACTGCACACTGGCCTCCACACCAGGAGCTGGCTGCTGTAATGACACCGTAGGGTGTCACATGTGAAGGCACCATATGATTGCACTGGCATTTAGGAAACCTTGGAAAGCAAATGTTTTCTTCTGTTGACACCCCTGGCCCTGTGCTAGGATAGTGTCCAATAGACCCACTTTCCCTGACCTAAATACAGAATACAGTTATCTTGTCTTGGTGCTCTGCTGTCGTTGAATTTTCTCATCAAATGGTGAGGGAAGGAGAGGTGTTTGTTGGCCTTAATGTCAGCTAGGCTACATGTATTAGGAAGCAAGAAAACTGCCGAATTAGGTACTCTGGCCTAAGGTGTGTGCTCTCCCCTTGCAGGTATGAATGAGTCCCCACTGATGACGTGGGGAGAGGTTGAGAACACACCCCTGCGAGTTGAAGGATCTGAGAGCCCCTATGTGGACAGGACACCTGGACCCACGTTCAAGGTGCGTTGTGCTAGCAAGAGTCAGTCTGGGGCTCTATGTGAATGCCTTAGAATGAGCTGCTTGGCACTCAGCACAGACACTGCACTTGTGCAGAAGAGGGCGTTCTGGTAGTACTGTCAAACAGATGTGGAAGAGTGGAGGCCATGCCAAGGCAACAAGGCAGGCCCAGAGGCTTTACTGTCACACATTCAGACCAGGAACTCCAAATGCACTGTAGTCATGAAGGCTATGGGATACCATGTGTGTCCCCAGAAGGACTGTGTGCTAGCCTCTGGTTACATAGCATAGTTAAAGATACAGTATGAACCCAGTATTGTAGCTGTGGGTTGAATGGAGGTCAAGACCTAGAGCAGACCAGAAAGTCTGAGTCAGGTAGGGCTTGGTATACATCATGTGGCCCTATCAGGTGGAGCAGGAAACTAAAGGCAGGCAGACAGCACATCCCATCAGGGGGCCTCTGATGGCTTGGGTGTGTGGGTGAGCAATAATGCCCCTGAGAGCTATGGGGAAAAGGCTTCTGGAAGTTTATGTGTAAAACAATGTCTGGTGTAGTTTGGAAAGTGAACAAAGAAAGGTCTCTGATACTTGAGAGCATCTGTACTATGAGCATGCTGAGACCAGTGACTCACAGTATGCATGGGCAGGCCAAGAATGTGAATCTTCTTTGGAAACCCAGTGGATCAGTGCAGTGCTGAGTAAATAGACAGATATGCTTTAGTGGCTGGGTCACAGATCATCCTAAGCCAGACCTTTCCAAACTGCCTGTGATCAGTTTGGAATGCAGTGGGAAAGGATCCCGTTAGTGCAGCAGCTCAGTCAGAGTCACCAAGGATAGCATAGCTCTCAGAAAGTGAGCATCAGACTTCTGCTGTGGCCTCATCCAAGCCACAGGCCCCCAACATGGCCCTGGGGTCCCTAGAGCAGAGTGTAGAGGTTGTGTACTACATACACACCTAGACAAATCATAGGTGAAGATTTTGAAGGTCTTGGTTGTTACCATGTCTGGGATGTAAGAGGATGTAACAGGAGAAAACAACAACCAAGATGCTGTGTGGCCTAGGCTCTGACTGGGTGCACAGGAAGCAACAATAGAGCCCAGTGGCCTCTACCAAAGCAGAGAATTCTGAGACAAAATAAGCCCTGGGCTGGCTCTGCAGGGGACAGGGCAAGTGTAGCTGTGTCCTTTGTTGCCCAAGTGTCAAGCAGGATGAAAGCTGGGGAGGGTATGGAACAGACGATGTTTCAGATGGTGCAGGATGGCCTGGCCTTTGCAGATAAAGTAAACTAGGTCCTGGTAGCATCAAAGGAAGTTCCAGAAAGTGAAGACCTTCAACATAAACAGTTGTAAAAACAGCTAGAAGGTAACATGCTTTAAACTGTTACTGTTTGTTTAATCTTGTTCTTGTTTTGTGCTGTGCTGGGTATTTTACCCAGGACCTGGTTCCTGTACACACCTCCCATCTGAAGGGCTGGGACTCGAGCTTTTGTTTATTTTTGTTTCTTGTGACAGGGTTTTACCATGTAGCTCAAATTTGCCTGAAACTCACTATGTGGGTCAAAACTGCCCTTAGACTCAGAGCTCTGCCTCCCGAGTGTTGAGACTGAAGGCTTGCACCACCACTCCAGCTCTCAGCCCTTTGTTTTGCTTTGTTTTATATTTATTTATTTGTGTGAGCATGTGTATAAGCATACGTAACACATGGCACAGCACATGTGTGGAGTCAGAGGACAGCCTGTAAAATGGTTCTCTCCACCCTGTGGGGTCTCAGGAGGAGATCCAAACCCAGTTGTCAGTCTCTTAACACCTTTACCACTGGCCATTTTGGGTTTTTTGTTTGTTTGTTTCTTAACACAAGGTCTCACTGTGTAGCCCAGGGTGTCCTCAAATTCTACAGTCTTCTGCCAGTTGCTGGAATTTCAGGAATAGACCACCATGTCCACTTGGGGGTGAGGGTATTGGGAAGCCTTTTGATAGGCTATTGGGAAAGACGAGTAACTAGGATTGTAGCAGCCATGAGGAAAAGGTTGCACAATAGCTGTTCTTCTGGATAATGGACTGCCTGGCCAGGTAGCAGCTCCAGCACAGGTCACCCACATGCTTGCTTCCCTGTAGATCTTGGAGCCAGGACGCAGGGAGCGTCTGGGCCTGAAGATGGCCAATGAAGCAGCTGCCAAAAACCGGGCCAAGAAGCAGGAAGCATTGAGGAGAGTGACAGAGAACTTGGCCAGGTGAGAGCGGCTGGGTCCCTGGTTAGGCGTGGGAGCAGAGATAAGTTTGTGCCTGTCTCATTCCTACTCTCTCAGCCTCCAAGGCCATGTGTGTACATGGCTTGACGAACAGAGCCCAGAGGACATCCACAGGGTTCTTCTCTAAGTGCTGTGGCTGCTTCTCTGCTGCAGAGTGTGGCTTTATGTGGAGCAGGCTAGGAAGTCCTCTCTCATCTTTCCTCAGTATCCTTGGCTTTTCCCTAAGAGATACCTTTTGGCTCCTTACCCAACTACACGAGCTCCTGTTAGTCCTGTGGAGTCAATGTCATTCGAGTTACATAGCTATGGGTGGGAGACTCCGGCTCTCAAAAGTCTGTGATTCATTCAGCCCCACAGCCAAAGGAAGCAGTTCCATAGGGCCTCAGGTTTGGCCTGACTGCTCTGTGAACAGTGTTCTCCTTCTCAGCTCAGACTGACCATGTCTCTTGATAGGGCTCCTCCTGAAGGGCTGAAGGAGGCCTTGCATTAAGCAGCCCTTACCCCTAACATGGTTGCTTTCTTCTGCTCCTTCTCTACAGTCTTACTCCCAAAGGCCTGAGCCCAGCCATGTCCCCAGCCCTACAGCGCCTCGTAAGCAGGACAGCCAGCAAGTATACGGATCGTGCCCTGCGGGCCAGCTATACACCATCCCCAGCACGCTCTACCCACCTCAAGACCCCAGCTGGTGGGCCGCAGACACCCACAAGCACACCAGCCCCTGGGTCTGCTACACGCACACCTCTCACACAAGACCCAGCCTCCATCACAGACAATCTGCTGCAGCTCCCTGCCCGGCGCAAAGCTTCAGACTTCTTTTAAAGCCAGGCCTGGCTGGACCTGTGGATATTTTGTAGGACACTGTGGAGCGTCGAGGGCAGCTTTGTACTCCTCAGAGGATCCAGGCCTTGGAGCCCCAGGCCACAGGCAGTTGACTATTCCAGGAACCACAAGTATACAGTGCTGCTGCATGACCAGGGTGGCACATCATGCTAACTACTCTCTTGGGAGTATAGCGTTGGTGCTGTCCCCCAGGGCCCTGCTGAAACTGCCTTCTAGTAAACCCCCAATTGAATCTCATTAAAGAACACCTGGCACTGTCTGGCCGGGCTGCCGATCCATGTCCTGGGGCCCATGTGGGTGTCTTGGGATCTCGGGGTTAGAAGCAAGGGGCTCTAGGGGAGGAAACCTTGGCTCACAGAGCTGCCTTCTATGCTGAGATCACCCCAGAGCCTTCTACTGTAAAGGGTAGCACAGACCCCAAACATTGCACCATTGCGCTCATGGGCCTCTCAGCCAGGGCTGACCATTGGGTCTGTTGGTTATGGGAGGCTCACCAGAACCAATCCTCTTCCTGTGACTTGAGCAAGTTCCTCCCAGCAATCTGGCTGCCTCCCAGTGTTTTCAGCTCTGCCTACTGGACTCTGCTGAGACACCAGCTTTACCTCAGCCTGAGCTGTACTCTGAGAAGAGTGTGGACTACCTGCAAACTAGAGGCCAGCTATGCCTGTGAGCCTGTGCCTACAGAAAGACCTAAAGGGTCCCTGCTCAGCCTAACAGAGTCAAAACACTGATCTAGTTTTCAGGCCTCAAGTGGCTTCCTAGGGCCGCCCTCTGAACAGCCCAAGCTGTTGAGGCAGCCTGAAGCACACCAGAGTCTTCTCACTCTTGATCTTGCTTCGATTCCATGAGAGCCACCTTTTCTAGTCTGCTGGCATTGGGCCTATCAAGCCCAGCACTCACGTTCTCTGGAGACCACCAAGGTTGGGTACCTTCCTCCTCGGGCCTTGTACTTAGTTTTTGTCAGTTTGACAGAAGCTAGGATCACCTGGGAAGACAGAACCTCAATTGGAGAATTACCTCATCAGATTGGCCTGACAGCATGTCTGCAGGCATTTTCTTGTTGCTAATTGATAGTGGTGCTTGGGCAAGTGGTGCTGGGTTGTGTAAGAAAGCCTCGGAGGAAGCTAGAAAGGAAGCCAGCCAGGAAGCAGCACTCCTTCATGGTTTCTGCTTCAGCTCCTACTTGAGTTCCTGCTCTGGCTTCCCTCAGTGATGGACTGTGACCTGAATGTGTGAGCTGAATAAACCATTTCCTCCCTTAAGTTACTTTTCTATCAAGTGTTTAGTGTTTTCTATCAAGGCAACAGAGACAAACTAGGCCAGGCCTCTACTAACCAGAAGCTCCCCACAGTGAGGCAACCCTGGGACCCTCAGGGCTGGAGCTGGGATCTTCTGCTCAGGAAGCTTGAGATTTAAACCAAGGATTCCTCCAGTAAGAGAAAGCAGATACTGGAGACAGGGAGAATGGGTGTGATCTGGGTGCTGGCCACCTCCAGCATTTGGCCAGTATGAGGGAGTCTTTAAGGAGAGGTGGAACCAGGAAATGGTGCCTAAGGAACTTTGATTGAGGGCTGCTAAGGGTCTACATTGCAGGTCTACAGAATGGGTAAAATAGCAACAAGTTTCCAGGCGGGCTGCCCCATTCCTGGGGATGGTGAGGGTGAGACTTGCACAGGAAAGGTCTGAATTTGATTGCCCCTGAAGTGAATGGACAATGAGCACTGTGTAAGAACAAAACAGGGGCGGGGTGGCTTGTATTGCTTAAGATAAGAGAGAGGCATGGAGCTGTCCAGTGCTAGAGGCCTTGGGGATGGAGGAAAGTCAGAAGCCAACATGTGTGAGCCTAGCAAAAGGACCTTGATAGAGGTCCCCCTGCCACAGGCCTCACTGAGTCTGCCTGTGCCTGTGTACAGGTTCCTAAACCCCTGTGCTGGAGATCCCCGCGCTGGATGAGTCCTAGAGAAAAAGACTCCCCACTGGGCACTCTCAATGCTTGTATACACTTTGTGGTTTATTTGGTGGTCAGTAATTAATGGCTTTGCTACGAAGTGGAAGAAAGCTAATAGAACGTAATCAAAATAGTGGTTTAATTGACGGATTTTACTTGTTCCTTGCACCTGTGCCTTCTTCAGCTCCTACCTCCTACTTAGCTTATGTGGGTGCAGACTGCACACCATGATCCCCCAGGGCCCTCTCCGCCACTAGGTACTTGCTTTCCCCACCTCAGCTCCAGAGATGTGATGGTCTTTAGCTCTGGAAGTCTCCGCCAGCCTCTCCTCCATCCTGTCTTCATTCTCAGGTGCTACCAGCAGCCGGTGCTGGGGTTTGCTCCCCAGTTTGTGGTCAGGCCGGTGTTCGGGTCTTGAGCCTGGTCGAGTATCCAACTTGCAATCAGCTCGATACTTGCCTTCCCCCTCCCTCTTGAAGGAGGCAGAAGACATGGCTTTGGGCTTGGGGGGCTGAAGCCACGAGTGGCTGAGGATCTCATCAATGTGCAGCCTCCGGTTGACATCTGGCTGTAGGATGCGGTAGATGAGGTCCTTGCACTCACCAGTTAGATTCTTGGAGCGTGGGAAGTCCACTCGGTGCTCCTTCTGGATGCGCAGCATCTTTTTGATGTCAGAGTCATCGTAGGGCATGGAGCCACAGACCATGATGTAGAGGATCACACCCAGGCTCCAGATGTCATACACCTTGGGCTGGTAGGGGATGCCCTGCAGCACCTCGGGGGCCGCATAAGCTGCTGACCCACAGAAGGTTTTGCTGAGGACGATGCGCCCGCTCCCGTCCCGCAGGCAGCGCTTGGAGAAGCCGAAGTCAGACAGCTTGATGTTGAAGTCCTTGTCAAGCAGAAGGTTCTCACACTTGAGGTCTCGGTGGACGACATCCAGATCATGGCAGTACTTGACGGCTGAGGAGAGCTGGCGGAACATCTTGCGTGCCACATCCTCGTGCAGGGCTCCTCGGCACTTGATGAACTCGAGGAGGTCGCCCTGGACGCCCAGCTCCATGACAATGTAGATGCGTCCATCAGAGGTCTCAAAGATCTCATAGGTCTTAATGATGGAACGGTGGTTGACAGTCGCCAGGATGTCCATCTCCCTAGGAAGGAATCTCTCCACAAAGTCAGTGGGTGTTTTCTTGCGGTCTATGATCTTGACTGCCACATTGAACTTGAGGCGCTCTGAGTAGGCAGATTTGACTTTTGCATAGGAGCCCTTGCCCAGATTGATTCCCACGATGTAACCCTTCTTCCTTAGGACCGCGGCATCGTCCATGGTGCCAGGAGCGGCCGGTGCCGCCGCCCTCTACATCCCCTCCCCACACGGGCCAGCAGGCATTGTCCTCATTCCCACTGTGGGGAGGCGTCTGGCTGGGCTGGGCCTGGAGTGGAACGCTCAGCATTGTCACCAAGTGACCAGCGAATGAAGTCATAAAGCTGGGCTGCTGGGAGTGGGGACTAGGCTTGGGGGAATGGGGCCCCTGGACGGAAGCCAGGAAGGCCTAGAAGGAGCACCCCCTCCCCACCCACTGGAATGAAGCTGGCATTCAGGCCTGTGGTAACCCTCCCTGGCCCTTTTTCTTGCTGTGACTTCGTTGTCACCAGTGAGGCCCAAAGAGAAGCCATACAGGTTCAGTCTCTGTTTCACTGTGGGGCCATGGGAGTCGGGCCTGTGTCGGTCCTCACTTGACTGGACCCAGTTGGTTGGGGTTTGAAGAAAACTTCCTATGAGTTTGTGTCAGTCAGTGGAAGCTGCCCAGGTCCAGTCAGTCCAGTGGTGGTTCCAGTCTACTGGATGAAAGCAGCCCCGTGTCTGGGGCCTGGAGTTGGCAAGGGTCTTTGGGCTACAGAGTGGGCAGATGACCCACATCCCTGGTGAACAGGTGTGTGGGGGTGGGAGGGTAGGTTGTACAAGAGGATGGACTGAGGGTCCAGGTAGGCAGGTGCATGCTTGGGAGAGTGCGGTGTGGAAGATAGGGAGACTTCAACCAGATGTACAAGGTGGCGAGGTACCCAAGCAGACAAGCGCTGAGAATGGTTCAAGTGTAAGTCAGGGAAGAAAAAGGTCATGGAGCTTTTGTCTGCAAATGATCGGCAGCCCCTATAGAGCCTAACACCCTTTTAAGATGGTTGCTGTTAGGAAGAGAAGCCAGGTGACTTTGGGATGCATGTGGAGCCCCAGGGCCTCGGGCCAGAGCAGGCATCTGAGGGTCGAGGGGAGGGGAGAGGGTTACGAAAAGCCAATGGGCCTGGTAGTGAGGAGGGGACTGTGTTAGGCTTGGTGCTGGACAGCCCAGGGATTGATAGCCCTTAGCGTTGCCCATGAAGAGCAAGCTTGGAGTTTTGTGAGCAGGTGAGCCAGGCCACATGAAGGGCTGTGGCAATGCTCATTATTCGCAGTTGGAGTGTCTTGTGTTTTGTGCATGGATGTTTGTTTTGCAAGGTGGCATCATCTGTCCATCTTCCTGGCTCCTTTAGAAGTCCCATGCTCATTTTCACATCCCACAGATGAAAGTCAAACACTTTCAGTGAGTTGCCAGAATGTGTAAGTGCTGTGCTCAGAGGGCAAGCAAGAAGGCCCATTTCTAGATGGGAGGTGGGACAGACAGCATCAAACAGGAAGTGACATAGGCGCAGAGGGGAACAAGAATACACCATAGAGGCCACCTTGAAGTTCTGGTTCTAATGCCCATGAGTGACACACACAGCAGGAGCCCTTGTGTCACTTCTATCTCAACTGTCTCCTCATTGAATTTTAAGCAGCCTCAGGCCACCTTGGTGTCTTCTGTCCCCAAAACCTTGGCAAAAACCACAGAGGTGAAAAGCCAGGTGCCTACACACTTCTCAGAACACCCCACCACTAGCCCCATGTCTTGGAGCCTTCTGCCCCATGCAGGTTTCTTCATGGCAGTGCTGCTCAGAGTCTGTACTATGCCTGAACCCTAGATACTTGGTTCTCACAGCAAAGTTCACAGAAGCAGGCTGTAAAGTGTTGTTTGGTCCCAGAAGGCTTTGAGGACAAACCCCCTTGCTGAGCCTGGGGAGATGGGCAGTCTTCAAAGGTGAATTGGTGAAGCGCAAGGCCCTGGGTTCGGTCCCCAGCTCCGAAAAAAAGAACAAAAAAAAAAAAAAAAAAGGTGAATTGGCAAGTATGCTTATGGCGTACATGTTGGGGTGGGTGGGGCACTGATGGGCAGGTCAGCAGGTAGCACTGAAATCCTGTCTGAGCATGGGAGGATGTAGCCTGGGTATTGCTGTGAACACTGGGAGGCAATGGGTAGAAAAGCATACAGTAGGGCAAAGGTGGGCTGGATGTGGTGTGGGTGCAAGGACAAGTCCAGGAACTCACTGAACACCACTTTTCTAGGGTACTTGGCACTGGTGTCTTCCCAAGGTAGAGATATAGGTGGGTTCAGGGTTGAGATGAGTCTAAATGTTTTTGGTTTTGTGTATTAAACCCATAGATGTTCATGATGTTGCCCAGAGTGAGGTGAAGGAAGGGGCCACAACGGCAAGGTGAGGACTGCCTGGGTCATGATGTAAGCAAGGCAGGCAGCACATGGGAACCAGTGGTGTCAGGTGCAGGCTATGCCCATTTGGAATACCAATAGCCGCCTTCCTGCCCATAGAGTTCCGACATGCTGCCAGTTTTGCTTTGCAGAGGTCAGCTTCCAGCTCTACTGGGGCATGATTGGAGGGGAATGGGATACAGTCAAAAGCTATACAGGGCTGTGGGGCATGCTTGAGTTAGCTAGTGGAGCCCCTACTCCTGGGCTGGGAAACAGCAGTGTGTAGCAACTTAGAGCACAGTTGAGGACTGAGTACCAGCTGGACAGGGAGGAACGTGTCCTAGGCTGGACTGCTAAGCAAGTCCCAAGAGGGACTATAGGGCTGGTCAGTATGCCTTCTGTACTCTCCCCAGCCCTCAGGCATGGTCATGCAGCCTGCAGCCCTGGGATAGTGTTAAAACACCTGCCTGACCCTGAGCCCCTGATGCAGGAAGCCAGCTCTCCTGGTGCAAGACAGGGCTTTGGCTTCCAGCCCTCCTTCTTCTACAGGCAGTCATGTTCATCCTTGGGCTAGCCTCCCATTGTCTTCTCTCCACCCTTCTTTGCACTCCTCAGCCTCCCTCTGGAAGTTATCTTCTTCTTATCTTCCGTGGGCTCTGCTCCTCCAAATGCCCCCCCTCCCCCAACCAGCCTTTCACTGGTACAACTGCCTCACCTCGGCCTAAGGACACAGTCTGGGCTTGGGGCGCAGGAATGGACTTCCCTATGAGTGACGATTTGCAGTCTCACAGGAAGACAAGGGGAGCCCAGGACTACAGTGATCTGGGTAAAGACATTCACCTGAGGGTGTGCACCCATATAGTGGTTTATTGCTTCTTTAGCCATGTGAGTTACCAAGTTCAAAGGAGGGGGAGAAGAAAGTGACGAAAATAGCTCATCCGGGAGTGTCTTCCTTCTCTCTCTCGTCCCTTGACTTCTAGGCTCAGGCTTCAAGCCATGAGCTCTGCCTCCTTCCCTGCTGGCCCCCTGGGCTGCAAGAGGCTCACTAAGTATGTGTCTCTGAAGGCTGTTGGGGATGCCCTTCCTCTGTGGCCCTGTTCAGTTCGCTGCTGAGGCCCACGTTCTCTGACTGCCTGGCCACCTGCACATTATCTTCCTGGGGTTTTGTCTCAGATTGGGCCTCAGCTCGTGCCTCTTCCTTAGGCTCCAACTTGGTGGCAGACTTCTTATCAGCACCAGGTTCAGGGGTCCATGAGGGCTCAGCGGCCCGGGAGCTTTCCCCTTCCTTGTTGATGGCTCCAGAGGACAGACCTCGAGTCTTGGGCTGCACCCAGCAGTGGCTGAGGATCTCATCAATGTGCAGCCTCCGGTTGACATCTGGCTGCAACATTCGGTAGATGAGGTCCTTGCACTCACCAGTCAGGTGTTTGGAGCGTGGGAAGTTGACGCGGTGCTCCTTCTGGATGCGCAGCATCTTTTTGATGTTGGAGTCATCGTAGGGCATGGAGCCACAGACCATGATGTAGAGGATCACACCCAGGCTCCAGATGTCATACACCTTGGGCTGGTAGGGGATGCCCTGCAGCACCTCGGGGGCCGCATAAGCTGCTGACCCACAGAAGGTCTTGCTTAATGTCAGCCGACCACTATCATCCCGCAAGCAGCGCTTGGAGAAGCCAAAGTCAGACAGTTTGATGTTGAAGTCCTTGTCAAGCAGAAGGTTCTCACACTTGAGGTCTCGGTGGACGACATCCAGGTCGTGGCAGTACTTGATGGCCGAGGAGAGCTGGTGGAACTTCTTTCGAGCATCATCCTCTTGCAGGGCTCCTCTGGTTTTGATGAATTCAAGGAGGTCACCCTGGACCCCAAGCTCCATGACAATGTAGACCTTGCCATCTGACGTCTCAAAGATCTCATAGGTCTTGACAATAGAGCGGTGGTTTAGCATGGCCAGAATCTCAATCTCCCGGGGAAGGAATTTCTCCAGGAAGTCCGTGGGGGCTTTCTTGCGGTCGATGATCTTGACCGCCACGTTGAACTTTAGGCGCTCAGAGTAAGCGGATTTGACTTTGGCATACGAGCCCTCTCCTAAGTTTATCCCCATGATGTAGCCTCGTCGCTTGAGGACGGCTGCGTCATCCATGGTGCCGGGAGTGCCCAGTGCCTCTGAGGCTGCCCTCTACATCCCTGCCAGACATGGGCCAGCAGTGTTTTCATTTATACTGTGGACAGAGAGTCCTCTGAGCTGGCCAGGCCTGCTGTCCCTGCCTCCTAAGAGGCCCAAGACTCTAACATGGAACTTTCAGCGCCGTCTCCCGGGTGACTTCAGTGGGTGAAGTCACAAAGGAGTAATGCCCAGGGGGAAATGCAGCTATTGCCTGGGGTGCTTTGACTTCGAACCTGGAAGGTCTGCCACTCTACTGGAGCAGACTAAAAGTGAACAAAATGGTTTATGCTTGGCTCTGGCCTGAGGTAAGGGGGTTCATCTTTTAAAAGACCACTTTTAAATTTTTGGGGCCCTGAGACAGACCTGACCTACAGCTGTGAAGATCCTTCGAGTTCTTTATCTCCTGGCCCAGGGGTGGTGGTGGTGGTGGTGGTGGTGGTTGGTGGGTTAGGGAGTTAACACTGTGCTTTCACCGTACCGTTCGGCCAGACTTCTTACTTCCTGTCCTGCTCTTTTCTCTTCCTAACCTTTCCTGGACTCTTAACGGTGGCTCTGCAGGTGGACAGTTGGCAGGAAGTCTGCATTTGGCTGAGTTCCCTCCAAAGGACCTGCCCAACTCCTAGCTCTGAGTGAGCTCCCAGGGCAGATTGCAGTGGTGGTGGGTATGGGGGCAGAAGGCTAAGCCTGGATCTTGTACTGAGTGCCGGGAACGTGTCATAAAACTCTCCAAGTGCCAAGGTAGTACTGGACAGGTACCTCTGCTGCTGTCAGCAAGGAGCTCCCTTTCTGTTGTGACAAGACCTATATCCAACGCCTTGGGCCAAGACCTGGGAAAGTTGGAATATCTGATGGTTCGACCTTGGCTTTATCCACCTATAAGAGTTAGCATCTTTCACTCGCACAGTTCCACGGTTCTATCATTGGTTGGAATCCTGGGCCTTTGGTGGAGGGGCAATAGTGAGTTAGGTATGCTGGAGCTGACTGACCTTACCCCCTTTTCACTTCCTTCCCCTGAACAGATTGGTCCTTCATTTGCTGTCTGTCCTTCCAGGTACATGCTGTTCATGAAGGCAGGTGTGAGTTTAACACGAGGAGCCTTGTTCCCAGGCTTTAGTCTGGTCTCTGCCTGGGCTTTTATCTTCATTGTATAGGCAGCTCCTTCCCTAGATCGGGTCCAGAGACTATGGGCTTCTCTTGTTATTCTGACATCCCTTAAACCATTTCCTCCTCTGTTGTATTCTTTGTGTTGTATTCTTTCCCATCCACAGAGCCTGCTGGTCCTTTATTTTCACTAGAGCTCTTCACTGTCTTCACAGCGGTTCCGCGTTTAGAAGACCACTTTAGGGAATGTGTTGGCACTGGGACAGACCTGGGCTTCCAGGAATAAAGATCATTCAAGTCCAGCTATACTTCTTTGATTCTCTAATCCCCGATCTCCACTCCTACCCACCCCAGCCCTGGCGCCAACACTGTCAGTCCCGGTGACCCTACCAGCTCTAGGGTCCCCTTTGGGTACCTTGCAGCCTTTCTGCGTCCCCCTCCCCCGAGTCCCGCCTCTCGGCTCAGCCAGTGGCACGTCTCATTTCTCTTAGCCCCGCCCACGACCACGCCCATTGCCGCTCAGTCCCTGGGTCTGACCTCTCCTGCTCACGCCCCGCCCGGCGTCTGAAGCTCCGGTACTGCCTCCCACCCCCGCCACCTCCCGCCCAGCTCTGCGTTCATTGGTTAATGCTGGTTGGAGGCGGGGTAGCGCGGGCTGGAGCAGGACGGCCGCCATCTTGCGCGAGCCGGAATCTCATCCCGCTTCTGCGGCCTAGAGTGTGCGCGAGTCGGCATTCTCTTGCTGCGATCCAGCTGGATCCCTTGCCTGCCGTCCCTCTGCCCCAGGCCGGAGTCCGGCCTTCACCCCCTCCTCTCGGCCAGGTCCGGCCTCCCCGCGGGGTCACGCGGCTGCCCCGGGGACGATGAACGGAGGATAAATGGTGCCCAAGGCAGACAGCGGTGCCTTCCTGCTGCTCTTCCTGCTGGTTCTCACTGTCACCGAGCCGCTGCGGCCAGGTGCGCGGCGCTGAGGGTGGGGGCGCGGTCGGGGGTGGGGCTGCGGCGGTCGTCCACCGGCGGCTGCTGGGCGCCACTGCGCCTCGGCCGGACACAGGCGAGGCCTGTCTGCGGGCCTTTGGGCGTCCCCTGCCCCGGCACAAGTTGGAGTGTACCAGGGTTCAGAGCCTCGAGGATGTCGCCTTTGGACCCAGGTTTACCGAGCGCCGCGTGCTCTTGGACCCAATGGCCAGGAGCTGCGTCTCGGCGCACCCTTCTGCCGGGCTGAGTGGAAGTCTGGGAAGCAGCTTGTGGAGGCACCTGGTGCCCCAAGTGTCCTCCCAACTGTGGCCTAGTGCCAGCCTTTCAGCCCTGGACAGCGATGGCTGGTTGCTTATTGCCACTTAGTGAAACGCTGTATCACAGAAGTCCCGCCCGGCCCAAAGGAGGTACTGGGAGTAAACCGAGCGCCTTGTGCAGGGGAGAGTGCTCTCAGCGGTGCCTGGCACTTAGTGCTTTGTGTGGTGTGATTAACTACTTTTGGTACTCCCTTGGAGTTTTGTGTGGTGGGGAACCTCAGGTCCTTTTTCTACCTATTTCAGATACTTCTGAACTGTGCCAAAAACCCCTCACTGCTCCCCACTTCCCAAACAAAGCAGGGTGATTTACCCATCAGGCACAGGAATCACTGTCCCATTAGGGATCTGTGGAAAAGTTTTACCAACAGCAGGAAGGTCTTGTCTTTGAACTTTCAAGGGAGAGGAGACGCTTTAATGTGCACACTCTGTGTTAGAAACTCCTTTCTGTGCTAGGGCAGGGGTAAGTAGAGCTCTTAATGCTTTTAGCAGAGGAAGGTTCCCATTAAGGAATGCCCAAGGCAAGTCTTCTGTGGGTGACATCATGGCTGGGTATCAGAATAGGTGGGTGCACCTTCAGCAGTGACCTAGTCCAGCTCCCATCCTGCAACATATTTCATTGCTTGGCTTTTTGCTTTTGTCCCATGTGGAAACGTCTGTGTTTCAGTGACCTAGCCTAAGCCAACACTCTACTGAACAGAGTGTTTCCCTGGGCTCCAGGAGGAACAGCCAGCTGTTCTGCAGAGTGAGCCGACTGGTTGTAAAATAGCCTGCCAGGAACCCAGGATTTGATTCTCTTGTTGGGATAGTGGACTTTTGGAATCTTGTGGTTTACACCTCTTTCTTTCTTTCTTTCTTTCTTTCTTTCTTTCTTTTTTTAAAGATTTATTTATTGTATGTGAGTACATACATTATTGCTATCTTCAGACACACCAGAAGAGGGCATTGGATCCCATTACAGATGGTTGTGAGCCACCATGTGCTCGCTGGGATCTAAACTCAGGACCTCTGGAAGAACAATCAGAGCTCTTAACTGCTGAGCTATCTCTCCAGTCCTGTGGTTTATACCTTGGTAAACACATTTGTATACCTCTGCTTATAGCGAACCCATTCTGATTCTTGGGTCCAGTTTTGCAGGTGAGGTCCACACATCTGCCCTTTTTTTGCCTCATGTTCTAGGGCCAGCATCTCTTGACTCGATGGCATAGGCGTCCGATGTCCCTAACCATTTTTCTTTTGCCAGTCTGGTCATAGATCCTGTCAGCTGGCTGAGAGCAGTTCAGAAAGGACATGAGTCCTTGCTGCCTGTCCAATGGTAGAGATACTCAAATGCAGAGAACACAGCCTTCTTTTTAAAAGTGCTCAATATTGAAGGAGAGAGCAAGTATGAATTCTTCAGTGTATGCCTGTGTGTCGGGTGTTCCTGGGGAGATGGCAGAGGCCACCCATGTGTACATGTACAGCAAGGAGCCCTCATTCAACCTGAATGGGACATACAGTGGAACTTCAGTAGAGGCAATAATGTGATCTTGAACCCATGGCTTTCTAGGTCGGAACTCGGCATCAGCCCCCGGTTCTGTCTTAAGTTGTCCTGCAAAACTCTAAGCACCCTCTTGTCCCTTGACATGGGAGCAAAGACAGGGCTTGCTGCGTCAGTTTTTTTCTTGTGTGCTATTATGTCTCTTTACACGTCCATCATGTCTGTCCTGGGAGTGTTGGGCAGTCTTTGTAGCTGACTTTTGCAAAATGAAAGTCCTATTCTAGATTTCCTTGCTTCCTTTCAAGGTCCAAGGTCTGAACCATCCTTAGGTGGACTAGTTAGAATTCACCTCTTAGGAGGGAGGCGGAGGGCTCTCCTCTTGATCCTACCCAGTGTTGTGAGGGAGAGCCAGGGCGTTGTGGGTTTCTTCTTTGATGCAGGCTAAATCTTCCAGTGGTGATGAGGGGAGGCAGCATGTAGAGTTGGGCTTCACTTGTCTAAACTCGTTTTCTACTGTTTTGTGGTGCCAAGTAATTCAACCCAAGGCCTCATGCATGGCAGGCAAGCGCTCTACCACTGATCTTTACCTCCAGCCCCCAAATTTCCTTTAAAAAAAATGTTTAATCTTGAGGGTATTATATTTACATGTCAGATACTGTTCTAAGTACTAATGTATGTGATAACTTTAAAGTGGTCCCTGGAAGACTGTTATTAGTTCAATTTTATAGACAGAGAAACTAAAATAGAAAACTTTAATAAAGCTAAGTGACCTAGATGAGATTTAATTCTGGGAACATGGCTGCTTTGATCGTTATGCACCTATAAAGGGAGTGCAGCATTATACTTTTTTTGCTCACCCTAGTACTGTTTTAAGTTTAATCTCTCATTGGGAAACAAAGTTATGCCACAGTTTCAGCAATAGCTTTCTTCGGGGTGATTCCAACATTCATAGTTAAGAAAACTTGCCTTCCCAGCAGGGCCACAGTCCAAGAATCCTCGTCCTTCTCCCGGTTGGTTGCTAGCCCCTGAAAGCTGCTTGGGCCACCCCGAGAGGTGGTAGCATTGACAGCTAGCTTGTGTATTCCACCCCGAGAGGTAGTAGCATTGACAGCTAGCTTGTGTATCCCAGCTGTGCTGCTCCCAGCTGGGAGTGACTAAGGAAACCACTTGCTTCTCCCTGGCCTACTTCACAGAAGCTCTCCCCTTTGTAGTCAGGAGAGATGTCTGGATACCAGGTAGTGCCCTAGCAGCGATGGCAGATGCTGTCTGTCTGTGGGTTCTCATACTGTAGAGCTGATCTAGCTGTGCATTTTGTCGTCTTGGCAGTGACAACAGGCCCTCTAAGGGATGGCAGCAATCCAGCCCTTGTGGGCTGAGCCGCTGACTCTTGGTGGGTTTCTGATTCTGAAATGTCAATAACAATATTTAGGGCCCGATAAAGAGCCATGACTAAGCAGATGTCTTCTTAGGTGTGCAGCTCTGTCATCTTTGTGTTCACTGCCTGTGCTCATGTGTGCTGAGGATGTCTTAAGCTCTGGTTTCCTCCCAGCCTACAGAGCATACTGGTGACCTGTGAGGCTCTATTTGAGGTCCCAGGCAACTGAGCAGAGGGATACCTGAGTGTAAAGTGTGGTTATCCTGTGACAGCTTTGGTTTTCTTTCTGGCTTGACTCACCAACTGTCTCAGAAAGTTTAGTGGAGGTGGGGTCGTATTTTGCAGTGGCAGGTGTTGGTAGGACAAACCCAGGCTGGAGGTAGGTAGCTTGGAGACCTGTGGCTATGGTGGTGTGGCTATGGATGTGGACAGCCTGTGGTTATGGTGGTGTGGCTGTGCACATGGAGGCCTGTGGATTTGGTGGTGTGGCTGTGCACATGGAGGCCTGTGGCTATGCTGGTAGAAGAGTGAGCTGTCTGTCAGGAGTGCAAGTTACAGTTTGCTTTGTTGCTGTGCTGCATACCACAGCCACAACAATGAGGGGAAGAAGGGGTTTATTTCACTTTACAGATTATAGTCCATCATGAGGAGGCTGGGGCAAGAGCCTGGAGGCAGGAATAGACTTGCTTTCCCTCATCTTTCTTATAGAACCTAGGCCCACTCACCTTAGGCATGGCACTGCCCACATGGGCTCTTCCCTTCTCCATCAATTAGTAATCAAGAAAATGTTCTACAGACATGCCTGCTGGTCAAGTTGACAAAACTATGACAAGTTATGCAAAGGTCTTGTTCTCATTCTAGTCAATAACTGGTGGTTGTGGATTCAAACCGTGTACCCTGAAGCTACACTGCCAGGTCAATGTTGTCATAGTGCTTTAGGGTCTCCTCCCTCTCATCTGCTCCTTTCCCCTCCTCCTCTCCTCTTTCCTCTCCCTTCCCCCTGTCCCCGTCCTTCTCCCTCCTCCCCTCCCTCCTTGCTAGATTGCTTTTGTGCTTCAGCTTCCTCACTCTGAAGTAAGCATCAAGGTATGGATTCATGGAGATTTACATCTCCATGACTAACAAGGTGAGGAGCTGTTCCAAAAGGTGTCTGATAGAAAGCAAGTGCTTTACCCAGATCATCTGCTGATATTGTTCACAGGTAGATTTGGAGGAGTCTATGAACCAGATGGTGTGTGCATGCCAGTCAGCAGGCCTCCCTCTAGGAGGCCCCGAGCTCAGTGCAGTGGTTTTAAATCGTGCCACACACATAGCAACCACTGCAGGGTTTTCTTTGCTATCCCACTTTTTCATTTTCACCTTGTATTCTTTGTTTTCACATTATTTTAGTTATTTCTGAGAATGTCATGTATGAATACTGTGTATCATTTTTACCCCCACTCTCCAACGCCTGTGTCCCCACTAGAAATTCTTGACCTCTTTTTCTTGATTATTATTGCATATACATACGTGTACATAAATACAACTGCTGAGTCAGTTAGTGTGGCCGTCTATGAAGGTCTGTGTGCTGACTGTTTGGGATTGAATAGCCTGTTGGGCTCATCCTCTGGAAAGAAGAATGATTTTCTTCTCTTAGCAACCATTATTTACCTGTAGCTCTTCCTCTAGCTGTGGCGCCTTGTGGCAGCTCTTCCAGGTTGGATGTGAGTTGGTAGTCTCTCTGCAGTCTTGTTTGAGGAAATAACAGTGTTAAGATTTCGTGGGTGCAGCTCCCTGTCATAAAGATACTATCTTGCAGTGAATATCCTGGTCCTGGGGTTGGGGATTTAGCTCAGTGGTAGAGCGCTTACCTAGGAAGCGCAAGGCCCTGGGTTCGGTCCCCAGCTCCGAAAAAAAGAACCAAAAAAAAAAAAAAAAAAAATATCCTGGTCCTCTGCTCTTACAGTTTTTCTGCCCTACTCCCAGTCCCTTTCAGCGTCTGTGACCTCTTCTGTGTGTTCCCTAAGCCTTGATTGTAGGAATTGTTTATCCACTGTGGATGGACACCTCTTTCTCAGTTGTTCTCTGTATTTTGACATGAATTCCTTGAGTCTAGTAAACCATTGTTGGTTACTTCCAAGGTGCGATTGCCACTGCTGCCCTCGGTGACTACTATGCAGGTGACTACTGTGTTCTATAGCTTTCACAGCTGGGTAAGGCTGGTGATTGCCTTTCTCCCTTGGCAGCTGGTGTAACACCTTTGGATGTTAGCTAGTCCTCAGTGAGAAGGATTCAAGGTCAGCTCCAGTTCAACTTTTCTACCTAATGCATGCAAAATGTATAGTGTCTTCAGCAATAGGGGCTTAACTTTCAAGTTCTGGAAAGCAACCAAGGGTAACAGCAGTACCCTGCATTGTTTTGGGAGTCTCTTAGACTCTCCTAACCAGTACTTTGAAGGGAGGTTTTCCATGCCTGGTACTTCAGTTTTCGTTAGTTCATAGCTCTTGGGAGGAGCATTACTACTCCCAAGTCGTATGAACTCATTCGATTTATTTAATATGTGCACATATTTTTAAATAAGCACAAAACTATTTATTTATTTATTTATTTTACTTTTTGTTTTTGGAGACAGGGTCCCTCTACAGTCCTGGCTGTCCTGGAGCTCACTATGTAGGCCAAGCTGGCCTCAAATCACATACAGATCCATCACTGCCTTTGCCTCCAGTTTACCTTCTCTTCTTTATCCCTCTTCCCTCTATATTACCTGCCCTCTCCTTCCCCCAGGTAAAGCCTCCCCATTTCTTTTTCCCATTCTCCTTTCATGGTACTTGGGTCTTACTGTTTCCTTCCCTAGGGCCACGCCCCCTTTACTTTCTGTGGTTACTCTAGGCTATACACACGCTTGTAAAGATTTGGAGCTAGGATCCGTAAATAAGAGCAAACATGCAGCCACTACACTTCTCACAATGCTAGGATGATTCACAGTGACAGGTTTTACTCATTGACACATTCTGTGTGTGTCCCCTGTACCTGAACAGGCACAGAGTGGGCACTTAGAAACCAGTTTTGAGGAGCTGGAGAGGTGGCCTAGCAGCTAAGAGTACTGGCTGCTCTTCCAGAGGACCCAGGTTCACTTCCCAGCAACCATAGCTCACACCTGTCTGTAATTTCAGATTCAGGGCTTCTGACACCCTCACACAGACATCCATGCAGGCAAAACAGGAATGTGTATAAAATAAAAATAAAATTTATATGTATGTATGTACATACGTATGTATGTATGTGTGTGTGTATATACGCACACATATTAAAATGGCTATTTGTGGTTGGGGATTTGGCTCAGTGGTAGAGAACTTGCCTAGCAAGCGCAAGGCCCTGGGTTCAGTCCCTAGCTCCGAAAAAAAGAAAAGAAAAAAAAATAAGAGGAAATGGCTATTTGTATCTTTTTAACATAAAGGACAGTAGTTCCTTTAGTCATTTTGCCTTGCAGCTGCCCTAATGGAGGTGGCAGAGAGGATGAGGTCCTTGTAGTCATTCTGTAGGGATGGGAGTTGGATGAGGGAGGAGGCAGGGCCATCTGGTTGGGCCTCATGTTTGGTGGATCTTGCTCCTTGGGTATTAGTTATACTGAGAGACAAAGAACGAGGGATTCTTGCCAATGTGGATCCTTCCTAAAGCTTACCAGCCACTCAGTCTGTAGTACAGACGGCATGTCCCAGAGAAAGGAGGTGTGGCTTGGCATCTGGACTTGGGAACAGAGTTGACTGCATGAGCTGGGCAGCTCATCGAGTAGCCTTGGTTGGGGCTGGCTTGGATATGAAGCTGCACTTTCCCTCTCCTGCCCAGAGAAGCTGTTACTTCAGTTATCCTGAGCTGCTTCTACCTCTACTCTCCTTGCTCCCTCTCTGCTGACTTCGGCTTGCTGAGGTCAGCCATCATTTCACTCAGCTTGTCTGTCTCCATCAGCTGGGGGGCTGCTTTCTGTTGGGCAGGACAAGGCTGAGTGTGGGCTAGGTGAGTTAGCTGGCTTGAGAGCATTCTCGGGGTGGTCCTGCCACTCTTGTTCCTGAAGGAACATTAGGGGATCATAGCCATAGGTGTGGGAGGGTCTTGGGACACTGTGAACAGATGAGTATGGAAGCCAGGATCAAGCTCCGCTCTCCCTCCTTAGGTACCACCATCTGATGGTATGTGTATATATGTTTGTGTTCCAATGCATGCATATGGAGATGGGTGCAGGTGCACATGTGTGCATGTGTGAAAGCATCGACTGCCCCTCAATCCATTTTCCATCTTGGTTTTTGAAGCAAGGTCTCACTGTATTCAGAGCACATGGAGTTGGATAGATTGGCTGGCCAGTAAGCCTTATACAGTCCTGTCTTCACCTTCCCAGTGCTAGGATCAGGCACATGCTGCCACACCAGTTTTTAAATAGATTCTGGGACCAAACTCAGGTCTTCATGTGTGTACAAAGGCTGTTTCTTGACTGAGCCATTTCCACATCCCCAATCTGGTTTTATGAAGTTTTCCCTGGCCTTGGTACTCATCCCCCTAAGCCAGCCAGGTATCCACCTCTGCCTCCCTTCCCTGCACTGGGGTTACAAGCTCACACTACCACAGCTGGGTTTGTTTATTGTTTTAGGGCTTGTTGTTTCAAGACAGGGTTTCTCTGTATAGTCCTGGCTATCCTAAAGCTCAGTCTGTAGACCAGGCTGGCTGAGAACTCAAAAGATCTGCCTGTCTCTGTCTCCCAAGTGCTGGGATTGAAAGCATGCATCACAATGCCCAGTTTGCCACAGCTGTTTTTGCTTATTTTGAGATTTATTATTTTGTTTATATGGGTACACTGTAGCTCCAGAAAAAAGCATCAGATCTCATTACAGATGTTTGTGAGCCACCAAGTGGTGCTGGGAATTGAACTCAGGACCTCTAGAAGAGCAGCTAGTGCTCTTAACCACTGAGCCATCTCTCCAGCCCCACAACTGGTTTTTAAAAGTAGTTTCTGGGGGTTGGGGATTTAGCTCAGTGGTAGAGCGCTTGCCTAGCAAGCGCAAGGCCCTGGGTTCGGTCCCCAGCTCCGGAAAAAAAGAAAAGGAAAAGAAAAAAAAAAGTAGTTTCTGGGATTGAACTCAAGTCCTTGCATGGTAAGATTTTTACCAACTGGCTTTTAAATCTGTTTTGTTTGAAACGGGGTCTTACTTTGCAGCCCAGATGTCCTAGGATTTACTGCATAGCATAGGCAGAACTTGAACCCGTGGTGATTCTCTTGCCTTAACCTCCCAAGTGAGCATGTGCTGCCACACCCAGCCCTTTTTCTTTTTTGTTTGTATGTTGTTATTGTTTTTGTTTTTGTTTTTTTGTTTTTTTCTTTTGGGGGTGGGGCTGGGGACCGAACCCAGGGCCTTGCACTTCCTAGGCAAGCGCTCTACCACTGAGCCAAATCCCCAACCCCATTGTTTTGGTTTTTAATATTTACTTCTGTTTATGTGTGTCTATACACAGGTGTCCCTAGAGATCAGAGAGGGCATCACTTAGATTTTAATCAGAAACAGAAACAGAAGGACACTCAGGACCAGTGTAATAGTGTGCTCTGCCTCCTGTGTCACAATTCCAAAACCAGATGACAGCACTCAGTAGTTGAGGAGTGCAGAGTCCTCCTGCTTGAAGATAGGTACCTTGTCATTGGGCAGAGACCCTTCAGTGTCCATAGTTTTCAAAGGGTGGGCACTAATGCTTTACAATTCTTTTGGCCTGGTGACCAACTCAGGATAGTCCATCAGTGGCTTCGGCCTGTGATCTCACCACAGTATCTTTGTGTTCAAAAGAACACCTGCATGGCATGCATTTCTACAAGCTTGGAAGACTTGCTCATAATTTTAACCTTGTTGTCACCTTTTATGTAGACTGTATTTTGAACCATGAGGTCATATTACCTTTGAAGACATTTCTGTGAAAGTAAAGGGTCAGAAAAGGGTATTTACTCAACCACACCCAGAAGGGCCAGAGAGGCTCGTGAGTTCCAGCCCAGCCCAGACTCTGTAGTGACCGAGACCGTCACTGAAAACAAGTATTCCTAGGCCTGGGGAGATGACTCGACTGGTTAAATGCTGGCTAAGCAAGTTTGTGGACCTGAGTTTGATCCCTAGCAAGCACATGAAAATTGGAACAACAGTATGGGTCAGCTGTGAAAAGTGAAGAGAGGTTCTGGAGCTCATTTACCTACACACACACGCACGCACGCACGCACGCTGTTGGGGGCATTTAAACAATCTTTGTGTAGAGATCAGTTTTTGGGAAGCAGTTTTCTCATCCTACCTCAATTTGTGTTTGAGACAGTCTTCCTGTATAGCCTAGGAGGCTTGGAACTCATTTTGTAGACCAGACTGGCCTGGGTTAGTGAAGCCTCTTCTACCTTGTTTTTGAGGGATAGTTGTCTCTCCTTGTTTCTTTTAGAGTTTCTTATGTGATTCAGTTCTCTTCTCTCTGCCCCGCATTTCACCCGAGATTGCTGGGATCACAGCTGTGAACTACTCTTTGCAGCTTTTTCACACGTACCAGGGATCAGGCTTAGATGTCAGAATTGTGTAGCAAGACTTTTGTCTTATTATTTATTTACTTATTTAATTTTTTACTTCCTGAACCATACTTAAGAAAAGCTATTTTAAAAGGAAATAGGTCCTGTAACTAAAGGTAAAACATGATTTTTTTTTAAAGATTTATTTATTTATTATATATAAGTACACTGTCACTGTCTTCAGACACACCAGAAGAGGGCATTGGATCCCATTACAGATAGTTGTAAGCCACCATGTGGTTGCTGGGATTTGAACTCAGGACCTCTGGAAGAGCAGTCGGTATTCTTAACCACTGAACCATCTCTCCAGCCCAAAACATGATTTAAAACAAAACAAAAAACCAAAAAGCAACTATAAAGATGATTAGAACACAAAAAAAGACATAAAACTATAGCTGAATGCTATTACATGTTTGTATTTCATAGTTGCCATGTGAGGTGGGATTTAACCCTGTTTTACAGACATGCAGGGTCTTAAGTTACTTGGCCAAGGTTACACAGCTCCAGAGCTCACCTGGTAAAGTAGAGCAAACATTTGGAGTCTAAGCCTGACATCAGCGCTCTGATATGTGCTGCTCTGTGGGGGACCTTTGGCTCTGTCTCATCTTGTACCTCTTCATCTTGAGTCTCAGCCCCCACATTCTGCCACCTGTCACCATCACCACAATCCTCTTTGTCCTTGCTGTTCCCTTTTGCTGCTGTGCCCAGCATTGCCCTTCAGAAATTCTCACACTCAACCTGTCAGGAACTGAGCACATCTCACCTGTCCTACAGTCTGTATTGGGCATAGCTGCCCTCTGTCTTTGTCCCTCTGCCTCCACATCATGTCTGAGTATCCCACACTCTGTTAAGCACTTTGGGTGCACAGCCTAGATAACCATAAATGATAACATTCTTTTTCAGGTTGTTTCTGGTGTGTTGGTCTTGTGCTGACTTAAGATTCCCAAGGAGTATATGAAATGATGCTTTTAGGCTGTTAGAACTCTCAGCAGAGACCGGGGGTGATACTGTTTAGATCTAGAGGGGTAGAGTAAAGCTGTCCATTGCTGCTTGGCCTTAGATCATCTTTTTGTATGCCTCAGAACTTCAGCCCAGCTTTGCTTCAGGGGTTTCCTTGTTTAATGTAGTATTGCCCTTATGTGGGGCTGGAGTGTAACTTAGTGGTAGAGTGCTTGTCGTGTGTGTGTGTGTGTGTGTGTGTGTGTGTGTGTGTGTGTGTGTGTGTGTGTGTGTGTGTGTACATGGTCCTGACTTCACCCTACACTACCAGGGAGGAGGGAGAATTTTGTTGGTAGTTAGCCTGGGCTACAAAGCCAAAACCTTCGTCTCAACAACAAAAACTTTACCTCTAGGACTTTGAAATCTTTCCATATCTTGAATTTGCTTTGTGATTCAGGTAATTGTCTGCCATTGCATTTGGAAAGTTGGTCCTCAGAGGCATGTGGGGACCTCATCTCTTTTTCTCTAATAGGGATGGTACTTAAAATGTACTGTAGAAGGCTGTTTACTAGATACGGGGGAGCAAAGTTTAATTTTCTTGTTTTTGTTAAATTTACATGTTTGTGTGTGTGTCCATGTGTGTGCATGTGCACAGTCTGCCAGTCCTAAAGTTAAGTTTTCTTGAGGCAGTGTCTCATGAAGCCTCAACTCAGCTATGTAGGTACGATAGTTTGAGTGAGAATGGCCCCTCTAGGCTCATGTATTTTAATGCTTGTTTTTCAGTTGGTAGAACTGTTTAAGAAGGACTGGGAAGTGTGGCCTTGTTGGAAAGGTGTGTCACTGGGGTAGGCGTTGAGGTTTCAGAAACTACCACTGCCTCGTATGTTGTCTCTACATGCAAACTCTCAGCCACTGCTCCAGCACCATTCCTGCCTGCCTGAGACAATACTCCCCACCCTGAAGTCAGCAGTGATCAACTGTGAGCCTCCATTAAGCTATTCTGTAAGTTGCCTTGCTCATAGTGTCTCTTCATAGCAATAGAAAGTCACCAAGGTACGTGGCCAGGTGGCCTCTGAATTTATTCGGCTTCAGGTTCAGTTGGGAACTGGCCACCCTGACCAGGGCTTTACTGGAAAGACCCAGCAGTGAGCTGTGCTCTGCAAAACCCTAGGTTCTGATTCCCCTTTGCTTAGGGGACCTTTTCAGAGCATTCACCTCTTCAAGGTCATTGCTAGCAGCAGACCACTTGAGACTTAAGTAAGGAGCAGTGCTTGAGTGAGTTCTTCTCAGCCCTCAGGACTGCCAGGAATGGTTACCTCCATGCAACTCAGAACAAGGAATGTGGCCTGACAAGATAGTAGTCTGGAGCTGAGCTAGTCTTAGATGGGTTTCTGGTGCCTCTTTCTCTACTGATCTCCTCATATACCATCCCAGGGAGCTGTAGGGCCAGGTAATTGTACATGGCAGTGACCAGACAAGAGCTACGTGGTTACAGAGTTGCGGAGACTGCCAGATCAGCCTAAGAAGATGGTGGGATTCTTGAGGAAAGGGTGTAAATGTCCCTTGGCTCTCATGAAAGCACAAATGGTACTTTTGAAGGTCGTGGGAAGTTTTGTAAACATTACAAAGGTCTGATCATGGTTGTCCTCCCTTCCTGGCTCTGTCTTCCCTGGCATGTGTTGGACAAACACTCTGATACATTTTCCCCTTCATTGGCAGCTGCAGGCCTTGAAGCCAGACCATATTTTATGAAGCAGCTAGGCTCAGTCCTCTGTGCTGCACATAGATGGGCCCTCTTTATTGTACCATTTAGCTACTGATTACTTCTTGTCCAGGCTGCAGTGCTGATTGTAGGATTGCCCTAGGCAGTGTCGGTGGCTTAGATGCTGGCCTCTGTCTGAGTCCTTATTTGGGTCCTTCTTCACTTACCTCAGGATGGGATCTGTTCTGTATGTTAGCTATCTATTGTTAACAGTGGTTTGTGTCTCTTCTTGATGTTGTCCAGAATAGTGTGGCCAAATGGAAAAGGAGGAGTCTTCTAGAGATCCTTTCAGATCCTTTCTGTTCTGTTGCTGGTTTGGAGTGTGGTCCTAGAAAAAATATCTTTTTTTCTAGACGCTTCTGGTACAGGTTGAGAGCCTGTGCAAAGCCTGCTAGGACGCAGCTGCTAGCTCAGTCTAGAGCGGGATGATGGGTAAATGGCAGGCCTGCACAGGGCACTTCCTGGTCTTGCGGCACAAGCTGTGCATGACCACTTCTCCACGTGTCCTCATTGTCTTGGGCAATTTCTTTGCTGGAAATTAATGTCCTTTGTGATGTGAATGTGACGTGTACTTGTGCTAATGGACTTTGTGGGCAAATATTGAAGAGAAATTCATTCAAATGATTTAGAAAGTATTCTAAATTTTCCTACAGGCCTTTGAGACAACTCAATTTACATAATTTAAAACGAGGCTAAATCTTGCTGACAGAGAAGGTGATTCTAGAAAAAGAATCTTATTGCTAAGACAGAGACAAACTACAAAAACTCTCAGTTCACACCCACAGCACTATGTATTATCAGTAATCTCCAAATACCCAGGGGCCACTATGATATCCCTGACTGTCAGGATCCAGAAGGAAAATTGCTCACTTCAGAGTATCGTCTGCCGCTCATCTTACCACACGAACATTAGTGTTTCTGGAGCCTTCATGATACGATCTCATTACTCTTGAAGTTAATGAGGTAAGTGCTGGAGATCTCTCTTCTTAAAGACTTAAAAAATGTGGTACAATATACATCACATGACATTTATCATATCAGATATCCTTTCAGATCCTTTCTGCTCTGCTGTGGTTTGGAGTGTGGTCCTGGAAAAAATACTTTTTCCCTCGAAACATCTGGTACCTATTGAGAGCCTGTGCAAAGCCTGCTCTCAATCTTTTCAGCTCCTTAACTGTTTTAATTATTTTCACTTTTGCTGTCCTGTTAAACCCAGGGGCCTTCCTTGTAAATTCTGGGAATGACTCTGCCTTAGCTACATTCCCATCCTTAACTGTGTTAGGTTTTGCATGTGTCTGTGCATGTGTGTGACTATGTAGTTTATATGAGTATGGACATGCATGTGCAGGTCACAGGACCACCTAGGTATCTGTCCTAGCCCTCTACCTTGTTTGAGATAGGGTCTCCATTATACCTGCTAACTTCCAGGGAGTCTCATATTTCTGCCTGCCTCTTGTTTTGCTGTAGGAGCACTGGGGTTACAGAAACACCATATCACAGGCAGCTTTTATAAGGGTTCTAGGGACTTGAACCCAGGTCCTTCATGCTTTACACACTAAGCCATCTTTTCAGCCCTTAACTGTGGGGCCTATGCCAGCACGTGGTTCAGTGGCATATAGTACATCCAGATTATTATATAGATTATTATATAGCCAATACCTCTACATATTCCTGCAGTTTCCTCATTATACGGATCAGAAACTGTGGATTTCCTCTTCATCCTCCACTGATGAATATGAGTGGCTTCCATAATAAGTGCTGATGTGGACTTTGGTGCACAACTACCTGTTAGAGTCTCTGCTCTCAGTTCTCCTGAGTGTATGTCTGGTGAGTGATGCAGACTCCAGATGCTGGAATTCACTTGCATACCTCAGCAGCCCACTCTCCTGGCTAAGGCCAGACACTCCTTACACTGTTAGAAGCCTGGATTCCCATGTGCTAGTGAGGAACTCACCTGTTCAGGTGCTCCCAGCACAGCCTCTCTCCTTCAGAGGGGTTCAGGAAGGAACCTTCCTTCTCAACACTCGGTCATCCACAAATGCTTATAGGAAGGTGTTGGAGCAACACAGTTCCGTCAGGTACATGGAGTTAACCCAACAGAGGTGGGAATTCGCGCCCACCTCTAAGAGTGTACTGATGCCTGCTAAAGGAGATAAGGACGCAAGCCTACTTACTGACAGACTGGGGTAAGAGATCCAACAACCCCACTGGGGAGGAGGGAAAGGTTCTAAGAAGAGGGTGTGTTTTGAAACTTAAGGTCCAGTTAAGCCAGAGAAGGGAGGCCAGGATGAGGCAAACAAAGGACCCTGCTGAGAGCTGTCTGCTCCCCACAACATTTTTTTCTTTAAATAAAAGTTTAAAGGAGCAGTTTTATCGAAATTGTAGGAGGAAGAGGCTCCTTTCTCTGAACTGAGGAAGGGTCCCAATCTTCCCTGGTGTTCATCCTGCATCAGGTGCACACACAGCTTGAGGTGGTCATGCTTCAACATCAACTCCCAATGTCTGACAGAGTTGCCCATCCAGGCAGTTAATAGTCTACACAGGCAGTTTCCAACTAGTGTTGGAGCCTCAGGACCCTTTGCTAGAAGGAGTTTGCATTCGAAAGTGAGAAAACAGAACAACCTCCCTCACCCCCAAGTGCTAAGTAGTGAGCAGCAAATAAAGCTGGGTGTGTGTGGAAGTAAGGGACTGTTTGCCCAGCAGGCATGCTGACCACAAAGCAAAAACAGTTGGACTTAAAGGAAATAATGGGGATGTTTGGAAAGAAAACTTCACGGGAAGACCATTTCCCAAAGGTCTCAGCTAATTTTTTTTTCCTTTCTGATTTTAGTTTAGAAATTAGTTTTTAACCAAAAAAATCTGGAATGCCTAGAATGGCATAGAATAGGAAGAATGGAGTATCTTAGGTACCTGACTTAATGCTTACGGATAGATACTTGAGACCAGAAGAGACTCTCATTCCTCATTAAATACAGTTTTCAGCAGGTAGGCAGTCAGCCAGCCCTGGCACTGTGACTACCTGATCCCTGCTCTGGAGCTGAGGTGGGAACTGTGAGCCAAGCTCAGCTTGTCCAGGTAAGGCAGCCCGCTGTAGAGAAAGCCACCGATCTTACTGACCGAGATGTAAGCATTGAGGAGCCTCTTCCCCCTACCCCCAAGGGTCTGATTATTTATTACTCTTTTGTTTGTTTGGGGAGGGTGTTTTCTGAGATGGGATCTGACTGTGTCCCTTAAATATCCTGGAACTTACTATGTGAACCAAGCTGGCCTCAAACTCACAGAAATTTGCTTGCTTGCTTCCTAAGTGCTAAGATTAAAGGTCTGATCCATTACACCCAACTTTTGTACTTTTAAACACTAATCTTTGGGGACTCAGACTTAGAAGTAGACAGTCCCCAATTGGAGAGATGGCTCAGAGGTTAAGAACATGTATTACTCTTGCAAAGGACCCAAGTTTGATTCCCAGCACAGTGCCCAACTGCCTATGGTGCCGGAAGCTCTGGTGCCAGTTGGATTCATTTACCCACACAGATAAACAGACACATGCAGTTAGAAATAATGCAAGTCTTCAGAAGCAGAAGCTCTCAGCAAGGGTAGCCTTTCATGTCTCTTGGCCGTCTGCTCCTGCATCTGCCCTTGGCTTTTCTCATTCTCTTAGCTAGAATGTTTAGCTTCCTTTGCTCCCTCGTCTTTCTTAGTGTGTTTGTGTTGCAGGAGTGTGGAGTAACACTGAATCCTGGGTGCTTTGGTCCTGGTCTCACCACCTTTGCTTAAGGGCTTCCTGACAACACTGGTAGACAGAGATGAGAAGACTTTCAGATGCTGCTAGCTCCTGGTCCCCAGTCACTAGGACATAGTCGTGTAGCAGTCCAAGAGTCTCCTCTCTTCTTTCTTTCTTTCTTTCTTTCTTTCTTTCTTTCTTTCTTTCTTTCTTTCTTTCTTTCTTTCTTTCTTTCTTTCTTTTTTCCTCTTTTCTTTTTTTTCGGAGCTGGGGACCAAACCCAGGGCCTTGCGCTTGCTAAGCAAGCGCTCTACCACTGAGCTAAATCCCCAACCCCTCCTCTCTTCTTTCTAAACAGTAACCAAGTTGAAAACACTCCAGTTGGTGTTCACACTGCATCTGTGAAGAGGCTTGTGCTTCCTCTCTCCAGTTCTCCTTAGTCTAGGACAAGAATGCCTCTCAGTCAGCAGCAAACACACTGCTATGGGTCAGGACACCTTGATTCATGGGGAAGCCTTGTTCTTCCAATCACTGATGGGGACTGAGACCTCATAATCCTTCCACTTTTCACCCAGAGCAGCAGCAGCAACTTCTGTGGCCACACAAAAGTACGAAGCTTGGGGTTGGGGATTTAGCTCAGTGGTAGAGCGCTTGCCTAGCAGGCACAAGGCCCTGGGTTCGGTCCCCAGCTCCGAAAAAAAGAAAAAAGAAAAAAAAAAAAGTACGAAGCTTGAGTTCATTGTCTACATAATTTAGTTGCTGATGGCCAGTGGCTGGAAAGGCCCAGCCTACCACCTAGGAAGCACCCCATGAGAGAACAGGAGGTCTTGATGTGTGTGGTGTGCTCCTTGTGTGCACATTTGTGTGTGGATACATTTTCCTAAGTGTCTTTTGGTTATGGAATTTTATCACTGTAGTTAGGACAACTTTTTCCTTTCAAAATTAAAAAAGCTATTGCCTGCCAGTTTTTATTACTTCTAATAAGCAATGTGACCAGGCAGTGGTGCCATTCATCCCAGCACCTGGCACTCAGAAGGCAGAGGCAGTGGATCTTTTGAGTTGGAGGCCAGCCTGGTCTACAGAGAGTTCTAGGACAGCCAGGGCTGCACAGAGAAACCCTGTCTTGAAACAAAACAACAACAAAAACAAAAACAAATAAAACCCTATACAAGAAAGCCTGGCTTTCTTTTTTTTTTATAGAATAATCTTTTATGTTTTAAGATTTATTTATTCATTTGATGTATGTGAATACACTGTCACTCTCTTCAGACACATCAGAAGAGGGCATCGGATCCCATTTCAGATGGTTGTGATCCACCATGTGGTTTCTGGGAATTGAACTCTCAGGACCTCTAGAGGAGCAGTCAGTGCTCTTAACTGCTGAGCCATCTCTCCAGCCCCAGCTTTCTTAGTTCTTAACCAGTTCAATTGTCATGTGACTTGAAGTCATTTTCTTCTGTTTCTAGTGTTGAAGGCTCATTGGATTTCTTAGATTTGTGGATTTGTTATGGTTTTCATAAAATTAAAGAGTTATTCTTCATATTTAATTTTTGCTTGCTAAAGAAAATTTCTTGGGCTGGAGAGACAGCTGAGTGGTTAAGAGCACCTTCAGCCTGTCTTTTGGGCATGGCAGTGGCACTGAACACGGGTATACAGCGGCGCGCAGGTTTGGTCTGTCTGGGGGTCATCCTCTCTGCTTCTTCACACTGTTCTAATTTTATTTTATTTTTAAGATTTTTTTTTTCTTTTTAAATTTGAGGGTGGCAGAAGTGGCTCAGTGGTTCACAGTGCTAGCTGCTCTCTCAGAAGACCCTGGGTTTGATTCCTAGCACCAGAATGGTAACTGGCAACAGTTTCAGGGAGGTCAGCACCTTCTTCTGGCCTCCACAAAGGCATCATGCAGGCATCCAAAACACCTGTGTTCATTAATAAAATAAAATTTAAATTAAAAGAAACAAAGTTAACAGGACTAGAGAGATGTTGCAGTGGTTAAGAGCACTTGTTATTCTTGAAGAGGACCCAGGTTCAGTTCCCAGCACCCATACAGTGGCTCACAACCATCCATAACTCCAGTTCCAGGGATCCAATGACCTCTTCTGGCCTCCAGGATGCTGCATGCAAATGATCCATGGCCACATACCCACACACGCAATAAAAAGGATTAACCACCGCGGTGTAAGCTCTGCACCCCAGCTGGAGGTGCACCCTTCTTTTGATCCATTCCCTAGAAGGAGGGCATGTGTGAGGCTTTATGTGGGAATCAAACCCAGGTCCTCTAGAAGAACAGACAGTGCTCTTAACCAGTAAGTCATCTTTCCAACACGCGCGCGCGCACACACACACACACACACACGCACGCACGCACGCACGCACGCACTCGCACACACACCCCTTTAAAGGGAAAACTTTATTACATTTAAACTTTTGGTGTGGGTGTCGGTGCATGCATGCCGTGGTGCATGTAGAGGTCAGGGAATGACTTGCAGGAGTCAGTTCTCTCCTCCTACTGTGTGGGCTCCAGGGATTGAACTCAGTCACCAGACTTGGCTGCAGGCCACTTGACCCACTCAGCCACCACACTGCTCCTCATATTCTTTGTCAAAAGATGAAGCCTTAAGTCCAGTTCCTAATCTTGGAGAGATTCTCTATAAAACAGCATTGTGGTCTAGGAGATATCTCAGTCAGTAAAGTGTTTCTATGTAAACATGAGGGCCTGGGTTCAATCCTGAGCACCCTTAGTGCATACTTACTGTCTTGGGTGCTTGGGGAGGCAGAAACAGGCAGCCCTGGGGCTTGCTGGCTAGCCTTACCCTAAACAGCCATCTCAGGCCAATGAGAAACTGTTTCAAAAAAGAAGGTGGATAGCACCTGAGAAAAACACATAATCCACATAACAAATACACAGTGTATGAAAGTCAGACAGGCTCGCGGCCAAGCTCAGGGAGAGCACTTGCCCTCTGTGCACAAGGCCTGGGCTCCAAGCCCAGCACAGGCAGCCGCTAGTGTGCTGGTGTGTACCTGGGCTACATAGTGAGAGCCCGTCTCCAAAGGAAAAGGGCATGAGGGGAGAGTAAAGGGAAAGTCAACAAGGGAAGAATTGGGCACTTGGCTCATGTCGGTTGCTGCCTATTCTTGAAGCCTGTGTTTTGCTGGGTTTGTTTAGCACTTTTATCATGTCAGAAACCACTGCCACTTACCTTACTCAAGCACATCTTCTCATGTTACTGCCTTAGTAACCTGGCTTCCTGCAATGTGCCCATAAAAGTCAGGAATCTCAGCCTGCAACCTCTGACAGCTGGGTTTCCAGTTTCTTGAGTGGTCCCATCTGTTCACATGTCACCTCAACATGTCTTATAAGCCCTTATTTTCGGGAACCATTGTTGTTGTCACACCACACAGAACATATGGAAGTGCCGCCTTTCTAGGAAACCGGTCAAGCTCCACCTTTTTAGAAAGGTGTTCCAGAGTCCCCTGACTTCGCCTTGTTTTGGCACACCATTTAAATATTCTGTATATTCTGATAAAAGGTTATAACCTCTTGTTTCTATTTTGGAGCATGCTCAGACCCTGCTGAGGAAGCAGTCCTACTCAGCTCCCAGACTACTACACCCCTACGGTGGTGCGGACCAAGCACTTCCCTTCTAGGTTTCTGCTTCTGTGCTACTTCCTCAAAGCCTGTTACCCTTTGTTCACAGAGCTTCGGTGCCACCCCGGGCAGTTTGCATGTCACAGTGGCATCATCCAGTGCATACCCCTCCCCTGGCAGTGTGACGGCTGGCCAACGTGTGAGGATAAGAGTGATGAAGCCGACTGTCCGGGTAAGTGTGTGGATCCACCTGTCTCTTGGCCATAGTCTCCCACAGGGAGGGAGGCAGTCCTATGCTCTGTACACATGGGAGGGTAGTGTGTGCTGACCCACTCTTCGCTTTGTAAAAGTAAGTGTTGGACACAGACTGAGCTAGAACTCATGAGTTGACAGCACTGGGGATATGGGGTGCTATTAGCCCTGTTGTCAAAGAACCTTGAGAGGGAGCGCGTGTGTGCTCACTGGCTCTGGGTATTGGTGCCTGCTGAGGCTGGACAAGTGTAAACTGTCAGCCAGCACTGCCCTTACTTCCCTTGCCTGGGAAGGCATTCTCTAGTAACATGGCACTTGGGTTTTCTCAGGGCCTGAAGGCATGGAGAGCCACAAAAGTTTGATGTTGTTGGATATCCACTGGTTTCCACCTCAGTATCCTGATGAATTTAAGGCACCACGAATACTAGCATTCATCCACCCATCAGTCCCTGTGATAGGTGGGAGGGCCAGCATCACATATGTGTCATAGTTGACATTGATGAGCACATGAGCACACTGATTCTGGATCTTTCAGGATTTTGAGGAAGCCTGTCAGCAGAAGGCATGTCATGTAATAGAAATAATTTGTTTTCTCAGTGAGAAATTACTCCACACCCTTAGAGGTGAAGGGACACTCTTTACTTAAGCCCCTGAGTGGCTGGTCTAATGCCTGAATAACAATCAACTCCCAACAGAAGATTTCTTTAGCTCATACACCTCAGGCTTATGCATTCTACATACACCAGCATCCTTAAATCTCTTTTGAGTTCCAGCCCCAGGCTACACTTGAATACTTTAAACAAAGACAGGAGGCTGCAAATCTGGCTTAGCTTGGGCAGATAGGTTTACATAGCAAAGATTATTTATTACCAAAATTATTTAAGTACACCAGTGTGTTGTTTTAAGTAATTATTATACAGAGTCATCTTGCCCACCTGACAGAGTTATGTCTTTCTTGACAAGAGAGTGCAGAGGACTTTATGGAAGGCCTGGACTTAATGATAGTTGTGACCCTCTTGTGGAAATCTTTGTAGAAAAAGCACTCTGACACCAGTGAGCATGGATGAGAGCAAATGTCACCCATGCAAGCCCAGTTTGCACTTCGTTTATTCTCTGATACCCCAAGATGGACAAGCATGCAAACAACGTTGCACAGAGGTCTAGAGGACAGCAGGCAGTTAAGAGCGATAGCCTATCACGTCAGCTTCTCTGATCATTCTGTTCAGGAGACAAGTGAAGTCGTGCCTTTGCAAGTCTGAAGTACAGCAGTGCTTAAGTGCTTGACTCACTAAGTCAGTATCTAGTGATTAGTCTTCTCTACTGTATTCCACTTTAACTTTCTACTCACCTCCAGGGCTGGCTGCTAGAGGTATATCTCTTTTTCTCTTTTTCCCTAGATTTATTGTGTGTGTGTGTGTGTGTGTGTGTGTGTGTGTGTGTGTGTGTGTGTGTGTGTGTAACCACTGTGCTCTAAAAGCTGTGGTCTTCCTGCATAGTGTATAAATGAGCCAATGGAAAGCCCCAGCCGTTCTCAGCGGGCCACTTTTGTGTATGAACATGAGATTTTTCTTGAATCGGCCACATTAGATGATTTCATGGCCCTACCCTCCAAAGCCATGTCTAAACAGTGCATACGGATAGAATGTTACAGAAACAAAGAGAGTGAGTGCAGTCTGAGAGGAGCCATTGCAGCCTTCGCCTTGGTACTGTTTGTTTTGAGACAAATAGTGTAGCCCGAGCTGGCCTAAAGCCTAGGATGGAAGCCAGCCCACTCTTCTCCCAGTGCTGCCATCACAGAAAGAATGTGCCCGGCTTCATGGGCTTTGAAAATAGAAATGGGGGACATTCTTAGTGCACTGTGGCCTTTTGGGCTCTGGTCTTTCAGAAACTGGAAGACTAAACTCGCTTCTCAGGACCCTGCCAGCAGCCTTTAGTGTATCCTTTGACTCTAGGAGGTGCGGACAAGGGAAGGCAAGACTCGCTCTCCCTGCCATCACGTGAGAGCGTCAGCTTTGACTGGAGCACAGTTTTTTGCTATGATCGCCAGCTGCCTTAGAGCTAAGAGCACCTCTGATGTTAGCTTCCAACAGCATTCAGGGTTGGCTGTGGAGGTGAAACAAAAGGCAGAGGTGTCCACTCGACTCCTCTGTGGCTTTGTTTCCCACTTGGGGAGTCTTTCTCTCTATATAGTAAACAACGTTGTGTTCCTCCAGAAGGCTCTGTGGAAATGGGACTTCAGTTCTAAGATGTGAGGGGGCATCTCTTTAGCTCATTCTGAAGGAGTAAAGAGCTGTGGCTACAAGAAACTAGCTTTACTTCAGAGTTGTTTTAGGGAGGCACCAAATAGCGTGTAAGAGAAAATTTTATTGTCTACAGAAAGACGCAAGACATATGCCACACAGCAGAGGCAGAGTTGCATTATGGCCCTGTGACAGCTGGGGGAAAAATGAAATTGGATCCCTAACTCATAACACATAGAAAATAACAGTTTAGGGTAAAGAAAAAAATTTAAAGGCACTCTAAGTGATTATCAACTCTGATAAGAGGTTAAAAATATCTTCCCTTTGTTAAAAGACTCTAGTAAAAGCTGGGCAGTGGCGGCTTACACCTTTTATCCTAGCACTTGGGAGGCAGAAGCAGGCAGATCTCTGAGTTCGAGGCCATCCTACTTTAAGAGTGAATTCTAGGACAGCCAGGGTTATGCAGAGAAACCCTGTCTTGAAAAACAAACAAACAAACAAACAAACAAAAGGACACTAATAAAAGATGAAAATATTAGCTCTAAACGGACAATGGAAGCCAGGCAGGGACCAGTTGGTGAGGTGCTTGCCATCCAAGCATGAGAGCTGAGTCCTGAGCCCCATACTGTGGTCTAAGGCTGTTATCCCGGCACGTGTGAGGGTCAGACATGGGCAGACCCCTAGGATTTATTGGTCAAATCAGCAACCGCCAGGTCCCAGTGAGAGTCTGTGCCCAAAAGACCACAGTTGAGGCATAGCTACTTCTCAGAGAAGTTACAGTTACATTAGGCAGAGTTAAACAAGCCAGCACTCTAAAGGCTGGGTAAGATGGCGCCTACACACCTGAGGGTGGCAGAAATTAAGTTGACTGCCAAACTAGGTGGTGGGGCTGTGATCGCTTGGGGCTCTGCTGTTGTTTGAGTAAGGAGGGTAAGTTGATCTGCCTGCTTTAGAAAACAGGTCTGTCTTCCATGTCATACCGTCTCGTGATCATGGATTCTTATTTGGGAGAACTTTGGAGACATGCTTTTAGCATTCTTGTACTAACATCTTAGAAAACAGCGCACATGATCACATGATAAGATATTTTGTGCCAGTGACAGAGAATGGTATTGGGTATAAGTATCAACATTTATGTCAGTAGGCAACTTTGACAGAAAACTGCACCCAGTGGAGTGTAGGCGTGGGTCCTTCTGTGCTGTAGCCGATGAGGTAAGCTGAAGGAAGCAGAGGAGCTGCACAGGAGTCATGGCTCAGGAGCTGCACAGGAGTCATGGCTCAGGGCTGCACAGGAGTCATGGCTCAGGAGCTGCACAGGAGTCATGGCTCAGTGGCAGACGGCTCCTCCAAAGTTACTCTGGCTCCCTCCTGGGTGGGGTCAGGAACAGATAGTGGGAGGAGCAGGCATCGTGAGTTGAGCTCATCAGGTGAGCCTCTGTTCAGTATTCTATCTCACTTGTGCTTATAGCTTTCATTCTCTGGACGCTGGGGTAGACTGCCATTGTTGTCTGAGGAAAGAAAGTTATGCTGCTCAGACTGGTTTCAAACTTTTAGGCTCACGAGATCCTCCTGCCTGAGGTCTAAGTGTTGAAGCTATAGACACGAGCCTGTAGTTTTTAAAGCACGTGAGTAGGAGCAGAGTGTGGGCTGACTTACCCCAACAGCAGCCACAGCACGGACCTCCTGAAAAGAGCAATAAGGACTGCACTTTGCCCTGTGGGGTCCCTGAAAACTGAGAGGTGACAGGTGAGAGTCTCGGTACTACACCCTTCTTTCTGCCCTCTGCACAGCTGACTCCTCCCACCAAAACATCATAGGTGTATTTTCTAGTCCTGTGCAATCCAGTAGTAACAGCGAGTTCACGGCACACAGGTAAGAGACAGGTACCTGAAAGGACTATTTGGGATGAAGATTGAGGGAAGTCTACAATATGTAGCAATTAGCAGCTGCAGTGCACATCTAGAATTGAAGGCACCAGCGGCTAAGCCTATAAAGAGGCTGCAAGCCGAGATTCATCTGGTCCTTTTTACTTGTCAAAGAAGAGCTGGCTGCGTTCTCTTTCTGTTGGAATTTGAAGCTACTTGGGCACACATAGATAGGGAAGAATCGAGAAGGATTACCTCAGAAGAGACAGAAGAGTCTTATCTAGAGATAAACAGGTGTGTCACAGGAATAGCCATCACGGAAAGTTCCCAGCTAAAAAGCTATGCCTCATTCAAGAGCCCACACTCTGCCTTACCTCAACCACGCTCCTTTTACCCATGAAGAACAATCAGTACGTCTGGACTCCATGGATGCTCAACAGACTTGACCCAGGATTCTAAGCCAGGAGAGTCAGAGCATGATTAACTGAGGCAACTGCAGCATGTGAAATAGTGGTTAAATCCAGGATGTCTGCTGGATAACAGGATACACGGAACAGTGAGGTCCTTAGAAAAGGGCGTAGCACGCAGTAATCTTACAGTGGAGACAACCAGCACTGTTATCTTAACTTAAGGAGTAAACGAGAACTTCAAAATATACTCTGGCCACACAGCGGTGGCACATGGTTTTAATCCCAGCACTTGGGAGGCAGAAGCAGGTGGGTGGATCTCTGAGTTTGAGGTCAGGGCAGCCAGGGTTACACAGAGAAAACCTGTATCAAAATAAAAAAGCTGTGTGTGTATACATGTGTGTGTGTGTGTGTGTGTGTGTGTGTATGTGCACGCGCGCGTGCGTGTACACACACTTACATACGCACGCACACATGCACATGTATATTCTTACTTAACAAAATGGCAGTCTAGGAAGTTCTAAGTTCTCACTCTGCCACAGAAACATTCCAATGCAACCAGAGGCTGGACAAAGGCACTCTGTAGCCTCTCTGGGAAAGATCGGAAGTCTGCATCTACCAAGAAGACACCTAGTTAGGACAAAGCCATTGTCTTAGTTAGGGTCTTACTGCTGTGAACAGACACCATGACCAATATAAGTTTTATAAAGGACAGCATTTAATTGGGGCTGGCTTACAGGTTCAGAGGTTCAGTCCATCATCATCAAGGCGGGAGTATGGCAGCATCCAGGCAGGCATGGTGCAGGAGGAGCTGAGTTCTAAATCTTCATCCAAAGGAAGAAGCCAGGAACAGACTGAGCACCCCCAGGCATCTAGGAGGAGGGTCTCCAAGCCTACCCCCACAGTGACACACTTCCTCCAACAAGGCCACACCTTCTAAAAGTGCCCCTCCCTGGGCCAAGCATATTCGAATCATCACAGCTATGTTCAGCTGCTGGGATGGTTACATGCCTGGTCTCAGCTCTTAGGAAGCTGAAGCAGCAATGCCAGTTCATAGCTGTCCTGGACTACATAGCAAGACCTTGTCTAAAACAAACAGAACGGGAAGGGCTGGGAGCTCAGCTGAGTCGGTAGACTTTGAGCCTAGCATTGTATGAACTAGGTATGGTTGCACATGCCTGGAGTCCCAACACTGGGAAGATAGAGGCAAGAGGATGGAAAGGCTAGCCTTTCTGATCTGATCTGACTCTTTTAAGTTTGCACTAGGACGCATACATGTATGTGTGCATGCATGTTGAAACAAGGTATTTATGTAGGGAGGAATGGGCTATGTATACCAGGCTAGCCCTGGACTCTCAGAGATCCCCCTGCCTCTGCTTCCCCAGTGCTGGGATTAAAGGTGTGCACCAGCATGCCCAGCTCAACATTGTTTTTATTTGTGTTTACTCCACTTGGTCCTAGTGTCTACCTCCAGCCTTGTGTGCAGTGTCCCTAGCTGGATAGGGCTTCTGAGACACAGACGTCGGTCTCTCCTGATGATGTAATGTGGCGGGTAGGAAGGCGCTGTGCAGAGCAGCTGCAGCTGTTCTGAAAGTAAAGGGCTGTGCACCTGCAGGTGTCTGGGGCAGGGGAGTGGTACACACCTCAATCCCAGCACTCTGGAGGTAGACATAGGCAGGGCTCTGAGGTTGAGGCCACCCTGGGCTACAGAGCTCGCTCTAGGACAGCCAAGGATACAACAGAGAAATCCTATCTTAAACACACTGCGCCCCCGGGCCCCCCCCCCGCCCTCTCTTGATTGTGACTCCTTTGGCAAACCTATGTCTTCAAAAATATATATTACAGTTTAGTAGCAAAATTACAGTTATGATGTACAATGAAAATAATTTTGATTGAAGGTCACACAATGTGGGGAACTGTGTTAAAGGGTCATATAATTAGGAAGGTAAAGAGCTGCTGCCTGAGGGAGGTGAATACATTTAAAGTAGTGTGTTTAAAGGGCTGAGAGATGGCTCAGTGGTTAAGAGCACTGACTGCTCTTCCAGAGGTCCTGAGTTCAATTCCTAGCAACCACATGGTGGCTCACAACCATCTGTAATGGGATCTGACGCCCTCTTCTGGTGTGTCTGCAGACAGTGACAGTGTACTCATATACATAAATAAAGTAGTACGTGTGGAAATCAGGAAAAACTTACACATGGGCACTGGTAAGAGCATGCACAAAGAGATCTGAGAAGACCTTAAAAAACGCCATCTCACAGTGAGTCAAGGCTCCCACCAAGCCCTTTGTCTTCTCCAGCACAGGGCAAGTCTTTAAAGACTAGGACAAATAGGTACTTTTACCCAGACAAAAGGAGAACATGGCCTATCTCTGTAGAAAAACAAGAGTCTTCTTTTTTTTTTAAGGTAATATTCATTTTATTTATTTTAATTAAGTAGTCAATCAGGTTTTCAATACAGGGTTTCTCTGTGTTGTTTTGACTGTTCAGGAACTCATTCTGTAGAGCAGGCTGGCCTCAGATTTATAGAGATTCCCCCTGCCTCTGCCTCCTGAGTGCTGGATCAAAGGTGTGGCCAGCACTGCCTAGCAGCCATGTTTCATTTTATTCTTTGGCAGTTTCATACATGTATATAATACGTTTTAGTCCTTCCCTATCATTCTGTTTCATGCCTCTCTTTCCATGAAGTTCCTTTTCTATTTTCATGTCTTTTTTTATATAAGAAATACGGGCTTTAGAATAATATCTTAAATGTGTGTTGAAGGAACCAAAGGAGAGTATGGACAAAAACCTGAAACAGTGAAATAACGAAGTCAGGTCGAGGCTATTGCTCAGGGGCAGAATGCTTGCCTAGTAGGGCTTTGTGCTTCCAGGGGAGCCACAAGCTGAGAAGTCCAAACCCAGAACAACTTCTTAGTGTTCCGGGGGCCGTGACAGCCCATGTGACAGAGTGAAACTGCCTTGAAGAGTAAAAACATTTTCCCTCAGGAACATGGCAGGTGACACTCAGGCACAGTCTTAAAAGTGTCCTAGGCACTCTATAAACACTCAAGAAAACAAGAGGCAGTTAGATGGAGAAGCCCGGAAAACCCCTCTCTCCTTGCTGGGTTTTGGCCGCTCTACAGAGCAGAAGAGTTCTGTTGTGGTAGTTTGGCCACCCAAGAGCCAAGTGCCATGGTACTCTAGAATAAAACCTGTCAAGTAGAATCCGGTGAGACTGTGGGAAAGAAAACTTTAAAATCAGATCTGCACAGTACTCAGCCGGCTGAAAACCTTTGGTAGGAACTTAAGTATGTGTGGGAATTTGCACAGATTCCAAGCAGCACACAGGACACTGGCAAGAGCTGCTTAGAAGTGTGGTCAGCATTTGCACTCAGAACCTGAAGGGAACCACAGAGATTTGACCACCCTCTCGAGACATCACTATCATGCCGAGGGAAGCTGGGAGGGAGGAACAGTAACTAGCAGAAAAGCTACTGCAGAAGAGTGGGAAGAAGTCCAAAAAGGAAGGCAAGAGACTCGAGGGAATTCACAACTAGGCCAGTAGGTCTCCATGATCTGTCTGTCTCTACCTGTAGTCTCCCTCTTTGTGTAATGTAGGAGACCTGCTCCAGGTTCCTTTCTCTCCTTCCCTCTCCCTCTCTCCCTCTCCCTCTCCCTCTCTCCCTCTCCCTCTCTCCCTCTCCCTCTCCCTCTCTCCCTCTCCCTCTCCCTCTCTCCCTCTCCCTCTCCCTCTCCCTCTCTCCCTCTCCCTCTCTCCCTCTCCCTCTCCCTCTCCCTCTCTCCCTCTCCCTCTCTCCCTCTCCCTCTCTCCCTCTCCCTCTCCCTCTCCCTCTCCTTCTCCTTCTCCCTCTCCCTTCCTCATATTTCTCCTTAATCTTTGCTTTTACCAGAACACAATCTGGCTGGATTCACTGGGTCTCTGTGTCTTGACTTCCTGGGATGGAACTGTTATCTGAGTGTATTTTCTCCTCATACCAGTCTACCTTTGCTAAACCTCCCTCATGTTCCCTCCCACCAGCTTTTTTCCCCTTCTATTGTCTCCTCTACTTTCCATCATTCCAGCACTGATCACCAATCTTGCTGGGGGAGTGGGGGACAGGCAGAGTCTTTTTACTTTTCTTTTTACTCATGTCCATATTGACATACAAATCCCCACAGTATTAACATGTCAGATTAGAATTTAAGGGATGATTATTTGGGGAGGAGTTTTTGCTCGTGTGTGTGTGGGGGTATGATTTGTCTGTTTTTGTGGGGTTTGTTTGTAGTTTTTTTTCAGAGGGCGATAACTTTTAGTTGACTATTTTCATAGAGGGTTTATCCCTACATATTGACTGTTTGTTGTTGCAGAAAATTCTGCTAATGGAGGAGGAGTGCTAATGGAGCCTCATACTCTAAACACTAGAGTAACAAAAGCAATACTTCAACTCCTATTACTACCTAGTTTTTCCTTAGGAAAGGTGATAAAATAAAAGTTTAGCCAGTAATCTAATTCCTGATTCCAATCCCAAACACAAGTAGAATGAAGGTTTACACAATGGCTCAGCAAGTAAATGTTTGCCACTAATCTGACAGCCTGAGCTTAATCCCCAGATCCCAGGGATAAAGAAAGAACTGAGTCCTGAAGGCTGTCCTCTGACCCACACACAATAAAACTTTAGAGCACAAATGCCTGACTCCCACAACACATTTCATCTAAAATGCACAATCCTTGAATCAAATCCCCCAGTGACTGTGACTTAGATGAATTTCTAAAGAACTCAGAAGTATGATGAAACACTTCAAGGAACTGAAGAGTGAAGTCAAGGAGACAAAGATGAGCGAGACAAGGAAGTGAGTGCAGAATGAAAATATAAAGAGCAGTACTGGGAAAGCAAACTGAAATGATACTGAAAACAAAGTTAGGGAGGCAGATGACCAGTACATTGGAAAGCCTAACTGATAGAGTGGACCGTGGGCAGGCAGAACATCAGGGCTGAAAGACAAGAGAAAGGACTTAGTGTATCACTCAAGAACTCGAAAAAGATCTTAAACACATACAAACAGCATGTGCAAGGAACACTGAGAAGGCCGTGTCTACAAACTGGGCATAGCCAGAGAGGAAGGCCACGCCAGAAGCGTAGAATATAAGTTAGGACAAACAGCAGAAAATGTCCCAAGTCTAGGGAAGGTGAGCTCAATCCAAGTACAAAAGACAGAATCAGTGGGAGTGGCTTTGTTGGAGCAGGCATGTTGCTGGGGAATGCTTTGAAGTTTCAAAAGCTCCCTCCTTCCCAGCTAGCTTTGTCCTCTTTGTTTCTGGCTTGGATCTCAAGATATGAGCTCTTATCTACTACTTCAGCACCACGCCTGCCTGCCTGCTGCCATGCTCCCTGACAGTCATGGACTCTAACCTCTGAAACTGTAAGCCCCAGATTAAATGCTTTCCTTTACAAGTGGCCTTGGTCATGGTGTCTCTTCAAAGCAGTAGAAAGATAACTAGACACCCTCCCCGCTTTTCCCTCTTTGTTTTTGTTTTTGTTTTTGTTTTTCTCGGAGCTGGGGACTGAACCCAGGGCCTTGCGCTTGCTAGGCCTCTTTGTTTTTCATATGTGAAGATGAGCTCACAGACCCATGCTCACCGGCTGTACTTCCACAGACCTCAGCCCAGGATTTTTAAGGATTTGCATAGAAAAACTTAAGAGACTTAAGAGAGACTTAATGTAGTAATGGTTGATACATTTTAACTTTCAAACTTAAGCACTTTAAATATTTTACATTGAATATTGTTTCATAATGAGAGGGTTGAATTCTATTAGGTAAAAATAACTTAGAGCCCAGGATAGTAACAGAATCTGTCAGCGATAAAATCAAGGAAGTAGGTCATCCCTTGCCACTTCTTCAGTCTCAGGCTAGCCATTACAGCCAGAGTCTGGTCTAATCTTCCTGTCTGAGGGCAGCCATGCATACCCACTGTTCTTGGCTTCACCTTGCCCTCATATAGGTGGAGTGGGAGGGGGTGAGCCCAGGAAGTCATATTGGCTCTGGTGTCTCCTGCTCAAAGACTTTGAGTCAGTTGCCTCACTTCTTTTAGTCTTCCTTCGCGAAGTGAAAGGAATGACCTGAAAATTGTTAGGCCATTCTGTGTAAAGCTAGAAGGCTCTTCCTATCTTCAGCCTCCTAGTTAGACTTTTAACTATACTTGGAGATCTTTTGCACGCCAGGACCTGTGCCAGGTGCCTTGTATCCTGAGGCACTGGTCTGAAGGTTAACAGACTCAGGACCTACAGGCCAGTGGCAGTGTGGTAGAAGATTGCATGTGGTGGTGTCCCCTGCACGCTTACCAGGAGGTTCCCAGGCCTCTGAGGCTGGGGAGGGCAGCCTGGACCTATGGAAGAACTGCCTCCCCAGGTGCCCTATAGAGCTTGTAGGCCGAGGGTTATGAAGCAGGCATAGCTGACTCAGGGCTGTGCAACGAGGGCTTAGAAAGGACAAGACCCTGTTCATAATGGCAATAAAATGAAAGGTACACTTCACCAGAAACATGCTTGTCCTATTCATAGGAATGTCCAAACAAGGTCAAATGTAACTCCTGGTGTCACCCCCACCAGGCCTTTCCAGCACTGTGTCCTGGTTGCTGCTAATAAGCTCATAGCATACTTCCTGTGCTTTCAGAAGTGACTGGAGAGGCCCGTCCTTATGGGAAGGAAACTGTGGACCTGCGGCAGGGGCGAACCAGAGGAGGGGACCCCACACACTTCCACACAGTGAATGTGGCTCAGCCTGTCCGCTTCAGCAGTAAGTTGCAGACCTGCCCTAAGGCAGTCCCCACTAAAGTGTTTGTTAGTCCACCTTGAGTTTGCAGCTTCACTCAGCCCTGGCTCTCTTCAGGCCATCGTTGAGGGGATCAGTGAACTAAAGCTGCCCTGGAAGGGCTGGAGAACATGAATGGCCTGCCAGGAGCATCTAGCTCCCAAGTGGTAAAGGAGACTTGGTGCCCAGGCAGACTTTAAACCAAGCTGCCTGTGCTCACGGGGCTACCTTCAGAGACAGTAACCATGACTAAACTTGTGAATGAGTGGACAAAGATGAAGACGTGCGAAGCGTAGTTTAAAGCTCCCCTACCCTGAGCAGGCATAATGCTAAGGGGATAGCATTCTCTTATGTACAAGAATAGCCGGATTGTTAGCAAACATGTCTAACGTGCCTGCTCACTGAGCACAGGGTCTGTTTTCTGTCTGTGCTAGTTCTGAGCTCATAGCCTCAGCATGGAAGAGAGCCGCTTTGCGGACTCAGCCTGTGCCTGTCGCTTGTGCTGCCCATCACCAGTGCTCAGGCTTGGCTACCAACCTACAGTGACCACCTAAGCCCAACACAGTCCATTCAGTGATGGCCCTGGAAGGTTAGGGACAGACCCTGCAGGCCCCCAGCATACCTCAAAGCTCCTACCATTTCATGGAGCCATAGTTATTGGTCTGAGTGGGACTAAGTGAATGTGGGAATGTGTAGGCAGGTATCTGAGTGTGTGTGAGAAACTTGAATTAAATGTTGCCCCATCCCTACCCTTGGAAAGGTGTCCTGTGTATACTGAGCCATACTGTCTCTTCCAGGAGGCTCCTAGTCCCTGTGCACTCACCTGTGCTTACCTAAGGCATGAACAGTGAGCAGATGTGCTGCCTAGCTTGCCATCCTCGCACACAGTGTGACTCACATGCCTCAGCTGGGGCACAGCTTGCCTGTTCCTCCCTCCGACTCTGTGTCTGTTAATAAGTCAGTCACACACTTGAAACCTAAACATGAGGATTCGGCTGGTGAGACGGCTGTGACTTCTAACTTCAGGGCCAGGGATCTGATGCCCTCTTCTGGCCCCTGGACACATGGTTTACAGAGACATGTAGACAAAACACCCACACTCAGGAGACGAACATAAAAACACAGCCCTAGTTCTCCAAGGGGATTCTGAAGTAAAACTCGTGTTGACGCAGCACGTGTGATTTTACTTTTGAAATCATGATCCTAATTTTGGGGAAACTCCCCTTCCATTCTTCATGCTTCCTAGGGAAATGCCCAAGCGGGTGGCACCACTATGAAGGCACAGCCAGCTGCTACCGGGTCTACCTCAGTGGAGAGAACTACTGGGACGCCGCACAGACCTGCCAGCGTGTGAACGGCTCCCTTGCCACCTTCTCCACTGACCAAGAGCTGCGCTTCGTCCTAGCCCAGGAATGGGACCAGCCAGAGCGGAGCTTCGGCTGGAAAGACCAGCGCAAGTGAGTCCTGGGGCCGAGAGTCCGCTCGCTACTGAGCACTCGCCGGCAGCCACACTTGAAGAAGGCATCCCCTCAGCAGGGGAGGGCAGAGTGTGGCAGAGTCACGGCGGAAGTAGAGGGCTTGTGAAGAAAGGAGGACAGGGCCTTGTTGGCTTTCCCTGTGGATACAGCTACACTTGGTGACTGTGGCTAGTGGCTAGAGTGTACTAGCTTGATTCCCATGGAGCTGCTCCACATGGGGCTCTGGGCATGATAAGAAGGGCACACAGGCAGGTCGGGGTGCCTTCTGAGAAAGGGAGGACTCTCAGCTCTGCTGGGTGCTTCCTGGGGCCCTGCTGAGTCTTACCTTTCAAAAGCCTTAGGCTTCCAAGTTTCATGCACATATGACGTTGGGTGCGGGGGCATGTGCCAGGCATGTGCTCAGGCAGTCTGCCCAGAGCCAGCCTCTGCCCAGAGCCAGCCACCTGAGCTCCAGGACCTGCTCATCCAGAGGAAACAGAGAAGTGGCTCAGCATCTGTGGGGCTTGTGTTTAAGGAACAAGAATGTACCAAAATCCTCACTGTGCTGCCTTTCAAAACCACATCGAAAGGTACCCTATCCATGCTGGAGGGGCAGAAACTGGAAATGGTAGCCAGTTGTCTCCCCTTCTCTAGAAGGAAGCACAGTTCTTTGGGTCCAAACAATGGCCAGTGTTCACTGCCAGTCACCTGCTGCCTCCCGACAATGGCGCAGCTGCCATTCTGCCAGGAGAGCGTGATGACCTAAGAGGCAGGTGGCCAGAGGGCTGTTTCAAGATAAAGTTCAGTTATGTAGTGTATGGCAAACCAGCTCCTTATAGAGCTGAGCCAGTAGAGTCAAAAGCTCGGTTCTAGTCTGCCCCAGAATGAAGACCGTTGTTGTGCAGGAGTAGAGTGCTGGCCTCGCAAACTCAAGGCCCGGGACCAGGAAAGGTAAATGTCCTCAGGACTCCTAGATGTACACATGTAGTCATCAATGGCTGTTTGCTCAGGTGCTGAGGCTTTTCCTTCTGTCCACTGTAGGCTCTGGGTTGGTTATCAGTATGTCATTACTGGCCGGAACCATTCCTTAGAAGGTCGCTGGGAAGTGGCATTCAAAGGTAAGTAGTGTGGGTGTTAAGTTGGAAATAGGGAGCTACCCTAACTCAGAAGGTACTGTTGGAGTCTCCCTGTCTCCTTCCACTGAGTAGGACAAGGCACGTGGACATGGGGAACTTACAGAGAAGGCCCCTGGACCAGTATACTGCCCTCTGTCAGGTCTGTCAGGTCCTGCGTTTCTGGGACCTTCTCTGGAGCTGCAGCAGCCTCTAACTCTTGGCAATCCTCCAGCCCTGCTGTTGCTGTCCTATTGACACTAGGACCTCCTTGAGGACTGTGTGTGACAATGTGCTGAAGGCTTGGTGTGTCTGGGCTCACCTTTAGTCTTCCTACAGGCTCCCCAGAAGTGTTCCTGCCCCCAGATCCCATCTTTGCCTCCGCCATGTCTGAGAATGACAACGTGTTCTGTGCCCAGCTCCAATGCTTCCACTTTCCTACCCTGAGGCACCATGACCTCCACAGCTGGCACGCCGAGAGCTGCTCTGAGAAGTCGTCATTTCTGTGTAAAAGAAGTGAGTCCCTCGGTCAGCCTCCAGTAGGCACCCACCTCATGGTGCTTTGAAGTAGCGCTACCCACCTGGCCTCTGTGGCCTGGGCAGCCACAGAGGAGGAGTTCTTGGCCTCTGTTTCCCTTTCCCCTAATAGGGACAATTCTCACTTTATGGCTTCCATGTTCTCAAGACAGTGGGTGAGAATAGCGATCTGAGGACTTGGGAAGCCTGTGGCAGGCAGCTGGGCACCCTCTTGGCTGTGTGCTCTGTGTGAGTCCTCTTCCCTAGTATACGGGATTGGGAGCCCTCCAGTCCTTTGCCAACACATCCATCCAAATTTTACATCAAGGATTCTTTCTACTCACAGTGTAGCCATATCAAGCAAAGCTAGGATTGCCCCTCCTACAGCCAGTCCTCTGGGAAGGGCTGAGGAGCACGACTGGCCTTGACACCTGCTGACAGCTGTTGATACATGGTTCCGGTTAGGTGTGTCCTCAGCTGAAGTGTTGATATTCCCGGCCTCCCCACTTTGTCACGGGCCTGTGTTCCAGGTCTTGGCCTATTATGACCCTTGCTTTCTGTCAGTTTGTGTCAGTACCACACTCCAAGGGCTATCAGGTCAGGCTGGACCTCCGTGTCTGGCATGTGTTTCCACTCTCTCTGCCTCTTGCTCTTCTGGGCCTTCTCTTCTACACCAGTTTTAGGGCTTTTGGCTTTCTTCTTCTTTTTTTACTCATTCCTTTAGTGTGGGGTTCTCTTACTTGTCTGTGCATACAGTTTTGTGACTTTAGAATCCTACTCCTAGGGTTCTCCTTGCCGAGGACTCCACTGCTGTGGTGATTGGGAGTACCAAGCATGCTTTTAGTGGGTCAGCATCAAGTTTACTGATTTCTATAGGTTTTAGATGGGTCCTGGGAGAAGAGCAGTTGGTTTTCTACTCCTACTTGTCCAGGAGCACAAGAGTACACTGTGCATTACTAGAGGGCCTCTCTAGTTTCTGGAGTTATGTGGGGTTTCCTTCCTTAATCTCATTACTTGGTTCATTTTTTGTTAGACTTTGTTTTGATCTAGATTTTCTTTGATCTTGAGCACCTGGGCTCAGGCAACCGTCTTCAGCCTCCTAAGTAGCTGGGAGCTCAAGCCCTTGCCATCATAGCTGCTGTTTAACCATTCCTGTGGATTTGTGTGTCGTACATTGCTGAATTTCCTTTGCTGACACTTGGTTTCACGTTCTTTATGATTCTCTAAGAAGGGAGCTGGGCCCAGTGCATTCTCATTCTGTGCTTGCTTTCTCTCCTTGGCTCCTGTTTCTGTTGTTTTCTAAATAAAGTTCACATTTATTGTCACAACTTTTTCTTCATAATCCAGATTGTAAGATGTGAAGAAAATTAGTCTCCCACAATAAATAAGTCAGTGATTGGCACTAAACAATATCCCCAAGGACCGGGATATGGTTGGGCAGGTAAAGGTGCTTGCTGCCGAGTCCGACAACCTGGGTGCAGTACCCAGGGCCCACTGGGTATTAGAGAGCCACCTTTCTCAAGTTGTTTTTGGTTTTTTTTTTTTGGGGGGGGGGGGGGTTCTTTTTTTTTTTTTTTTTTCGGAGCTGGGGACCGAACCCAGGGCCTTGCGCTTCCTAGGCAAGCGCTCTACCACTGAGCTAAATCCCCAACCCCAAGTTGTTTTTTTGACCTGCACATTTGCACCATGGCACATACATACCCATCACACACACACACACACACACACACACACACACACACACACACACACAAATAAATATAATTTAAAATTTTAAAAAAGTTTTTCAGATAGAAATGAAAATATCAAATAGAGATCCAGTCATCTAAATGAAATTACTAAACATATTGAAACTTAAAAATAATGTGTGTAGAGTACATAAAAAGTAACATTCTGCTGGGCCTGTTGGAAGGATGGAGCAGGTAGGGCTCTGAAGTTCTAGGCCAGCCACGGCTACACTGAGACCTAGTCTCACAACATGAGAAAGTCATTAAGCTTTGAATATACCAATTTTTGTACCCAAGTTGGTTGTTTTTAAATGGCAATATAGTGCGGTTCCAGCAGTCTTTTCTTTTAAAACAAGAAGGGCAAGTAATCAAGAGGCATCCAGGAGACAAGCTTCTTAGCTCCAAAAGCCTTTGTAAAAAAAAAAAAAACCAAAAAAACAAAAAACAACCCTTGGCAGGCTGGGAAAATAGGGGTGGGGCAGCCAGGGAGAGGGGGGGAAAACAATCTGAGCATTATCTATCGAACTATCTACATGTTATTATATCCCATCAAATCTTAGACAATTGAGTAATATGCAAAATATCAGGGTACAAAAAGAACTAAACACTTGTATTTAATTCATATAAGCTGCAAATTCTCAGTCTGAAGTTAAGCACAATGGTTTGTGTTCCGATGTGCTCGTTACACATTTCTGTGTGAGAATATTTACTTTTACTGTTTCACATCAGATTAAAATCTCAATACCAACCATCGAGACCTACGAGGTCATTAGAAAGATTGTCTCTCTTCTGTCTCCCTAACCATAATGACTATGAAGTTGACTTTATGACATGACCCAGGGTTGTGATGACACACTGGGTCTGGTCTCTGGAGGCCTGCATCGATGCCCCAGGCTGTCACTGCTCATTCTCCAGCCTCAGCCTCGCGTCTGCACTCTGTTCAAATCCCTGTGGTCTATGCCAGCCACGCCAGAGTCCCTGAAAATGGCTCAGGTCAGTCTTCCTGTAGAGGACATCAATACCCGTTAGGATTTCTGAATTATTTCATCTATAACTTCAAGATAGGTTATGTTAAATCAAACTCAAGAAGAAAAATGATTTCCAAAGGCTGAAGCCAAAGCTCAGTGGTTAAGGCCATGTACAACACACAGTTGGCCATGTTAGGCCAGTCACGGCCACCTGTAAGTCCAGCTCCAGGGACTGGATTCCCTCTCCTGACTTCCATAGGCACCCACGCACATGATCATACCTACACATACACATGTACACATAATTAAAATTGGATTTTGTCTTGTTTTGTTTTGTTTTTTGTTTTAAGCTTCAGGTCCTAAGAATCTCTTTCAGTGTTAGTGGAAAGATTATTTTTGTGAGCACACGTGTATACACATGTGGAGATCTGAGGACAACTGTCAGAAGTGCGTTGGTTTTCTTTTTACATCATGTGGTTTCTGGAGATTGAATTCAGGTCATTGGCTTGGAAGACAAATGTCTTCCCCAAGATCTTTCTTTTCCTAAATCAAGTTGACTTCAGTGTACTGTTGATTCCAGTCTGCACTGTCCTTGCTGTACTAGTTAGACTCTTTGACCAAGTCTGGGCAGACGGAGCTGCAGGGCAGACGGAGCTGCAGTACTTGAGCTCCTTAGCAGTTGGCGTGAATTTTCTACAGGGCTCGTACTTGTGCGTCTCTCAGCAGTTGCTGCATCCAGTAACCCTGTCCTGTGACTAGAATGTGCTTCACACAGCCGCCAGTCAGATGCCCTTCCACCTCTGGAACCGGCCAGTGGCTCCTCTGCTCTCTGGTACAACACTCATCAAAGCCCATTCTCCTACATGGCTTGAGACTTAGAATGTAGCCAGAGTAAGAACAGCCTGTGTGCGCTTGGAGCCTTAAGAGACTCAGCTGTCTGAGCAGTCGGGTCCTTCCTGCTGTAGGCAGGTAACATCTAACAGACGCAGAGCAATGGCCTTCAGGTTCCATCCTTAGCTCACAGATCCCAACCCTTTCCGTTGGACGGAGATCTTCAGCTGGACCATGGCGGCAAGGCCACTCATTGTGTATGTAGATTTTTAAGTCACTTTATCACCCTCCTTTGGAGTTTTGATCACCTACTTTAGCTGAGTCCTCAGCAGCAACGCAGAAGAGACAGTGAACTGTGGCTGTTTCCAGCTTAGCCTGGTGTTGTCTGTGTTGTCTGTCCTGCCACTGGCTGCACAGCAGGCGACGAGTGAGAGCTCTAACCATCCACAGCAGCTTCCCTCAGGGTTGGGACTGGAAAGCTGAAGCAGCAGCAGCAGAGCAGGTTGACCACCTCACCACCCAGACTGCGGCTCGCTTTTCTGTCAGCATTCATATTCATTTTATCATGTAAATTGGGAAGCAGTTCCATGCCAGTCTTTAAATCTATATGTGTTGACAATACACAACATGAGTATTGAGTGTTTGATACATAAGAACTTATAGGACCATCTGCATTGGGCAGAGAGAGCAGGGGTAACCTCGGGTAACTTATTAGATAAAATTTTAAACTTAGGGAAAAGTTGCAAGGAGTGTAATGCATGTATGAGACGTGCCTGTGTTTATCTTACCAATTCAACATCTGCGAAATTAGAAGTCCCATGGACGTGTAGCAATACAGTGTATTCACTAAGAACAAAGGCACACTCTTAAATAAGCATAGTACATTTTTCAACCTCAGGACATTTCATTTGACTGTAACACCTTGCCATCATGAACAATGTGTTGGTTCAGTTTTGTCTGTGGTTCCAGTAATGTCCTTTAAGCTAATTTTTTCCAGCCTCTGAGTCCGGTCCAGAGTCACACATGGCATCTTCTACCATGTCCTCTTGGTGTCATTGCTTCCCGTTGCTGCATCAGGTGTGCTCAAGGCCCTCTTAAAGGGTGACTAAACTTCCCGTCTGTGGTGTTTGAATGAGAATAGCCCTTGTAGGCTCAGGTGTCTGAATGCTGTCACCAGGTAGTGCTACTGTTTGAAGGATTAGGAGGGGTGGCCTTGTTGGTGGAAGTGTGTCTCTAGGGGTGGGCTTTGAGGTTTACAAAGCTGAGGCCAGGCCCGCTGTCTGTCAGTCAGTCAGTCAGTCTGTCAGTCTGTCTGTCTGTGTCTGTCTGTCATGTGCCTCTCCCATCATGGATTGGGATCCAGCTCTCAGCTCCTGCTCTAGTGCCATGCTCCCCACCATGATGGTAACAGACTAAGGTCTGAAACTGTAAGCAAGCCCCCAATTCAATGTTTTTTTTTTTCATAAGAGTTGCCTTAATAATATATATATGGGGTTGGGGATTTAGCTCAGTGGTAGAGCGCTTGCCTAGGAAGCGCAAGGCCCTAGGTTCGGTCCCCAGCTCCGAAAAGAAAAAAAAAAGAACCAAAAAAAAAAAAATATATATATATATATATATAAAGAAAATATTAAAAAAAAATTTTTTAGGCCTACAGGTACATGGATCACAAGGTAGCTCTGGGGCCTGACACATTCGTAGATGATGTCAGAAGTTTGGATGTTAGATTTTCAGTATTTTTACTGTAAATACCTGTCCGAATTTTTCTGTCTTTAATCCTATTTGGAGTTTGTTGCACACTCTGATGTAGGGTTTTGCTTTTACTGGATTGGAGGAGTTCCCAGGCATCATTTTTAACTGCTTTTCTGCTTCCTTTCTCCTTTTGGTGCTTGCATAGGACACATGGTGGTACTTAGCGTTTTTGGGGTGTTCAGTCGCACCCATGGTTCTCTGTTGTAGCAGAGAATGTTCTCTGTCTTCCCCTGAACACGATGGCCATGTGGAGAAGATGATCCAGTTCTAACTGAGAAGAACTGTCAGACTTCTCTTCAGACACCTCCATGCCATTTGGAGAGTAGACTAAGCTTCTTGTTCTGGTTTCCTTACCTCATGCCCATCCCCTCCCCATGCATCTGTCACATCTGCTTACTGGCTTAAGGGGCTGGTTGTAGCTCTTTGCCCTGCTCTAGTCTCCAGGTCACTTCTGTGCAGTTTACTACACATGTCTGTTTCAGGGGACCTTCTTGTAGGCAGTGCCTAGAGACTCATTCTAAACACATTCCAAGTTTTAAATAGTTAATGTCCATCATGCTTAGAAAACACCATAAATGAGCCAGGTGCCTCTAACCAAGACTTGTGCAGGGGACCTTGGCCCTGAAACCTGCTGCCCCTGTCCTGAGGCAGTGGGCACTGCCTGTCTGTCTTGGCTAGTTGTGCTTCTCCAGATTGTGTGATGGCCACCTCAGGTCCATAGCATGCCTACAGGGAAGACTCAAAAGAGCTGACCAGTTCCTCAGTTGCCCTTTTCTCTTCAAGGGTACAGGTGGTGGAGGGGAGTTGGGGCGCGGTGCTGCTGGTAACACATACATCCGTGCACATGTGCCCCTTGCAGGTCAGACATGTGTTGATATCAAAGACAATGTGGTGGATGAAGGGTTCTACTTCACTCCCAAGGGAGATGACCCATGCTTGAGCTGTACCTGCCATCGAGGGGAGCCTGAGATGTGTGTTGCTGCCCTGTGTGAGCGGCCCCAGGGATGCCAGCAGTACCGCAAAGACCCTAAGGAATGCTGCAAGTTCATGTGTCTGGACCCAGGTGAGATAGCCACCTCGTGGCCAAAAGCAGTGATGAGAATTCTCAAGGGCTTGCTGTCGGTGACACAGCAGTGCTGGCAACATATACTGATATAGCTGGCTCAGAGCCTCAGTGGGCATCTGTGGCATGCCCAGTGACTGTCACCCTTCATGTTGCCTGCTTCCTCACTCTAAGGTAATATTTACAAATAAACTTGAATCTCACGGTGGCTGACTGTTTACAGGTCAACTTGGCAGCCTGAGACCTGTCTTTCACTTCCTAAAAGTAAGAGCTAAACTTGAAATCTACTTGTGCGTTTGAGTTCCTCCTCCTCATGTTAAGGTGGGATATGAAAAGCAGCAAACAATCCTTGCTTAGAGTCAGTCGTGTTTTAAAGATTGTGCCCTAGCATTAAGACAAAACTCAACACTAGGTGGTGCTGGTGAGGTGTACACTGCATAGTCAGCTTTCAGGATAACTGTTCTACTTGCAACAAAAGGACGTTCATGGGGCTGGAAGTTTTCAGTGGTAGAGCACTTACCTAGCATGTGCAAAGCCCTGCCCTATATCCACTCCTGGGAGGAAACCCAGCAGGTTTGAGTCCTGCTCAGAACACCACATGGTGCCCTCCTTTGTGGTACCTCAGAGCCACTGATGTCTCAGCATGAACTTGGGTCTTGGGGAGTATGCATTAAAAGCATGAATTTCTTTTTTTCTTGGATGCCACTGTGTGAAAGTGATGTGGGTAGCCCCACAGAATAGCAGCTTAGGCAGGCATGAAAATTAAGTCCTCATTCTCCAGGAGCTCTGTGGAAGGGAGGCATGACAGTGAGTACTGCCCCCTGAGCAGAGTGTCATCACTGTCCCTTCAGGAGAGGAGCTTAGGTAGGGAGAATAGAGTGGTCCTTTAGAGGCAGGCGTTCCGGCACGTGTACATCAGACATGCAGATGACTGCAGTCAGTGCAGAGGCTGTGCTTTTAGCAAAACACACCAGGGTGCAGAGAACAGGAAGAACAGATCAGGGAGGTTGACAGTTGGGCCTCTTCCTTTCCACAGAATAATCAGTTTTCTCATTGTATGGATGTATCTATCCAGCATCATGATCAGACAAATACTAATTGGGTAGTCACAAAGTTTCCTGTGAGCCAGCCACATTGCTACATTTTTCCAGCTTGTCAGCTGTGGGAGTCAAACTGGAGCTTGCACAAGCTGTATCGTCTGATAGTGTTGCTTACCTGATAGAGGGTTATGGTTCCACGCCTTAGAAATCTTCCAGTGCTACTCTGCCACTCTGTTGGGCTCTGCAGAAACAAGGCTAGACAGGTGACCCCTCTGTGGTACAGTTAGCTTAGTAAGCCTGCCCACCCCGGCGACTTTTCGGCAGAGCAGAACCCTTGGTGTGTCAGGGCAGGCCCAGAGTTTGAGCAGGCTGCTTTGCTGTGCAGGTGGGCGGCTTCACTAGGATCTGCCCTGCTGTGCCTGTCCCCACAGGCTCTTGTCTTTCTCATAGAGGCCTTTCCCAGGAATTGCTCACTGCACCAAGGAGCCAACCTGCCACCTGGAGTGGAGACAGTAGGAAGTGAGTCTCCACAATCACCTTTAGTTTCTTTTCAGCAATGCAAGGGGTCAGCATCTCTTCAAGGCCAGGGTCATTGCAGGAGGAAGAGAAAAGTGAAAACATCACTCTTTTCAAATGGTATAATTACAAAGAAAGTCCTGGGGGATCTGCAGGAAACTAGAAGTACTAATGCAAGGCCTAGATGTATTGTCTTTTTCTTTTTTCTTTTTTTTTTTTTTTTTTTTCTTTTTGGAGCTGGGGACCGAACTCAGGGCCTTGCGCATGCTAGGCAAGCACTCTACCACTGAGCTAAATCCCCAACCCCTTTTTCTGTTTGTTTTTTCTTTTTCTTTTTTTCTTTTTTTTTTTTTAGATGTATTGTCAATGCATTATACCGTCCATTGTACTTCTATACGCTATCTATAACAGTTGAACAGTGAAAACTTAAAGAAGGTGCCACGTAAAATAGCACCCCCAACACAGGAATGTCTAGCTGTAAGTCCTGCACATTATACATGCTGCCAGCATAGAACACTGGGGTAGAACAAGACCAGACTTAAAAATGTTCATGGGTGTTAATTCTTCCCAGATTAACTGTAGATGCAAGCATACGCCTTAGCAGACTTCAGCTGGTGTGTTCTTAAGCTGGTCTTCAGACTTACCCGGAACGACAAAATATGGGAAAATCGTAGGAGAGCCCAGAAAGAGGGTCTGTGATGCCTGATTTACAGCATTAGACTACAGCCTTATTAATCAGAACAGTGAGCTGTAGATAGGAGCTAAGAACTGTGGTTGATGAATTAATTAAAGAACAGAAGTAACCCCAGTGTGATCCATTTGTGTTTGATAACAAGGAAGAGAAACTCAGTAGAGAAAGCAGTCTTTGAACAGACGGTGCTGGGACAGACAGCTGTCCATACAGGTCTTTAATGCCACACCTGCTACCACACATAAGTAACTTGAAATTCTCATTCGTCAGATTTGAAAATGTAATGAAATTTAAAGACAAGCCTGGCCCTTAAAAAGATTGCTAGGTTATAGTCCTTACACTCTGAACCTACTGCTTTATGTCCATCGATAGATGAAAGACACATGCAGCACTTACCAAGAACATGTCTACAACAAGTCCGTCAGGATTCTTACATCCGGAATGTGTGAGGACCTCTGGAGACTGGGAACACAACAGTTGATACTGTGTCTGCCTTGCACACACGAGTCCTTGGGTTTGGTCTCCAGCAAAGTAGAGCACCCTGCACAGGCCTGAAGCATGGAGAAGGCCACACTGCCTGGCTATGGAGCTTGTTCCAGGCCAGTTTGGGACATGTGAGATTTTGGTCTCAAAAAAACCAGACAAAATCTCCTAAAACCTCCATAATAAGAAAATACAACTGTATTAAAAGTCATTTAAATTATAAAATGTTCAGTATCAGTCATATGGGAAACAAATCTATGTGGACCAGGAAAAGCATTAAACTTAATAGCACCAAGTCCTGGTGTGGAGTGGTTAAACACTTCATGATTCCTTGAGGACCTTGGGCCTGCGGTTTGGATTTGTACCTGACTACGGCTTGGTCTTAGAAGTTGTGTCTTCTTGCTCCCCACAGCGAAAAGCCAGCCCTGGCGCTTGCTTTTAGAACCAGTTTGAAATTAGTCTTACAAAGAAGCCGCTTGTTTAGAAACTTGGTGCTAGCCTCCACCAAACAGGCCCATCACCATCCCACTGGCAGGGTCCTGGAGGGTCATTAGAGGCAAAGAAGTAGCTGATTGACTGGGTAGATGATTTTCATGTATCCACTCCACAGTTTTAAGCATCACTTCCTGGTCATATGAGAAGAGGGCAAAAATACCTGGGCCAATTTTATTTGTCTAGATCAAGCTGGCTAGAAGCAGGGTTTATTAAGGCTCTAATGGCTTGTTCATGTGTGAGTTGTGGGGAATTTTTTTCTATACCAGTCTTTGGGGACCTGCCTTCCAAAACTGTTGTAGAGGTGGGGAGTAGATAGCTCTAGATCTTCTGAAGCTTAGGTCATCACATATGCAGGGCCTCCTGCTTCCTGAGAGACCCGGTGTGTGCCATGTCCATCTTGGTGTGTAGACGTACAGAGCCAATGTGGAGTTGGTAAGGGGTTTCCTGGCTACCTTTCTTGTGACCTAGACTTACTAAATGCCAGTAGTGCCCCCTCCCTGAGTCAGGACCACTAAAAGAACAGAAGGACTGGGGAAGGCTCCACAGGCAGGGCCAGCTTCTTGATCTCCAGTGCAATGGGAGGCCAATCCAGCATCTTCTTTTCCCAAAGGTGATCCAGTAAAGAGGTTGCTGGTGTTGCCCTGCCCTCCTGCACCTGCATAAGTGTGTACAGTAGACTGGATCTTTTGTAGAAAGCCTGCTGTGTGCAGAGCGGGCACGGATGCTGTCCCGTGTGAGCTAACAGGCTGCAGGGCATTGTGTGCACTGAGATGTTACTTCTCTGCTGCAGCTAGAGGACTCAGAGCTGCAGTGAAAAACTTGGTGGACAATGACCAGGTTAGCTGTCCTGCTGAGTCCTGGCCCAGACAGTTACTGGAGAACACTGTAGCAGCAACCCTCCTGTCCTCCGTGCAGTCCTGCAGAGTTCAGGCTTGTCCTGCCCGTATTGTCATTCCATCGCTGTTAGACACACATACCCTAGGGAAGCCACCTGGCCCCAAGATTTGTCACAGCCCAGCTACCTCAGTCAAGAACAGAAGTCTCTGCTTCCTTGCTTAGTGGCAATTACAGCAGCATTTCACACAGTGGCAGGTGAGAAGGGGCGGGGTGGGGCCAGAGAGCCACTGTCTCCCTAAGCAGAGAAGGCGTCGTGCAGTTCCTTTGGAAACTTCTGGGCTGCGCCCATTCCCTCTCTTGCTTTTTCAGTGTTGCGTCAATATTCTCAATTTTGAAAAGTTTTCTTTTCTCCTCTGTACTAAAAAGTTGTCAAGAGCATTGTAAAAGCTACTGGGTCTAGGAGAAGCCGGGACCAGCCCGAGTACCCAGAGCATGCCTGCATCTGTCTGCCCCACCCGTACCCCTGCACGTTCCTCCTCTCAGAGCAGCTGGTCTCCTTCCTCCTCACCCTCCTCATAGATGGTAGCAGCCTGTTTGACTCCATGGCCAGTGGGATGCGCCTGGTCGTCAGCTGCGTTTCCTCCTTCCTCATCCTCTCGCTGCTGCTTTTCATGGTCCACCGGCTGCGCCAGCGGCGCCGGGAGCGCATCGAGTCCCTGATTGGAGCAAACTGTGAGTGTCCTCCAAGGGCCACAGTAGTCACACACACACAGCCCAGCCCTCCTAGGTCTCCAGGTCCCCCTGTCTGAGCTGTATCCCTGCAGAGTGGAATCTGTGGTGAGATAGGAGGAAAAGGTGTCCCTCTGTAGCCACACACCTGCTTTCTTCAGGGCTGACCCCACCCTGGGGAAGCAGAGAAGCAAGATACCCGAGAGGGTACACACGGGCTGAAAGTTCAAGGTAGGCCTTCTGTCCTCCCAGCTCTGTATCAGGAACAGCCTCCCTGAAGAGTCATGGACTTCTCGTAATGAGCCGTGACTGTGGCCACTGTGAGAAGGGGAGGCTCAGTGTCCTGTCCTTCCTTAGCGATAAGAGGCTCGGGAGCAAGTTGCCAGCAGCTACGAGGGATCTCACTTATTCTTTGAAGGGGTCCCCAGTGTTTCCTAGGGCATGGCTGATGTTTACATCACTAACTAGTGCCTTGATTTTAGCCATGGGCAGCAGTTCTCCTAATCTGCCTTTATGTTTCCTTAAGCTTCCATAGCACATAGATACCCAAAAGTGAGGTGGGCCTGGGGCTATAGCAATGCAAAGGTTGCTCCTACAGTCAAGTGGCAGGGCTAAGACAGGCTGCATCTAAGTGGGGTGAGGGCACTTTGTTTGGAGAGACCCAGGGATGGGAGGTCTCATGTGACATGTTGGATGTGGCTGGCAAGGGGGTGGCTGGTTCTGAGCTAGTGACACTGGGATGGAGGTTCAGGAGCCAGCAGCCTGCTCTGAGTCACACAGTTTCCCTCCTTTTTCTTTGTTTGATGGCTCAGTGCACCATTTCAACCTTGGCCGGAGGATCCCTGGCTTTGACTATGGCCCAGATGGGTTTGGCACAGGACTCACTCCACTCCACCTTTCTGACGATGGGGAAGGTGGGACTTTCCATTTCCATGACCCTCCACCTCCTTATACTGCTTACAAGTGCCCAGACCTGGACCAGCCGGACGATCCACCACCACCCTACGAGGCTTCTATCAACCCAGACAGCGTGTTCTATGACCCTGCAGGTGCCTGTTCACCCTAGGGAGAGGGAATATGGAATTGTCAAGCTACCAGGAATTCAGACTTTGCTGGGACCTGGGGGCCCTCCTTTCTTTCTGGCTGCCTTCCCAATCTTTAGGGCCCTCTCTGAGATTGCCCCTGCAGAAGACGCTTGGTCCTGGCCTCCTTAGGGGTGTTGAGAGTTCTGGGGACCCAGAGGACAGCATCCTTCTCTTCCTCCTATGAGCACCTACTAGTGGTACAGCCCTCAGACCTCTCAGCCCATCTTTGTGGGCAGTAGGGATTCTAAGGACAGAACTGGTCCTGACCCAGCTCAAGAGTGTATACTGAACCATTGTAACAGTTCCTCCTGTCGTGTCAAAAAGCTGCTTTAGGGTTGCTGTTCTCCACCTGGCTGTAGAGCTGTCCTTCCTAGACTGTATAGCTAAGGAGTGTCCAGTGCGCCCCTTCCATGTGCGCTCCTTGCCTGGCTCCTTAGACAGGAGTCCTGCCTATTTCTTATGTGGAACATGCCTGGCTCCTTACAGACCTGCACTCTGTGGCACTTTTAACACTGCTTTAGTCTAGGGCTCTAAGAATGTGATTCTTCCCTTCAGAGCAGATTGTCAGAAACTCCTCTAAGAGGCCACAGTCACAGCTGGGGGCACAGCTCAACTGATAATGTGTTGGCCTAGCATAGGAGCCCTTCTTGGACCACAAAGGGGTTGAGATAGAAAGCTTTCTGCCAAGACTTCTAGATGGTTATAGATCCCCACTCTTTCCAGCCTCAGGGCAGGGTTGGAGTCCTGGAGACTGCTCATAGCCAATGCATTTGGAAACAGCCCAGAGTACAAGGCAGGGTAGATTTAAGGAGTGCCCTGTTCTGGATGTCTGCTGACACCAGTCGTTCTCAGACTACCTGCTCCCACCCAGCCCCCTTGGCTCTAGGTGCTGTAGTTCTGCTGCACCCCTGGGTGCTGTGTCCCTGCTGAGCCAGAGGTGGCTTCCCTCTGCTCCCCCTTTGTTCTGACGAGTTGGTCACTGCATTTCACCTACCATAAACGGGTAGCAGGATGAACTTAGTCTGCCAGAACATTAAGCAGGGAGCTCCCCTGGGTCCTTTGAGTGCTCAGAAATGAAGGTGAGTTTAGGACAGGGCCTTCACTTACTTCTTACATCCTTCTGTTCCCCCGCAGATGACGATGCCTTTGAGCCCGTGGAGGCCAGCCTGCCAACCCCAAGGGATGGTGGCATTGAAGGTGCCTTGCCCAGGCACTTGGATCAGCCGCTGCCCCCTGCAGAGACCTCCTTAGCAGATCTGGAAGACTCGACAGACAGTAGCAGTGCCCTGCTGGTGCCTCCTGATCCTGCCCAGAGTGGAAGCACTCCAGCTACAGAAGCACCTCCAGGGGCTGGGCGCCTTTCCCGTGGCTCCCTCAATACTGTGGTTTAGGTGGCTCAGCTTGTGGCACCCCCATGGGCTAGGAGTGAATGTTTGTTGTTCAGAAGACACCTGTCTCAGTGGGGGACTGGAAGGGGTCCTGTCATAGCCTAGACCTACTTGACTGCCACATCCCCACCAGCACAGGTGTGTACATAGAAACTGAAGCCAGGCACTCAGAGGAGCAAGTGCCTGTGCTGTCTTTCCCTGGGGGCTGGTAGTCTCGTTTTTAAATGGTGGACTGACACAGGCGTTGAAACCACACGTTTCCAAGAGAGCAGCGGCAGTGGGCTTCACTCACACAAATACATCTTTGGATGGGCTTGCACTCTCTCCCCTTAGAAGCCAGTCGTCAGCCAGTGTAGACAGAAGAGCTAGCACTAGGGGTTGTTTAGAGGCAGCAGAGCGTCTGGACTGCTTCCGGAGGAGAGCATTCGCAGCTGCTGATTGGCTCTCGGGGGCTTCCCGCCCAGGTCCAACTGCAGCTCTCAAGGTGCCCATCCCTGGGAGGAAATTGAACTTGCCACACCACTTCTAGCTTTGCTTTGAGGCCAGCACTGTGGCAGGAGGCTCCTGCTCGTTCTAGCACTCTTCCATGTATACCTCTGCATGGCTCCCCAGGAGTAGACTCTAGCCCCTGCGGAGGGTTGGGCATGCTGGCTTTTCTCTGCCACACTCTAGATCCCTGTGCTCTGCTTGCTGGCACATGACCGCTGTGTCTAGCCATGCCCGTTCACCGTATCTGTGCCATACACGGTTGTTTGGGAAGAGAATGGTCAAGTGGACATCCTGTGCTGTGTCATCTGAGTCCACTTCGCCCATGAACACTGCTGGAGCCTAGCGCCTGCCAGCCACATACATCACATACGTTGCCTCCTGACCCTCCACAGCAATGGGGTCCCCGGGCTTGGCCCAAAGGCCCCAGCTCCAGATCCAGATCCAGCTCCGGGCAGTGGTCTCATCTCCCAACACAGGCCTTTAGCATTTCTAAGGTTTGGAGATGAGCAAGGTTTGTGCGATTTTTAGCACATTTGTCTTTTCTATGTTGGATGTCTGGGTCTTTCTGTATCTGTGTGTGTCCTCACATGGCCAAATGTTTGCAGGTGATAATGGTTCACAGGAGCTCAGGACAGGGCCAATACCCTACATGAGCCATTTGCCCTGGGGCCACTCTTCCACCTCTGTCTAAGCTTCTTCTAGGCTGTGATTGGTGGGACTTCGGTGCAATTCCTGTCCAGGTGAGAACAGGAGTGGAGGTGACTAACCTCGGTCTGCTGGGATTGATCAGACCCACACAGCTCTGAGCACAGCCTTACACCACTTGGAAACCTACGTTTCCTCTTTCCATACGGAGCATCTTCAGACCAGATCCCCAGGGCCGACGGGTATATGATTGTTCACAGATAATCTGTCCCATGTCTGCGCCCACAGACCAGCTGCTGCGGAAGTCCCTCTGCCAGAGGGCTCTTGCCCCTCCCCATTGCTGAGAACAGCAGGAAGTTCATCATGCCTCCAGCAAGTGTTAAGTGCTAGGCACTGGGCAGCCATGCTCCAGAGCAACAGTTGGGAACTGTATTGGTGCCAGGCCACCCAAAAGAACCCTAAGGACCACACACCAGTGCCTCAGAAGACTGTACAGGCTGGAACTTAAGTGGGGACCAAATGGCTGCTGGGGTTGAGAATAGGAGGCCCAGGTGGAGAGGGTGGTCTAAAGTGGGCTGGTGCTGCAGTGGTGGGCCTGTCAGGATTGCGGGGGTCCCCGTCCCCCATGCCTTCAGGGTGCATGGAAGGCCTGTGTTTGGGGCTGTTCGCACTATTGCGATTCCAGTTACTGGTGAATAATCCCAAATCCAGGATTTGCTGATGTTGGTGTTTCCTTGCCCATCCCACAAGGCCCCAGAGGGACAGGCTCCTAGGAGGCCCCTTTCCCAGGCCTGCCTTGCCACTCTTCTGAGAGGTCAGGTGCCCTCTGACCTGCCTTGAAGTGGAATTTGATACTGTACATTGTCTCAATGCCTGTTTTTACATATTCCTTTCATTAAAGGTTTTAGTTTGGGTGTATTTTTGGTCGGGTTGGCATTGATCTTTTCTTAAGATGCTGTGAGAACCATTTCATCCAATGCCAAATAAACTTGTGTTATGGAAAAAGCACGGTCAGTTCTTGCTGTGGCCCAGCCCCATCAACAGGGCTCTCCCAAGTTTTCAGCCCTTACTGGCATCCAGTTGGCTTCTGACAGCCCTTGGTTGAGGACCAGATGGCTGAGCTTGGAGCCTCTGTGCAGGGTACATGGCCACACTACTCCCTCTGAAGTTTCACTACAGTCAGTGGCAGGGCTGGTGTATGTAGTTACTAATGACCACCGGTGTGAGATGAGCTGAGCAGGGAAGGGCTTGGGACTTGTCTCCAGCCACTCAGATGGGTGTACGCAGCTCCTTCCAGCAAGAGCTGCTTCTCAGAGGGTAGGTGCACACCCAAGGCTAGGCTAGACAGTGCCCTTCCTACAGGGCGGGAAAGGCGAGAGCTCTCTGAGAAGATTACCCTCCATACAAGATCAGATGACCTTGTCTCTTCCAGAGGTCCTGAGATGCTGAAGACTAACAGCTATTTGCTTGGGCTGGGGCCCCTCCTTTAAAGATGGGTTATTACACCCACTCACTATGGCACTTGGCCTGTCGGGGTGAGAAGCAGGGACAGCATTGTAGGCTCCTATACACTATTATTTCTATCATTTCTGTGAGATACCAGGGTTCTTGAGAGCAGTATCTGGAAGGGGTCCTTAAGTCCACCTTTTAACAAAACTCTGTGTGTGTGTGTGTGTGTGTGTGTGTGTGTGTGTGCGCGCGCACGCGCGCAGTGTCTCTGCATGGTATAGCATCCTAGAACTCATTATGGTAGACTTGGCTGGCACTGAACTCACAGAGATCCACCTGCCTCCCAAGGGCTGAATTTAAAGGTGTGTTACCTGTAGTTTAAAAAAAAACAAAACAGGGGTTGGGGATTTAGCTCAGTGGTAGCAAGCGCAAGGCCCTGGGTTCGGTCCCCAGCTCCGGAAAAAAAAGAAAAAAAAAAACGAAAAACAAAACAAACAAACAAACAAAAAAAAAAACCTGCTACCTTTGGAAGCTGCCGTTCTACCAGCCCCTCTGGCTCCCCTTTGTTCTGCCCGTTTTAGATCATCGCAACCAGCCCTAACCCAGCTTTCTTTTCTACCCACCTTTGCTCCGGGAGGGGTCGAATTACCAGCCCACTGGTAACTTATTATCCGGATCCAAAGAGGGAAGGAGAGGGCTTCTCTGCCATGCTTTGGAGGAAAAGGGATGCAGCAACCATGTAGGACCTTGGGGGCAGCTAGGGCCTGCAGCCCCCCTCCAGGCAAATCACCAAAGATGTTTGGCAGGGGCTAATTGGAACTAGCCATTCTTTAGGGCAGAAGGAGAGACAGAGATAATAAATTTGAAAGAGCACAAATTTCCAGGCAGGAGATATTTGTGCCAGCAATTGTGCTTAGCAGTCAAGGTAACAAGGCTGAGTGTGTGTCTTTAATTCTCGGATTCTATGGTCTGGGGGGTGGACTGGTAACGACCCCTCCCAGAGCAAAGGTTGGTAGAAAAGGAAACAGGATTAGGACTGGTTTCAATGATCCTGGAGCTAAGCCGGTTGGAACAAAAGGGAACCAGGCGGTGGTGTGTTTTTTAAATCTACACACAACAAAGGTGTGTACCTCCATGCCCCGCATATTTTAATTTTGATAGTTTTTTGTGTGTTTGTGCCTGAGTGTATGTTTTAGCACCCCATATATACAAGAGCCCTCGATTAAACTTGGGAACTAGATTTCTAGCTGTGATCGATCAAGTTCACTATCCTAACCAGCTTAACCTAGCTCAGAAGGGGCAGTGATACCAGGCTTGCCACAAAGGCTGGCAAGGGGTTGGCGTTAAGGACCTATGAGGCCTTTGGTAGGGACTGGAGCCTCGTTCTACCCTCAGCACATATGAATCCGGGTGCCTAGGTCACTGTCAGCACCGCCCTTTCCTCCTCTGCAGGGATGGACCTGGTCCTCCAGTAGTTGCTGTTAGTTTTTGCAGCACTGAGAGTGAGTCCAGGGAGACATGCTAAGAAAGTACTCTTCCACTAAGCTGTACCTTGCCTCTCTAGGGCTATGGGAAAGAGATGCTGAGACTGGAAGACTGAGAGGGGCAGCCTTCCAGTCTATGCTCTGGAGGTCATTGTTCAGCCTAAGCTGCTCACACCCACAGACATGGTGCCCATGTGCAGAGCTCCTGTCAAGTGACCACATGGCACATCGGGAAGGCAAGGAGTCAGACACTTCCCTCCAGAGTGTCAGGGGCTTGAACTACTTACTGTAGTATCCCCACCACAGGAGGGCTGCAGCTTCACCCAAGACCCTTTTTTCAGTAGGGTAGTCCTCAGACAGGAGCATCGGTAGGAAGGCAGGTGCAGACCTGGACTTGGAACAGGGGTTGGAGTCTCAAACTTGTCACAAGAAACATCCATGCCTCCTGCCCTAGCCTCTTAAGTCTTAGGCAGTAGGATCCAAAGTGCCCTTGGTGGCTTTGGCACGTCACTCCTGCTCTCTGCCACCCATTTTCACTGCTGGGAGAGTAATAACCAGACACCCTTAAGGAGTAATGCCAAGCCTTACACTGGCTGCAGCAGCTCTGAAGTTTAGGCTCCAGCCCACCTCCATTTCTAGTGGCTCTACCTGGACTCCACCCACTCTAGCCCCACCCCAGGGTGTCCACAGAATTTATCCAGACCTCAAGTTCACCTACCAATGGATATGAGCAGCCTTCTCAGTAGTCTGCCTGTACACTCCTCGTCCACTTTGCAGTTCTCCAGAGTCAGTCACTGCGGCATCATGTGGGCCCTGGGCTTCCGGCTCTGCTTCCTCCTCATGCTGGCGGCACAGGTGGACTCCAATGGTGAGCACCAAGGCTCTGCCTGTGTGTTCTTAGAGCTACCTGATACATCTACCCACTGGGGGTGGGGAGTTTGGGAGGAGACACAGTGACAGGGGAACGGCCTCTGCTGTCTAACCTGGCTCCATTCCTGGACTGAGGCCAGGATGAAACTTTAAAGACCCACATAGTGGTTCTCAGCTCAGTCAGTCCCTGCCTCCTGTTTGCAGGTACCTGGTGCTATGACTCCCAAGACCCAAAGTGTGGTGAGAACAGTTGTAACAGGCTATGTGGATCTGTCTGGTCTCTGTTAGCTCCTGTGCTCCAAGGGACTGGACACCAGACAGCAGGCACGCTGTGATTCTGTGTGTCTGTTGTTGGGGTCTGTGAGCCTATGGGTGTGGCTAGACCATGTGTGTGTTGGGATGGTCCTCAGCATGAGTATGCAGCCATGTCCCAAACCCACCTACTTAATCTCTCTGTGGGCCGGTATGTGTGCAGACTTGGTAGCTAAGTCAGATAAGGTTCTTCTGCAACCAGATGTGTGGAGGGCAGAGGGAGGGCATCTGGGTATATGGAATCCACCCTCCTCATTGTACTCCCACACTGCCTCCTACGCCCCTGCTGTAGACTCCAGTCCTTGTTTCCTCAGGCCCTGCCCACTGGAAGGAGCTAGCACCTGCCTGTGGGGGCCCAACCCAGTCCCCTGTCAACATTGACCTTCGATTGGTCCAGCGGGACTACGCTCTTAAGCCCTTCATCTTTCACGGCTATGACTCAGCACCTCAAGATCCTTGGATCCTGGAAAATGATGGCCATACAGGTCAGCACCATGAGGTTAAGACTGCTACCCAGAAGCAGGACTCCACACACCTTACAGGAATCTCACATGCACAGCGATGAGGACTCAGACAAGCTGAGAGACCAACTTCTCAAAAGAGCTCGCTGCCCGCTACACATGCACACAAATGGGCTAATCATCTATAAGAACAGGATACACAGGGGAATCCAAATCCTTGTGAACAGAGAAGAGGAGGCTCTACACACGATGTAGGGAGGTGGCAGGAGATCCCTATAGATGAAACTAGCCATGACCACCAAGGACAGTCAGTCAGTTCATGTCTAGATGCCAAGATGCTGGAAAGAAGTCAAAGTCCTCGTAACCAAACTGCTAGTGACAGTGTTATTCTACACGGGGGAGGGGGGACTGCTGGGGAGAAATACTCTCATGTGCTCCCTGCCTTCAGTGCTACTGCGAGTACATTCCTGTCAGCAGAACTGCCCAGCCATCCGAGGTGCTGGGCTCCCATCATCAGAATACCGGTTACTGCAGCTGCATTTCCACTGGGGAAGCCCAGGGCACAAAGGCTCGGAGCACAGTGTGGATGAGAAGCATGGCTCTATGGAGGTGGGTTCAGGGGGGACCAGGAGAAAGACGGGCATAGCGAGCAGAGAGCGCCCGGACACCAGCTTTGGTCTGTATTCCCTAGATGCACATGGTCCACATGAACACAAAGTACCAGAGCATGGGGCATGCGCGGAGCCAACCAGATGGGCTGGCTATACTGGCTGTGCTATTGGTGGTGAGGAAAGGGCTGTGGCCTGTGCATGTTTCCAGAGAGAGGGAAAACAGTTGTGTGGAGAGACCAGGGATCTTCAGGTCTCTAGGGAACTCAGAAGAGCTCACTGCCCCTTAACACATGCACACAAATGGGCTAGTCATCTATAAGAATGGGGTGCACAGGGGAGTCCAAATCCTTGTGAACAGAGCAGAGGAGGCTCTACACAAGATGTAGGGAGGTGGTAAGAGATCCCTATAAATGAAACTAGCCACAGCCCCTGAGGACAGTCAGTTCCCTGGATGGCCAGGGAACTCCCCACCAAGGAGGCGGGGGCCAAAGGAATGGAGTGTTGGTGGACCTCGTGGTAGGTCATCTTCCTCACTCCTAGATCTCCCAGACCCTCCGACTGCGCCCTACCCACTGGTGTTCCTGCTTTACCTTCACACACACGGGGGGGGGGGGCGGTGGAGGAAAGAGAGAGAGAGAGAGAGAGAGAGAGAGAGAGAGAGAGAGAGAGAGAGAGAGAGAGAGAGAGAATCAAAGCGTCTCTTACTAAAACTTCCATAGGAGGAGGACAAGGACAATACCAATTTCTCTGCCATCGTGTCTGGTCTGAAAAATGTATCTTCACCTGGTAAGGAGCCGTGGGGTCCCTTCTGGGCTGCAAGTTAGGTGGATGAGGAGCAAGAGCACCAGAGGCAAGTTCCAGCTTCTCTTCCCCCGTCCAGGGGTCTCTGTGAATCTGACGTCCACCTTTGCGCTGGCCTCTCTGCTGCCAAGTGCTTTGGGACTTTTGCGCTACTACCGATACTCTGGGTCTCTGACCACGCCAGGCTGCGAGCCCGCGGTGCTCTGGACTGTCTTTGAAAACACCGTACCCATTGGGCATGCGCAGGTGGGAGCCACTGCCTCCCCCCCCCCCACGACCAGGCTCTTTCCCACAGTCTCAGTTGCTACCCCTGCCTTCTCTGCCTGCCCAGTCACATCTTGACCCATCTTTGCCCACCCTCAGGTAGTCCAGTTCCAGGCCGTGCCCCAGACTGGGCCACCAGGTTTGCACCCCAGACCACTCACAGATAATTTCCGCCCCCAGCAGCCTCTTGGAGGGCGAAGAATATCAGCCTCTCCTGGAGCATCCATCCGATCATCAGTCCCTATCCGGCCCTGTTTGCACTTGGCTCTTTTGGGCTTGGGAGTTGGCCTGAGGCTCTGGCAGGGTCCCTAGGATCCACAGTGACCTCCACAATAGTGTTTCCACAATAAATCATGCACAGTGACCTGGGCCTAATGTGGCTGGGAAGGGTTGTGTGCCTAGTGGTCAAGTATATGGCGGATAGAGAATCCTCCTTAACCTCACTGCGGCTTCAATGTTCCTGTCCTCAGAACCGAGAGGCTCCCGAGTGACTGTCCTCTTGCCCACCATAGCCATAGAAACTTCAACCAAAACTGAGACCCAGTCAAGATAAGCACTGGCAACAACACGCTATTTGAGTCTTCCGGTCAGAGGAAAGGGAGAAAGTCAGTGCACCTTAGAAATGCCACCTACTCCAGAAATTGCATTTTATTATACAATCTGGGTGATCAACAAGGGGAGTTACTGTGTCCGATTAAAATGATGACCCGGGTTGAAATTCCAAGGCCAGTCTTTAAAAGTAAAAGCAGGGTCCGACACGAGTCACCGAGTTGGCTGGTTTTGTGAGAGACAGCAAGCGTTACAAAACCAGGCCTGCCAAATAATTGCCCTGTGGAGTCTTTTCTAAAGAGAAGCTGGTGTTGGCCTACTGTTGGGAGGCTAAGTAAGCGTGTAAGTGTCTGAGGCTGAGTCCGAGGACTTTAAAGAAAAAGACAAGCTTTTGCCTCCAGGCTGCAGATCCCTTGGCTCGGCCAGCTGCTCCTCTCAGGCAGTGCCACTCTAGTCCAGATTCTTCCCCAGTTCCAAGGCCAAAAGGAGCTCTACAGCCCAGACTCAGTCCCGGGCGGTCATCAACCACACCGCAAAACCATCTGCATAGCCTCTGCCGCCCACCCTCTAAATAATGGAATGTCAGTTGGAGGCATCTGGGGAGTCTATAGGAGCACCGCACATCGGCCGATTTGCCCCCTTCTGGGGACACCGGAGCCCCTCAGTCTCCGCCGCCTTGGGCAGCCGCTGGAGGCACTGGAGTTTTCTTGTAGTTCTTGCGGGCCACGACTCGGTTCGCCAGGCCATCCGCGGGGGCGTCCGGGCCATTATCCGCGGCCCTGGAGGACGAAGCCAAGGCGTTCACCGTGCCGAGGACCCGCAGCAGGGCCGGACCGCGGGGCTCGCGGCGGGCGGGTGGCGGCGGCGGCGGTGGAGGCGGCGGCGGCAGCAGGGCGCGCAGGGCGTTCAGCTCGCTCCGCAGCTCCGCACGCAGCGCCTCCAGCTCCGCGCCCAGCTCGGCTCGCACGGCCGCCAGCCCCTCCTGCAGCCGCCGCTCGCTCACCTCTAGGACACCGGCGGGGTAGGTGGCGCCGCCGCGCGGCTCCCCGCACACCGAGCACACCGAGCCGCCGCTGCGCGCCTCGCTCCTCTCGCCGGTCCCCGTCGCCCCGGCTCGCGCGCCCGCGCGCTCGACCACCCGCAGCAGCCGCGGTGCCTCGACTCGCGCCGCCGCCTCGACCCGCAGCTGGCCACGCAGGCGAGCCAGGCGGCCCCGGGCGCGGGCATCTTCGGGAACCGGACCGTTGGGCTGCGAGTCCGGGTCCAGCCGGCGGGCCACGCCTCGCCTCAGCGCCTCTCTAACGCCGTACGCGCCGCGCACCTGAGTCCACGAACGCCCGGACTCTGCCGCCATGCGCTGCCGCCTGCACCGCTCTCTGCCAGCTCAGCGTAGAGGGTCAGGGCACCAGCCTGCAGCCTAGCGACCGCTGAGCCCGCGGGGACGCGCCTCTGGGACGTCTGTGGGAACGACCAGACCTGGGGGAACCCCTGCAGGGCCAATTCCTGAGTGGCTGGAGCTCCAAGGAGGCCACGAGTATGGGGGAGGGCTGTGCCAGTAGGCAGGGGTATTTGAAACTTGGCCGTAGGGACCGTGTTGTCGGCTGGGGCCCCCATAGGGGACTTAGGTTGGCCTCTAGGCAGCGGCAATAGCACATGGCACAACAGCTGCTAAAGCCTAGACACTGTAAGGCCAGGATCAAAGCCCACCTCACATTCTTTCACGTTGTCTTGGCCACAGCAACCCAAGCCACTCTAGCCGCTCTGTCTCTTGTGTCTCCCACATAGCACATCAGCCACAAGAATTCATCTTTCGGGGGTTGGGGATTTAGCTCAGTGGTAGAGCGCTTGCCTAGCAAGCGCAAGGCCCTGGGTTCGGTCCCCAGCTCCGAAAAAAAGAAAAAAAAAAAAGAATTCATCTTTCTCACTGGCATCTCCAACCCCAAGCTCTCGTCCCTCTACAAAACTTTGAGGGGCTTAGAGACTGCTGAGCCCCAGCCCATCTCATACTGTATCCTGTTTAACCTCCTCTGACCAGGCACCCTAGCTATCCTCTTGTCTTTACGTACCTAGGCTCCATGCCTCCCCCTGCCGACAGCTTCTGCTTCTCCCACTAGGACACTGAACCTTCCTTACCCACCCAATTTCACAAGTAACTGGAGCCTCAACCACAGGTAACTTCCACATTCATTGTTTCTTAAACGGGGTTACGTAGCCAGGACTGATTGAATTCCTGGGCCTCCTGCTCTGCCTCTGGGGTTACAGGTGTGGGTCGTCATGCCCAGTTAATGCAGACAGACTGAGGATTCGACCCAGGAATTCGCTCTAGCTGAGGAAGCCCTCTACTGACTGAGATCCATCACCAGCTGGCTTTGGTTTTTGTTTAGTTTGAGGGTGATTTTTTTTTTAGATTCTTTTTATTATTTTATGCAAATGAGCATTTTGCCTACATTGTGTGTCATGAACCACATGCCTGATTGGTGGTGTCCCCAGACTCTAATCTTTCCTCTCCTGACTGTCTTTATTACCCTTTCTCTTTCTGTGGAGCCTGGTCCTTTCCTGCCCCTGTAGGACTTGAGCTGCACTCATGCCTTGTACAATGGGTTTTATATCCCTCTAGAGGGCAGGATCTTCCCACCAAGCGTGTTGTTCTCACTGTACCCCTGGGGCATTGTTAGCACTCTGGGTGCTCAGTGCCCTGGGACCTCCAAGAAAATTGTAAGGAGGGAGAGCTCTGCAGAAATCCAGCAGTGCTGGGAGGGGAGGCTGGATCCGTGTGCCCAGATGCAGAGAGGGTAGCCTCTGCATCCCTGCAACTGCATGTGTGCGTAAGTGCAGGGATGGGGGTGGGGTGCTGTCTGCCGGCGGTGTGTGGCAGCCTGGTAGGGACCACCTGTTTCCCTTCTAGTTCGTTCACTCTGGCTCATGTAGTTAAAGCCAGGAGATGAGAATGTGACACTCAGTGTCACCCCTGTTCTTGCTGATTTACCTGTTCCCTTGGGCCCTCCTGTATTGGCCCAGATGAATTCTAGAGCTCATTAACCTTGCCTCTCCCCAAACCCCTGCTGCTGACTACAAAGCCCTGAATGCCTGCCCCAGGCCTGATTTCCAGGTTGTGTGGCCCAGGAGCTCTCCCCTTTCTGAACCAAGTCTGCACCCAGGAAGCCTAGCAACTGGGAAGGTGAGAGAGGCTGCCAGAGACTCTAAGCTTGCAGACAGCATTAGAGAAGTACTTTATGTCAAGTAGTGGCTGACTCAGTATTTTTTTTTATATTTTATTTACTTATTATATATGAGTACACTGTAGCTGTCTTCAGACACAGAAGAGGGCATCAGATCCCATTACAGATGGTTATGAGCCACCATGTGGTTGCTGGGATTTGATCTCAGGACCTCGGGAAGAGCAGTCAGTGCTCTTAACCACTGAGCCATCTCTCCAGCCCCCAATGACTCAGTATTTTTAATACCTGACTTAGGGCACTTAGGAATATGCTGAGCTACAGAGAGGTCCCCGTTGTCCCTTGCTAACATTGCAGACAAGGGGTCCCATGCTCATGGCAGAGGACCCTAGGACTCCAGAGCAGAGCTGCAGAGATGAGAGCTGAAAGGCAAGTGTGTGTGCAAGGATGGGAGGGTTTGTCTCTCATGTGAACAAAACCCTGGGATCTTGCCCTGCACGGAGGGCTGGGGGTGGGCACGGTAAGGCTGTGGGGTGCTTGGCCCAGGTCTGATGGGTGGTGGCAGGGTTAGAGCAGATGCTGAGGTCTGGAGGCAGAAGCTGTGGTGGGAGAGCACCAGCCCTTACCAGATGGTTACTCGGATGTTGTCTTCAGAAAGGAAGAGGTGGGCTAAAAGCAGGGACAGAGCTGGAGGGCACAGAACAAGAAGCCAGGGCAGGCTAGCCTCTGTTTCCTCCTGGGAGCCTCTGAGTCAGCCAGATCCTTAGTTCCCTGCATAGAGAGGCTGACTAGACCAGGGCGTGGCCAGGCGCTGTGGCCCAGGGAGCCTGGCTGCAGAGTTATCCCCATCTGACCCCTGCTTTAACCCTGTGCATCCAGGTGGGACCTCCTGAAAGGACAGTCAGTGACCAAACCCCTCATTAACTCATGAACGAGGCCAGTGGGGTGGAACACCTGGGGCTCCAGGCAGGGATGGAGATGGCAACCCCCTCCTGTGACTTAAATGTCGTCACTACTGCCACTGTTATGCTCTTGGTATTAAGCCCTGGCAGTCACCAAGATAGGATTTATTTCTTAGAGCCAGAGGGGCATGTGGGAGCACTCAGCCATGATGGAGGGGCTTTGGTGGCTTTAGAGGAGGATGCAGCACTAGCTTCACATCCTTACTGGGGAGAGGGTCTCAGAGCACATGTACCCCCAAACCCAGGAGACCTGCCAAGTTCAAGCTGTCTTGGTTCATGGTGAAGCTGCCTGGCTGTGTGAGCCATCTGTGCAGCTCCAGGGCTCTGGCATTGCCTCTCGAACATGACAGGGAGTGAGGAGATCTGGAAGGAGCAGGATCAGGGTCCCAGCTCATACATACAACTCCGGTGGCCCTGTCACCAGAGTTTCTAGGGTACAAGCTGGACCTTGGCAGTCCTAACAAGTTCACTCTCAACAGAGAAAATGACAAGTAGTACGGAAAAGCAGAGACGAGAGAGAGAGATCCTGTGGTGACACTGAGAAGAGGAGCAAGGGACCCAGTGACCTCCCCGGGTGACTCTGGTAGGCTCAGGTTTAGTGGAGAGCAGGGAGTACAACAGCTAAGCCATCCTGGTCAGTTACTGACTTGCGGCTGTTTCTGCTGTAGTCTGCCCTGCGAGGCCATCTAACAAGTTCTCAGCACTCTGAAATCTCTTTGTGGGAGACAAGCGCCCCTCTGGCTGGTGTGTTAGGCTTTCCTCTCCTCCAGCATTAAATTTCTGGGAAAATTCTAATTCCTTAATTGTTCAAACAGTCTGATAGCCACATGGGAGTGTGCAAACACATCTCCTGAGGACGACTTAGCTCCTGCTAGACAGTCGTACTTCCCACTGCCTTACCTTAGTTCCCCTCCTGTCAGTTCTGTGAGAGTCTATGCTGCCAGAAAGTAACATGGGGGGAAAAGCGTGTTTGTCCTCACACAGAATCGCAAACTTCTGGCTCTTGGACTTGGGGACTCTGTTTGCAAACTGAGTGGAAGAGAATGGGGCCTACATGTCATTGCACGGTCCATGGCTTCCTTCCATGGAGGCTGAACATGGGCATATCTTGCCCTGAACACCCCTGGGCACTGGCCACAGTGAGGTTTTCTGGGAACTGTACTGAGGCAGGTGACTCTGCAGGGGGCAGACCCATTACTCAGTAATGGCCTTGTCTGACCTCCTAATGAGGTCATTACCTGGTAATGACTCTGTTTGCTGGGTGTTGTCGTCACCAGCCTCCCAGCCCTGCAATGTCTGGCTTGAGGTGGCTCTGACCAGTCTGTGCCTTGGGCCCTAACCCCTGTCTGGGAGAGAGATGGAAATGAACCCACCATCACAGGTGTGCCTCAGCTCCTACGGACTGCCCCTCCCAAAGGCCTGGGTGGAGAAGGCCTTGTTCAAGCTGTGCTCCATCTTACCACAGACAGTGATGAAAATCCTTTGCCCAGCCAAACGTACTCAGCTGCTAAAGTCCCCTAGGTCCTTCTGGATTCTCAGCCTAACTCATGACTCATGCCTGTAATCCCAGTGTTTGGGAAGCAGAAACTGGAGAATTGCTGTGAGTTCAAGACCAGTCTGTGCTATAAAGTGAGTCCCAGGGCCAGCCTGGACTAAAGAGACCCTGTTTCTGGAAACACAAACCAAATAGGAATTCTGCTAAGGCCGTTTAGCAAGGGCAAATGTCTACCCAGCTCAGCCTCTACTGTGTCCCAGACGACCTGGTGGCCTCATCCATCTTCAAAAAGAGCCCCCTCCTTACCTGGTCCTCTGTGTCACTCTCCTCACAGCCCCTACCTGCTACGCAGCTATACATTCCCATTTGTCACTCTGTGTTCAGAGATGAATCCCATCTCTTCCTCCCACAGCAGAACCTGCACCACCACCCACAGTGCCGGGCTCTACCTAGATATATGGCTGACTCTTTTTGTTTCTTTGGCTTTGGTTTTTGTTTTCGTTTTTTTCAAGTCAGGGTCACTGTGTAGCCCAGGATGCCCTAGAACTCGCTCTGTAGACCAGGCTGGCCTTGGACTCACAGAGATCCACCCACCTCTGCCTCCCAAGTGCTGGGATTAAAGGTGTGCACTTCCACCACCCAGCCTCTGAATCGTTCTAAATGTAGCCCCGGACACAAGAGGGCCAACATGTAAGGTGCTGTAGCGGGACACAGCGTGGCTAGTCACCTGGGAAGGATGTGTCCAGTGTCTGACAGTCTTTCAAAGTCTCCCTTCCCCTGCCTGCTAAGCTGTCCCCTCCATGGCCATCTTCCAGACTATGGAGGAATCTTTTTCATTGTTCCTGGAGAAGGAAGCCAGTCTGAGGCCCTGGCTGTGCCACTGCAGTGGGGCACCCTGTGCTGCTCCCATTCCAGCAAGTGCCTGCTGTGTGTGTGGAAAACGTCACGTAAACAAGCTCAGCCTCAGGACAGTTTACACATCCCTGTCACAGCAGCCTCCCATGTCCCTTATCCGTCCTTGTGCAAACCGCCCCTCTCTTTAGTCTGTGCCTACTTCTCTTTGTGACCCCTCCTGTCCTGTTTGCCTTTTGACTGGTGTCTGTCTACACTTTCAGACTCTTGGAGAAACACCCATATATAGCATGACCTTGTCTGACCTCCTAATGAGGTCATTACCTGGTAATGACTCTGTTTGCTGGGCCCCGGTGTCAGCGGGGACATAGTTTAGTTGCTAAAGCACTTTCGAGGACTCAAGTTCAAATTCATGAAAGCCAGGCATGGTAGAAAGAGCACCTGTAAGCCCAGTCCATGTTACTTCAGAAATGGTGGAAGAGGCTCATTGACGGGCTAGCCTGGCCATGAAACCTCAAAGCGGGAGGTAAGGAACCTCCCCAAGGTTGCACTCTGAACTCACATGCACACATAGAAACAGACACACACACACACACACACACACACACACACACACACACACACACACAGGAACATACACAGAGACACACAAAGGGACATGTACACATATGCACAATCTACAGGAACATGTACACACACTTGCACATGAAAATATACACACTGATAAATACACATTCACTCACACATAGGAACATGTGCACACAGGAACATGCATATACTCACACACAGGGACATATACACACACACTATACAATAAACAAATTCATGTTCTTTGTCAATACAGCGTGAGCCCAGGGCTTGGAATTCAGTAAGCATTAGGTAAATATTTGGGCAGGGCCAGGTGCTGGTGCTGGCTCCATCGTCACGCCTCCTGCCCAGTGAGAACCCAGGGCACACTGCTCCGCTCTTGTCTTCTTCAGCCGAGAGGCAGAGACTGCCCAACTGAGCATCTCAGGAGGGGAGAAGAGACAGTGTGGCCCTTGGACTGCTGCTGCTGCTTTCTAACCAGGAGGGGTCATTGAGGAGGCCCCAGCAGCAGACACCATCTGAGCGCTCACTGTGTCACCAGCCAACAGACCTCTCCCAGGACCTGAACCAGGTTATTTCAGACATTTGCACCTTTTCAGCCAGCTCCCCTCCCCCACCAGTTTCACTCCCCCCTCCCCCCAGCTTCTGTGTCCAAATGAGGAAGCCTGAAGTTGGTTAATTATTTTTTTATTATGCATTTACTGTAAACTGCGAGAGAACACAAAATACTACCCACTGTCTGCTTAAAGCAAAACCTCATTACCTAAGGCACATGGGTAAACCAACTATTTAACCAGGGTGACCCCCAGCTCCCTCCCTGTGCCAGGGTCACCAAGTATTACCTCTAAACCGTGTATGCCTCAGCTTGCCTGTCTCTGAGTTTAAATTGGTTTATGCTGTATGTGGTCTCTGGCACTTGCTGTGCAACACAACACTCCTTTTTGTGTTTCGTTTTTGTACAGGGCTGTCTTCCTTGCTCCAAGAAAGTCCCCTGCCACTGAGATGCACTTCAGTCCTTGTGTGGCTTTAGCCATTTATTTTAACTGCTGTGTAGTGTTTCAACTGAATTATTTATACTTCTAGCAATGGACAGTTGAAACATTCTGGTTTATGTTTGTTGCTAATTTATGAGGTCATTTTTTTAACCTGGCCTTGAACTCCTGCTTTTTCTGCCTTCACCCCCCCCCCAAAAGTGCTGGGATTCCCAGCATGCATTGCCACACGGCGCCACACAGAGCTGCTTCATTCTGTGCACGTTAATCGTGCATAGCTCCTGCTCTGTGAAATGTTCGTTTCTACTTCTTGTTGTTTTTCTTATACATTGTAGCCATCTCATTCAGTTAATTTATTTTAAGATATATTACCTTGGAGGGACTGGAGAGATGGCTCAGCACTTAAGGGCATTGGCTGCTCTTCCAGGGGATCTGGGCTTCAATGGCTTCAGTTCCAAGGGATCCTATGTCTTCTTATGGCCTCCCCAGGCACCAGTCCACATAGCACACAGACATGCATGCAGGCAAACACCCATCCATATAAAGTAAGAAAAAAATGTTCTGCCTTTTGAGACAGGGTTTCTCTGTGTAGCTCTGGCTGTCCTGGAACTCAAACTCAGAGATCAGCCTACTTCTGCCTCCAGATCGCTGGGATTAAAGGTGTGTACCCCCCCCCCCCAGTTAAGTAAAAGAAACATTTTTAATTAATTAAAGTATTCAACTTATGTAGAACATAACCCACGGAGATATCCAGATACAATTTGACAACGGTGTTCAGCCATGAGACTAACACCTTGACCACGTGCAGCGAGCGGCTTTTTGGCTACTCTGGCTTCTTTCTTTCATCCTATTCCACCCATCCAACCTCCTAACACTAGGTAGGTGAGGGAAAAGGATAGAAAGGAAAGGGGATGTTGTTATCATTGGACTACTTCCTGCTGATTAGGGCTGTCGAGCTCCTTGGAGCAAGTTTGATCTTTGCTGTTAGTATATCTAATGTCTTGTTTCTTCTTGGCATATAACTGCTTAACAAATCATGACCAATAGTAACCAAGCAAAGCAACCAACCAACAACCCACAACACCTCTTGGGGCCCCAGGATGGATACACCCTCTGAAGAGTCCTCAGAATTCCAGACATCACACACTTGTAGAAAGTTTCTGCAGCAAAAATCACAGCCCTGCCAGTGCATGGGACAAACCACAGTCAGCTGCTGTGGACAGTCTGAGGTAGCCACATATCCCACACCTGGGATTAAAGTGAAAACACTTATATTTCTGTGTTTTCAAAAGAATCCACAATTCTCACTACAATCAAATTGTGATTTTTTAGCACCTAGAAAACTCCTCAAGTCAGCATCCTCCAACAGGCAACATCCAGGAATTCCATGGAAGGGAGTGTGTACCTTTCTTCTCCAGCAGTGAGTGCCTTGTTCCATGAACAAGAGCTTTAAACCTTATGACAACTGATTCTAGCAGTCATTTCCTTCATTGTTGGTGTATTGTGTGGTTTGCTTAATAATGGTTTCTTACTGATAAAGAAAGCGGCCTGTATTCACTCTTTCTCTCTGTTGGGGGCTGGACAGGATGGGAGACTGCTGGGAGCCCCTGACAATGAGATGTGGACATTCTGCCTTCACCTAGCCAGGTCCCTGCCAGGCAAGGCTAGCTCTGGTGTGGGGCCAGGGCCTTGGCGCTTGACAGTTCCTCCATATGTATGTGGTCAAATGTTGCAAACACTAAGATATGAAATGCTTGTCTGCCTCCCCAGAGCATGTGAGCTCTGCGCAGGTCTGCTGTGTACTCGCTTTGCTGCCCATTGTCTTCGCTGTCATTGGAGGGGCACGGGAAGAGCTGTGCAGGTCGTTTTGAGCCCTTGCAGCCCTCCTGAGTCCAGCTTCTGACTCTTTATTCCTTCATCCCAGGTCCTCCCACTAGGGATATTGTCAAGAATCCTGATATGGCTGCTCTTCACATACACACACACACACACACACACACACACACACACACACACACACACACAGATCCTGCTTCATGATTTCAACTACTGCTCAAGCACCATGTCCTTGGAAAGGAACCCATAGATGCCAACCATAGGGCTTCAACACCAGATGAATTTAAAAAATAAAACAAAACCCTCCTCCTAGGTGTGGTCTACAGAGGGAGTTCCAGAATAAATAAACACCAGCTCAAAACCCAGGTAAACATTTTTTTATTTTAAAAGAAATAAATATAAAAATATAAAAGCATGGTTTCTTTTCCTTCAGGCTGAAAGGTGTCTTAGCTATGCTGTCTTTTTCCAATTAACGAAATCACTTGGCTTTTTTTTTTTTTTTTAAATCTGGGAGCTGAGGAAAAGCTCTATAACCAGTTTTGGATTTTAGTTATCGTATTTTAAAGTGTATTATAGTTTCATATGTCTTCTTATAGCAGAGATAGCTAATATTGTTGTTGATTTAACTTTCTAGAGAGAGGGTCTCACTATGTAACCTTAAGTGGCTTGGAACTCTTTATGCAGACCAAGCTGTCCTTGAACCCACAGAGATCTGCTTGCCTCTGCCTCCTGAGTGCTGAGATTAAAGGCATGTGACACCAAGACATTCTTATTCTTGTTTTTTAAATTTTATACAAGACACTGAGCATTTATTTAATAATAAGATTAAGAATATTTAAGAAGGAGGGTTGGGGATTTAGCTCAGTGGTAGAGCGCTTGCCTAGGAAGCACAAGGTCCTGGGTTCGGTCCCCAGCTCTGGAAAAAAAATATTTAAAAAGGAATAGATCTTGGATTTAGAAGAATTAATGAGGGGGCTGGAGAGATGGCTCAGCGGTTAAGAGCACCCCACTGCTCTTCCAGAGGTCATGAGTTCAATTCCCAGCAACCACATGGTGGCTCACAACCATCTGTAAAGAGATCTGATGCCCTCTTCTGGTGTATCTGAAGACAGCTACAGTGTACTTATATATAATAAATAAATAAATCTTTAAAAAAAAATTAATGAAAGTGTCAGGTTAAGAATGTATGTTTGCTTATTTTCTGTGTATTCACCAATGCAGACAACTGTAGAGGACAGACATGATCAAATCTTTTACTAACAGACAGAGCCTGGAAGTTCAAGTATATTCATCAATGTGAGTTGTATGTTTATATATTCAGTAGCATCCTCCGGGGAGATACACAATTATCTCACTGTTAGGCACTGGTTCTCTAGCAAGTAGAGGCATTGACTAATGGGAAAACATACAAACAGCATTGAGAAAAATCTAGCTACTGTTTAAAATGGTTTGTTTAGTAAAAGGATATAATTTTTAACTAAATTTGATCCCCAACACTAACCCTAACCCCAAACCAAGAGCTATCCATAGTCCTAACCTTAAGTCTAGCATTTCCACCAATGCTAACTAACTAACTAGCACATAAGCTCACATGTCCACATTCATATTCCTGCATGGCCAACAGACTCACGTCAACAGATTTTTGAGAAACATGCACGCACGCACGCACGCACGCACGCACGCACGCACTCTTGCTAATTATGTGTCCAGCTCAGATTCACACAATCCTGCAGCTGGAACCCTAGCGCAGTACTTGTCAGGGCAAGACCGAGTATAGCTAAGCTTGCACCGGCACAAGATATAGAGATGTCAGGTGAGAGTCTGCAGCCAAGCTTAGACTGAGGTCAAGGTAGGCAACTGAGGGATTTGAATCTGAATATCCCAGAACCAATCTAGTAATAAACTCTAGTTTTGAGGTTACTATGTCTCCCCCTATCTGTGAATCTTGGGTCAAATGGCCTTCCTGTACCATGGATTCCTCGTCTCTCAAGTGCGGATAATAATTACAAAAGTCGGGGTTGGGGATTTAGCTCAGTGGTAGAGCGCTTGCCTAGGAAGTGCAAGGCCCTGGGTTCGGTCCCCAGCTCCGAAAAAAAAAAAAAAGAAAAAGAAAAAAAATAATTACAAAAGCCTCCTAAGCATTCTGCCAGGAAATAGGTAAGTCCTTGGGAGCACGCCTGGCGCACGATCTGCTCCGTAAAAAATGGCTGTTACTTTTAGTACCCATGTGTCCTTATGTTAAAATTAGAACAGCGCAAGAGTTGGGCTGATACCCAGAGCTTTCCAGTAGCTGAGGTCCAGTGACCTTCCGGGTTCGCGTCACCTGGCCACCCTGAGGTTGTCTTTTGGGGATTTTCCCTTTGGCCTTAGGAGGCATGCCAGCTAGGAAAATTCTCCAAGGATGAAGTTGACTCCAGGCATTCTCACACTGTGCAAGGAAGAAACATATAGAGCTCAGCGCTGACACCAGGCAGTTATATTTCCCAGAAGCCTATGCTACCCACTCCTCAATCAGAGGTTCGGATAGTTTGCTGGCGGTGGGGACGGGGCGGGAGAACAGTGTTTATGTGGGGGACCCCAGGTTTCCTGAGAATGGAGTCCATGCCTATATAACGCACAGCCTCCTGGGAAATGTAGTCTATACCTGCTCCCAGCAGGAGCATTAACCCTCGGCAACTGTCAATGTGGCTATGGCTATGTGTTCTTGTATGGGGTTCAGATTTTCAGGCTGTGGCACCACTGAGCAATTATCGGCCTATCTGTACTTGTGTCCTTGCCAGCCATGCTCCTCTCCCTCTGGCCCCAGGTGACAGAATCCTAATTCTGTCTCCAGTAGTAGGTAATGGTGTGTGGCCGTGACAGGGTGGAGACTCAAGCACTCTGGACCTGAGCTCCCAGGTAAAAGATCACCTCGAGGCTGCCCTGTAGGCTGCAGTTCCTGGATCCTGACAGCAAGACCTGATCAGGATCGCAGGGGCTATAAAGCTGCTTACTCCTTCTGGTGACGCTGGAAGGGTCCCTATGGAGACCCTGGGCTTGGAGCCCGAGCAGACAGGTACACCTTTGTTCCTAAGGAGGATAACACTCAAGAGAGGTCGGGCCAGGTTACCTGAAGGAGCATCTCTTGTCTGTTGAGCTTGCTTGAGAGGAAGAGAACAGCCATGGTTTTCCTCCTTAATTGAAGTGTTTGGGACCCTGAGAGGCAGAGTTGACCCCTGAGATTGTATTAGACTGTGCCAGATATGGGGTCCTCCCCTGCCCTTTATCTGCCTTGTCTTCTCTGAATTCTGACTCTGCCAAGGGCTTTAGTACAGCTATGATGGATGTAGATAAACTTGATTCATTTCTTGGTAAGTCTCTCCATCCCCACCCAGCTCTGGGCCCTACTCTTTCTCCCAAAGATACTCCCAGGATAAATCAGACTGGAGACTCCTGGAAGCCAGATCTGAGGTGAGTGACTTGTCTTTTCTTCATTGACAAAGAAGATCGCCATGTTTCTTGCCTAGCCCTGGATCTGCAGTCTGCCGTGCACTCACAATTGGGCACCTGCTTTCCAGTCCTTAAGGAGCCTTTGGATAGTGGAAGAAGTCCCAGTTGGAGTGCAGATGGTACCTGAATCCCTTCCAGTCAGACTCGATCGATTGTGAGGAACTGCTGGGACAAGCATGCAGCACTCTCCTGGCTTTGCTCTGTGGCTTCTGAGACTGAACTCGGGTCTTCATGCACCCTTAATAGCATCTCACCAACTAAGCTGCTCCTCTGCTTCCAGGGTCTACCTTTTAGCTGAGTGTTTGGACCATTCGCATTGAATGTTATTAGCAACATAGTTGGAGTTCAGTTGGTGGCCTTGCCACCCATTGCTTGCTATACCGTGTGCCATTTTGTTTCTATCTCAAACACTGTTTTGCTATTCTCTTGGTGCCTGTGATTTTCCTTTCTTTTCTTCTTCTTTTTTTCTTGATTGCATATTAGACATTGCAAATTACATTGGTGAATATTGCCTTTTTGGACTTCTTTAAATTTCTCTAAGACTCACCAGGAGTAGTAAAAATATGGGGCATCAGTTTGCTCCTCTAAAGGACGAAGCAAGTCAGGGATGATGTGGTAGATGGAATCCTGCTTGGGATATTCAAGGCACCAAAAGGAGTCAATGGCAGTCTGCTTGTATTTTCTGATACATACTTTCCTTCCTTAAAAATAATCATTTCTGGGGCTGGGGGTTTAGCTCAGTGGTAGAGCGCTTACCTAGGAAGCGCAAGGCCCTGGGTTCGGTCCCCAGCTCCGAAAAAAAGAACCAAAAAAAAAAAAAATCATTTCCAGCCTGGAGTTGGTAAATTTTCAATAAAATTGCTGTGTTCTTTATACCATATATTCAAGGTTCTGGTTTTTTTTTTAAGATTTATTTTATTTATATGAATACACTGTAGCTGTCTTCAGACACACCAGAAGAGGGATGGTTGTGAGCCACCATGTGGTTGCTAGGAATTGAACTCAGGACCTCTGGAAGAGCAGGTCGGTGCTCTTAACCACTGAGCCATCTCTCCAGCCCTGTTTTTTTTTTTTAATACTTATTTTTATTTATGTGTACTGGAGATACGCTTATAGGCCAACCTCCTGTATCAGGAGTTACTGGTAGTTAAACGGGTATTGGGAACTGAATTCAAATCTTCTCAAAGAGCAGCAAATGTTCTTAAATGCTGAGTCATCTCTCCAAAGTTTAAGGTTTTAAGGTTGTAATTCTTGGCCCTGGAAAATAAAACATTCCACCCAAGACATGCACAACTAAGATCAGGCTCCAGGTCCCTGGGGTTGTTAGCATGACAAGGTATGCACTCAGTCTCACTGCCAAAGCCCAGAATTCAGTGTCTGTCCCTTCCTGCCCCACCCCTCACTCTTTTGCCTGGTGCTCTCTGCTTCTGAGGTCAGCTTCTGTTCACATTGGACTCTACAAGGTTCTTAATCCCTTGGAACCAAGGACACAGCATCTCTCTTGTCCTAGGTGAATGAGAATGTATATGCCATTTCAGGAACCAGTGATTTTCAAGGACGTGACCATAGACTACACCCAGGAGGAGTGGGGTCAGCTGCATTCTCTTCAAAAGGCTCTGTATCCAGAGGTGATGCCAGAGAACTACCAGAACCTTCTTGCCCTTGGTAAGCAGGTTCCTCCAAACCTGGATGTCTGCTGTCAGTTTTCTTTACAGGTTAGGGAAGAGCCCTTGGGCACCAGTGCTGGTACATCTGCAGCCAGATCCATCATGCCAGAAGTACCCAGAAAACAGCTTCCTGACCTTGAGCTGTGACTGGTCCCAGACTAGACCACTTAAGAGAGGGAGGCCTGCTGAGAAGGTAAGGTGGGAGCTAGGAGCCTTAGAACTTTTTCAGGTGACAAAGAGGGGATGTCATATATGGACCTGAAAGTGTGTATCTGAGACTCTTCAATGATTTGGGACTCATAGGCTTCATGCCCCTGGTGATGACACCCTGCCTCTTACAGTACCTTGTCTGTGTTCATGGGTTGCCCTGTGAGGTTTCTAACTTAGAACCAGAGCACATTAGCCCTGCTGTTTCCCCCTCCACTCTGCCCTCCCAACAACCCCCAGAAGCAGGGCCTCCACGACACAGACCAGACATGATCTCCCACCTGGAATGAGGTGAGGAGCCCTGGGAGGAGCACAGAAAGATCCCAAGAGAGGTTTGTCCAGGGCTGGAGAGATGGCTCAGTGGTTAAGAGCATTGAGTGCTCTTCCAGAGGTCCTGAGTTCAAATCCCAGCAACCACATGGTGGCTCACAATCATCTGTAATGAGATCCGATGCCCTCTTCTGGTGTGTCTGGAGACAGATACAGTGTACTTATATATAAATCTTTTTTTTTTTTTTAAAGAGAGGTTTGTCCAGGTAAGCATGTAACTGTTAAAGGATAATGGACTTCGGGTCCCTTTTCCCCTTGTAGTTCTCCCTGTCAGAGCTCTCTTTCTTTCCTCAGCCCTACTGCTTGACCCTTATCTATGCCTTCTCTATGCCCCTCCCAGCCCTGTCCTCTCTCTTCCATATACTGAATACCAGCTGTGTGCCCAAGAATACACTTCAGGGTGGACAAGCGCATCCAAATCTCCGCCCTGTGCAGCGTCTGTGAGAATGGACGAGGAATATGCACCTTGTTCAGTGAGAGCTGGTGGGAGAAGCAGAAGACTGAGGCAGCACAGGAAGGGGCAGGACAAGGCCACATTACATGTCCCACTTCTTCTTCTTCTTCTTTTTTTTTTCCTTTTTCTTTTTTTTTGGAGCTGGGGACGGAACCCAGGGCCTTGCACTTCCTAGGCAAGCGCTCTACCACTGAGTTAAATCCCCAACCCCCATGTCCCACTTCTTGATCAAGGAGAGCCAGGGGCAGATCTTCAGTAGGAGGCTGGCAAAACTTCCATCATCATCATTATTATTATTATTATTATTATTATTATTATTTTAAATGGGAGTAGGCTTGTTGAGGCAGGATCTCATCCTGGTCTTGAACTCACTATGCTCTAAACTTGCCTCAGACTCAAAGTGATCCTCCTGCTTCAGCCTCCCAACTACCAGAACGTGTTATAAGCTCTCAGACATTTTCTTTTTAGTGACTTCTCATAAAAAGTTGTTTAGTGAACCAGGCAGTGGTGGCACACACCTTTAATCCCAGCCCTTTGAAGGCAGAGGCAGGCAGGTCTCTTGAGTTTGAGGCCTACAAAGTGAGTTCCAGGACAGCCTGGGCTACACAGAGAAACCTATCTCAAAACAAAACACTGTTTAATTAATTGATTTAAGTGTAGTTCTGAACTCCCGCCTCGACACATGGTACAGAGGCCAGGCGAGCCTCTTCCATTCTCAGCGCCATCACTGCCTTCACAGCTCCAGTCCTCAGCCTGGCACAGGCACTGTGGTAGCCACAGTCCCAAAGTCTGGACTATTTCTGGCCCCAGCTCCTTTTGTTTTCTCTGCCCTCTTTACCAAAATTACATTTTTTAATTGGATATTTTTATTTACATTTCAAATGTTATCCCCTTTCCCAGTTTCCATAAACTCTCTATCCCATCCCCCCTCCACCTGCTTCTATGAGGGTGTTCCCCCACCCACCCACCCCTTCCCATCTCCCCACCCTGACATTCCCTACACTAGGGCATCGAGCCTTGGCAGGACCAAGGGCTTCTCCTCCCACTGATGCCTAACAAGGCCATCCTCTGCTACATATGCAGCTGGAGACATGAGTCTGTCCATGTGTCCTCTTTGGATGGTGGTTTAGTCCCTGGGAGCTCTGATTGGTTGGTATTGTTGTTCTAATGGGGTTACAAACCCCTTCAGCTCCTTTAATCCTTTCTCCAATTTCTCCATTGGGGACCCCATTCTCAGCTCAATGGTTGGCTGCAAGTATCTGCCTCTGTATTTGTCATACTCTGGCAGAGCCTCTCAGGAGACAGCTAGATCAGGCTCCTGTCAGCTTGCACTTCTTGGCCAAACTTTGTCACCATATTTCCTCTTGTGAATATTTTTGTTCCCTTCAAGTGTGGCGCCTGCTATAAGGCCTTCAGCCGCAGCTCCCTACTCCGCACGCACCCGCGAGCGCACACCGGGAAGAGGCCGTACGCATGCGCCGAGTGCCGCAAGGCCTGCAACCAGAGCGCGCACCTCACTCACCACCTTCGCATTCACACGGGCGAGAGGCCCTACAAGTGCGGCGGTGGCAAGGCCTTCTCCTGCCACTCCTCGCTCACCGTGCACGAGAAGAGATCCACCACAGCGACAAACCCAAGTGCTGGGACTGCGGCAAGGCCGTCCACGGCCGCGCGCGCCTCGCCCTCCACCAGAGGGCGCACACGGGCAACGAACCCTTCAAGTGCTCGAGCCCTTCAAGGGCGGCAAGGTCTTCAGCTGCCACTAGTACCTCAGGGTGCACCAGCGTGTCCACACCGGTGAGAAGCCCTACAGATGCCATCAGTGCGGCAAGGCCTTTAGCCAGAACCACTGTCTTACCAAACACCAGAAGGTTCACTCCGGAGAGAAAGCTTTCATCAAAGTCGGGGAGGCTTTCGGCTGGAACTCACACCTGGAGCCCCAGAGGTTGCACTATGAGGAGAAGCCCTTCACCATTCAGTTCAATAGGTGCCTGCTGAGCTCCATGCCTGGCAGCCTGTCGGAAGCAGGGAATACTAAGGCGATTGGCATGGGCCTGGTACACGCTTTGGGTGTAGCAAAGCTGTGCGTGAAACAGCCTCCAGCTGATAGAAACTGTCCCCTGGAGAACAAACCTGGCAATCAGGGTGACACCCACTCGTTACTTCCTAACTCCCCCAAGTCATGTGTCAGCAGCCCTTTGGGCTTTCAGAGCCAGACTGCAGTCCCTCCAGGAGAAAAAGCCTGGCTTGGCTTTTTTAAAGTAGGCTCTGACAAGCCATTCCCTCCTACTAGATATGGTCACAGCCAGAGAAGGGACAAGCCTCGGGAGAGATTTGAAGTCATCCCACCAACATGCTTTCCTTAGTGGTGCCAGAGTCCACTAACGAGGGGTTATCGTGAGACAGTTTCTTGTTGCCTAGGCTGGTCTGTATAGCTGAGAATGCCCTTGCAGTTTCTATGCAGTCTGGTCTCACCTCTGATACACTGAGATTACAGGCCTGGTTTATGTGTTGCCGGGATTGAATCTGGAGCTTAATGTATGCTAAGCAAGCACTGGACCAACTGAATCCCTTTCCCAGTCTACAAGAGTCTGTCTGGTTTGTTTTGTTTTGTTTTTGAGACAGGAGCTCTAGGTAGTGCTTCTGCCTCCCCAATTGCCGGGATTGAAGAAATGTACCACCATGCCCAGCCATGTTTTTTTTTTTTTTAATTACATGTATGTGTGTGTACTTCTGTATGAGGGTCTGTGCACTTGAATACATGTGGCTGTGAGTCTGCTGCAGCTGGGCTTGAACTCCCTGGTGTGGATGTTTCTGGAAACCAGCAAGTATTCATAACCACCGAGCAACCCCCCCCCCCCCAGTGTCAGGGTTTATTTTTATCACACTTCTTTCTTGAAAATTGTTTGGATATGCCTCTTGTTTCTTTTTTTCTGTGAAATCTTCCTGTATTCTTAAATCTGTTTCTAACCAGTCTCCCTCCCACATCAAGGAAAAAAATATATATACTGAAAAAGTTTAAGAAAGATCAAAATTATAAGAAGAAAAAAATAGCATCCAGTACCAGCTCCTGGGTCATTGGCTGAAGATTTGGCATGGTGAACACCTGCATACATTTCCTTCTGGTTTTTTCTTTGCAACTAGACATAGGCATTTTCTTTCTTTTTAAAATTTTTTCTTTATTTTTCTTTCTTTATTTTTTTGAGACAGGGTTTCTCTGTGCAGCACTGGTTGTTCTGGAGCTCTCTGTAGACCAGGCTGGCTTTGAACTACCAAGCACTGGGACTAAAGGTGTGCATCACCACCTCCCAGCTGGCACTTTCCTTTAAAAGGAAATAAGGACCATGTAGATGTGTCCGTGGGTAAAATGCTTTTGGCCATGCAAGTACGAAGGCCTAAGTCTGCCCCTTCAGATCCTGTTTAAAAGCCAGGTATAGTGGATAGGTGTAAGCCCAGCTCTGAGCGGGACAGGAACCAGTAAGCCCTTGAAGCTTTCCAGCCAGTCCGTTCGGCTTAACTGGTGAGATCCTGGCATTTCTTCAACGTGTTTTGCCTGCATGGATGCTAGTGCATCACCTGGGTGCCTGGTTCCCATAGAGGCCAGAAAAGTAGATTAGATTCCCTAGGACTGGATTACAGATGGTTCTGAGCTGCCATGTTGGTGCTGGAAATCAAACCTAGGTCCTCTGGAAGAGCAGCCAGTGTACTTCCTACTGAGCCATCCCTCCGGCCACAGAAAACTGGCTTGGAAAATAAAGTAGGACAAGATGAAGTGTATAATGGTGCATGCCTTTAATATCAGCACCCAGGAGGCAGAGACAGGAGGATCTCTGTGTGTTTGAGGCCAGACTGGTCTACAGAGAGAGAGAGAGAGAGAGCACTCCAGGCCAGCCAGAGCTCCATAGTGAGACTGTCTCGAAATAAACAAATAATGTAGAAACCCATAAAGGAAGGCACCTGGTGTCTCCCCAGAAGCACACACTCCAATATGTATACAGATACACACACAAAGGGTCTGGAGAACTGGCACAGAGGTGCCAACGTAAAAACCTGAGTTCTAGTCCCCAGAGTGCACAGACACTCCCAGCACTGAATCAGAGACACAAGAGGATCTCTGAGCCTTGTTGGCTGCTAGCCTGGCTCCAAGTTCATAAGACACCCTGTCTTGAAGGAAAAAGGCAGAGAGTGATAGAACAAGACACTTGATGTCCTTCTCTGGCCTCTGTAAATAAACACATGGGTGCACACACTCATGCATGCACACACACCAGACACACACACCAATAAACAGAAGTTGAAATTAGCGACGCATGCCTATGTTCAGATCCCCAGCACCTACGCAGGAAGTCAGGATTGGTGACATGCTCGTAATCTCAGGGGAAGTAGAGACAGAAGGACCCCTAGGGCTTGCAGGTCTAGCTGAATTGGGAAGCTCGGGGATCTTTCCTCAAGAACCATTTGCCAGCATCCTTCTTTAGGACTTTGGACTCTGACGAGGCTGTGTGGTGAACCCCAGAGCTCTGGCCGTCCTCCACCTTGTCAGAGCTGGATTCTCAAGTATGAGCATTGGACATGAAGCACAGGCCTTCGTATTTGTGCAGTAAGCACTTTACCGAATGGCCTGTTTCCTCTGCCCCTAAAGCTGGATAAACCAGCAGAGGGCAAAGACAGGGAGCAAAGATGATCTACAGTGTAACGTCCGCCTTAACGTGAGTCCTGCTCCCAGGTCACAGGAGTAGGAATCTGGAAACTCGATTGATGAATCCAGGAAACTATCCTAAGCCAGTTCTGATCTCTAAATTTGAGACAAGCCTGGTCTACATAGCAAGTTCCAGGACAGCCATGGTTACAAAGTCAAACCCTTTCTGTCTCAGGAAGAAAGAAAGAAAGAAAGAAAGAAAGAAAGAAAGAAAGAAAGAAAGAAAGAAAGAAAGAGAGAGAGAAAGAGAGAAAGACAGAGAGAGAGAGAGAAAATCTTGAGGGATGGGCGGCCTGCAACGTGCTCCAGCAATGACAAGCCACTATGGCTCACCAGGGCAGATACAATTACTTCATAAGCCTGACTGGTTCTCTCCACAGTGAAAGGGGAGCTCTGCCTCTCCAAAGCTGGCCTCTGACCGCCACAGTACACGATGGTATCTTGTGCCTGCACTGAGATGTGCACGCACATCACATAACACTATAATTATTTTTAAGTTTAAAAACAGAAGCCTAGGGGCTGGGGATTTAGCTCAGTGGTAGAGCGCTTACCTAGGAAGCGCAAGGCCCTGGGTTCGGTCCCCAGCTCCGAAAAAAAGAACCAAAAAAAAAAAAAAAAAAAAACAGAAGCCTAGCAGAAGGTCTGTGAGTCTGGAAGGTGCCCTCAAGGTGGGCAGTGCAACTCACCCCCCACCTCACCTCTCTTGCCTCACTTCCCTGTGTCTTCCTGTCCTTGCCACTCCTACCCCACCAGACCACCAGCATCTAGCAATCTCTGAGCTTCTCCCCTAGCTGGCTACTGCCAACTTTGGTCAAAGACCTGAGCCTTGGATCCCCACCTCAGTGTCCTCTCCTAGCAACACACCCTGGGTTATTTTTCTACGAGGACTCATTTCTGCTCCAGGTGTTGCTGGTGTTCACCACTAGATGGCACCATTAGAACAGTTCTACCTTGCTAACAATGGATTTCAACGTGTTCAAAAAGGTCCCGTCTCTAGCCCTAAAATATCAAGGGTGTCCTGCCACATAAGGGACAGCAGAGTGATTGAAAATGCCTAATGTCAGGGGTTGGGGATTTAGCTCAGTGGTAGAGCGCTTGCCTAGGAAGTGCAAGGCCCTGGGTTCGATCCCCAGCTCCGAAAAAAAGAACAACAACAACAACAACAAAAAAAAAAAAAAAAAAAGAAAGAAAATGCCTAATGTCATGCCTCTAGAATGAATGCTTTAAACACTCACTCAATGTGCTTTAAAGTGTACAGAAAAGCAGTAATAAAAAGCCACTGTAAGCTGGACGTTGTGGTACACACCTTTAATCCCAGGGGACAGAGGCAGGTGTAGCTCTGTGAGTTCGAGCCTAGACTACACAGAATTCCAAGACAGCAAGGGCTACATAGTAAGACCCTGTCTTTAAAAATAATAGGGTTTGGGGTGGGCTGGAGAGATGAGTGAACAGTTAAGAGCTCCAGCTGCTCTTTCAGAAGACCTGAGTTTAAGTCCCACCGTCCACATGGTAGCTCACAGCCACCTATTTGAACTCCAGTTCCAAGAGATCTGACACCCTCTTCTAAGCTCCACAGGTACCAGGCAAACATTCATACACATAAAATGAGAATTATAAAGCCACTGAACACAGCTTAGGAACGTATGTTCCTTACTCAGGAACGTGGCTTAGTTGGTAGAGCGCTTACCTGGCTTGAACAAAGTTCTGAGTTCGATCCCTAGCCCTGTATAAACCAGACATGGCAAACACCATGATTCCTAGCACTGTATAAACCAGACATGAATCCCAGCAGCTGGGGGTTAGGGGATCAGAAGCTCAAGTCATCTTCAGCTACAAAGCTAGTTCAAGGCTAGCCTGAGCTTAATGAAACACCACCTGGGGGGAAAAAAAAGTCCTTGGGGGTGTATCCTATGCTGCTGTGTGCAACAAGAAGCTCATACCTACTGTGTTCACTGATCCTTCTGTAGCCACCCACCCCCAGCAGCCACGCTAGTCAGAGGTTGCTGGAGCTTCAGTGGCTAAGAAGGTCCATTATTCAGCCCAAGTCTTTGCAAATATAGAAGACCTGTTACCTTATCCTGATCAACTTTCTGTTCCCTCTGTCCCCCTTGTTTTGTTGTTGTTGCTTGTCTTGTTGATTTTGGTGATGCTGGGGATTGAACCAGGACATTGTGCATGCTACACCCCCTGCTCTTCTGGATCACAGAACTCAGGTAACTTCCAACACATCCGGCTGTGTTTCAGGAGTATGCACACCTCCAGGTTTAGTTGGTTACTGTGTGGCCATGCTGCACATGTGTGTTTACTTATGGACTGAATACGCTTTTCTGAGTCTTTTTTGTGTGTTTGTACATCAGGAGGTCATGGTGTGTGTGTGTGTGTGTGTGTGTGTGTGTGTGTGTGTGTGTGTGTGTGTGTGTGTGCATGTAGTCTTTTGTATCTATTGGCTTTGGTAGAATGTGTGGTTGTTACAGATCATGTCACTGTGTCTGTGTCTGCTGTGTGTTTCAGAGATAGCAGAGGGGTGTCTCTCAATGTTTTTGTCAGGTGACCGTGGTGTCGGTGTGACAGGTTGAAATGCAGGCTCCTGAGTGTGGTGAAGTGCTGGGTACGTGTTGACATTTTGTCTAGTACAGAGAGGTATGTGTTACAGAGAACATGTTTGGTGAGTGTGTGGCATGTTTGTTGCCTGTTTCTGTGTGTAGTGGCTATGTGTGTGGGATCAGAACTTGCCTCTGTTTTCATTGCACCATGAATTATGTGTAGGCATGCTTCAAGGAATTCAGTTTCCACGCACCAGGTGGCCCATGTGATTCACAGGGTATGGTCTGATTCTTCACCATGCCTGAAGCCCATGTGCTGTAGGGTGTCTTGTGTTCCCATGTCTGTTGGATTTGCTGTGTATTCCCTGCCCTTCGTTTGTGTATTCTGAGGGCTGGCAGTCCTCTCTGCATGACTATGGCTGTCTAGACATGTGTGTGGCACAGTCTGTGTCCCTTGGTCTGCATGCACCGTGCTGCTGCCCATTTGTACTGGACATGAAGGTCCATTTCTAGCAGATGGTGTGTCTGGGTGCCTCTGTGTGTCCCAGGGAGTTCTGGAGCCATGAGTATTTGTCTCTTTTAATTTGGATGCAGTTACATAGGGCACACGCGGCCACGTGTTTGTTCTGTGTTTCTGAGTTACTCTGGTTTGTTGCACATTCGTGTGTGTTGCACTGTGTTGGTATTTCCATGCATCTAGTGGCAAAGGTATGTGTACCACAAGACAGAAACTGCTGGTGTGTGTGCATGTATGAGCTGTCTGGCACAGCCTGGCCTCTCTGAGTGATGTGTGCTACATCCTGCTGGAAACCAGACGGAGCCCAGGCCCCTCTCCAGTCCCCACATTCCTTTGTGCTCTGTGCTACAAAAAAATATTTGCGTTTTCCACCACTCATAATTTTTCCTCCTCAATTACTACCAGATGTGAGCTCTGTGGTCCCCGTCCCCATGGCAACCGAGGTTCCAGCAGTCGTGGTTCCCTTTTGTGGCGCCTGCCCCGAGAGCTGGCACTAGTGCAAGCCCAGAGGGGGTGGGGAATACTGGGTGGTGAAAGACATTTAAGGGGAACTCTCCTAGGGGACAGGCAGCAGGACTGGCGGATGATGGGAAGCACTGGTCTCTGTCCAGGAGAGGCCCACAGAGAGGCTCCTGCAGGTCAGGTTTCCTGGACAGTGGGAGGAAAGGCCCCAGGCCAGCACCGAGACATTCCTGAACTGCCCAAATCATACCAGTGCAGACTAAGGAAATGGAGGTGTGGAATAAGGAACTGAGTGAGAGGCCATTGTGGCAGGACGGCTTGGTAGGGACACAGAATGAGTAAGAGTGGGGCCAAACAATGTTCCACACGACACTGACTGTCCTGCCTCTGCCCCTTTCTGCCTGGCGCTGCGCCTGACGTCAGCCCTGGCAGCTAGTATGACTTAGTGCCTCGATGGATCCAAGGCCAATCAAACCACAAGAGCACAGCAGGAAGGTGCCTGCCTGGCCGAGGGAAGCATCTGGCACAGAGACAACAGGGCTGCCAACCACAAGCTGCCCAGCCAGGCCAGCTTAGGGCACTGTATCCATCAGCTGCTCTGGACGCTGTCTCCCCTCTGGTGGCTGAATCCCTGTATGGGACCAAAGCTGACCTCAGAGTACTATGTGGCCAGAGAACAAGGGCCTGGCCAAAAAGAGGCCCCGGGAGCTGCCAACATGGATGATACTTGAAGCTAGGAAGCTGTTGACAGAATGAAAATTTAAACTGGGCATAAGCAGATAGGAGAAAGTGCCGGAGAGTTGGCTCTGAAGATAGGAGCATTTTTGTTGTTGTTGTTTTGGTTTTTTTTTAAATTGGATACCCAGCATCCACATGGCTTCCCACTTGGAAAGCTGGGGCAGAAGTTTAAGTTCATACCCTGTCCTAACAACAAAAAAGATACTAGAGACAGGAAGAGAGTCTGCTGGAGGTAGGGGGCTAGAAGGAACCAAGACAGATGGCTTTCAGAAACTAAGGCCAGTAGGATCCCTGAAGACCAGAGGTCCAAGGCTCAGAAAGGCCGTTAGGAGCCTGCCGGGAGACGTAAAGGTGCTAGGGTGGGATGGGGGCAGACAAATGGCTCCAGAGAAGGCCAAGCAGGCTACCTTCCCTTTCTTCCCCTGCTGGAGCACGTGGAGATGAGGTAGGGAGGTTTTCATTCAGGACAAGGCACCTATGGGAGCAAGCAGGGACAGGCTGCTTTGTGAGGCCTGGCTGGAGTCTGGGCGCACTGCACAGTGTCCCTTGCCCTCACCTCTGTCTCACCAGAAACAGTTCTGACCTCTGGATCCCCCCAGCACAGATCCCTTTTCTTCCAAGCGGTAGTTCAGGACTGGCGGAATTGGCATATTTTCGTGTCGTTCCTGGAGACCCGCACCGGGGGAACTCCAAGGTTCCATTTAACTGCAGGAGTCCAGAAGATGCTGCATACAGGTTCCATAAGAGGTCATCTGTGCTCCACAACCTCCAGCAGGAAGTAATTAGAGCACTGGGAGTGGGGAGAAGCATTTTATTAAAGAAAGCTTTGGCCTGCTAGGAGGAGCCCATCCTGAAGGCCTCAGATGGGAAGGGAGAAGCCCTGCCCGGGGCCTATAAATACATCTACGGCCACCAGAGTAGCCCCTGGGGTTCCCTCGTGGGGTGATAGGAAGCCATCAAAACCAGCTCGATGGCTGAGGGACCAGGGCTGGCATGAGTGAGTGGGAAGGGGACAAGCCAACATGGCTGAGCCCCCTGAGGAGCAGAAACCAGCTCTGCTCCCCAGGTTTGGGTCAACCAGATACTGGGGAGCCCAGTTAATGGAAGCAACCTCTGACTATCTGCAAAGAAAAAGACCCTACAGCCATAGGCACCAGGCCTTGGCAAATGAGAGGCAGCCAAGAAGCAGAAGCGCTGCTGGCATCGGCCAATGACAAGGTGGCCCAGGCAAGAACACTCTTCTTGGCCAGTAAGAAGTCTGTAGACTCCTCAAGCTATGGCCAAGGAGACGCAGATTACTAAAAAAGCTCCACAAGTTTGCTAGTGGGAGCGGGTAGCCAGCTAAGTGTCTGCGAGGCCCAAGGGCAGATCCAACCACGTGGAGGCTGCTGGAGCCTAAGCCAATCAGACACAGGCTCGAGCGGGCACTGGGCGCTCGGGCCAATGAAATGCCTTCGCTGCGACTGCGCGGGGAAACGACGGTGAGAAACGCAGTGGCTCCTGGGGCTGCGAGCCTAGGAAGCTCCGGGGGCCGCGCCCGCCCTGCTCGGCTCCCCCGCAGCCTCCCTGCTCTTCTTTCGAGGCGGTTTCTGGATGGGGGTCTTCTTCCGAGGTGTCTCGGGCTCAGGTGCGCTGGCTGCCACCTTCTCAGACGCCGAGGCTTCGGACGCCGAAGCCGCGCGGGCGGTCGACGCCGGGAGCACGGAGCGCTTGGCCTTCTGAGGCGGCGGCGGCTTCTCGGCGCGACCCAGGCTGCGAGTCTTGTCGCGCAGCTCGGCTGCCAGCATAGAGGCGGCCTCGGGCGCACTGCGCGGGGGACCTCCCGCGTCCGTGGGCTCCAAGAGACCCGGGCCGCGGCCGCGCGCTCGGGCGCGGGGTGGCGTGGGTGAGGCCGGGCCGGTGGCTTCTTCGGTCAGGCCCGGGGGCTGCACCGACATGTTGCTGGGGGTCCGTTTCCTCCCGCTAGGGCTCGGCGCAGCCTTGCGGCCTGCGGGCGGCGGCGAAGGTGCAGCGGCCACGGCGCCTTGCTTGCCGTGGATCCAGGACACCTTAGGCTTGGTGGCAGGGTCGGGTGGCGGTGGCTTCCTGCGCTCGGGCGATGGGGACAGTGACAAGCCCCCAGCCTCACATCGGGTCCGGGCCGGCCGGGCCTCGCGCCGGGCCACACGCGCGTACAGCGCCCCGCCCGGCCCCTCCACGCTTGATGCTGAGCGCTCGCTGTCTGAGGATGCAGGGAGGGCTGCTGCCTCATCCCCGGGCACCGAAGTGCCCATGGGCGCTAGGGACACAGCGGGCACCTCAGTGAGAGAGGCAGAAGCTTCTGGGTCTCGGCTCTCAGCAGTCGCCTCTAACAAGGGTAGGACAAGAAACTAATCTCAACATCTAATAGCACTGGTGGAGCCAACCCCCACGAGTGACCCTTTCTCCTCTGCCAGAGCCCAGTTGTCTCTGTCATTCAGGCATACCTGGTACATTCACAGGATTACCACAAACTTAGTGGGATTCCCCAGGGTGTGGGCTTACTGCTGGGGAATGAGGGATTTTTTTTTCCGGGGCTCAGGCTCTAGACTTTGTACCCCACCACACCCCACTCTCAGGGGTCACAATTGTCGACTTTAAGCGGATTTATGCCCTTTAAGACTTAATTTTTCTGATGTTGAAGCATCAGTCACTTGCCCAAAGTCACCTAGTGGCACCAAAGTAGGACAGGCCATTTCTTTCCCTCTACCTTATATTCTTCCTGTCTCCTCTGCCCTTATCTAGATCTAGCCCCAGAAGTTAGTATGGCTGACCAGTTACAAGGGAGCTACCTATCCCTCCATGACTTACCCCACAGAATCTCAGCTTTGCAGCTGAGACCAACAACTCCTAGTTCTTAGCTTCTTGGTGCCCTAATCCCCATGGACCTCCAACATAGACAGCAAGACCATTCCGTTGTGCTAGAGGGACATCTATGCAGCGTCACACTCACCCTCGTGGGGCACACAGTACACAGGGCCTTCATCTGTGGTGTCAAATGATGAGAAGGAGGCCCTGGAGGACCATGATGGAGAGGGCTGCTCCAGCCCTGAAGGTGGTTCCAGGAAACTGCAGTTGAGCGTGTTGTCTAAGTCATGATGGGCCACTGGAGGGGAAAATAAGTGAGGCAGGGTGCGAGGGACCTCGCCTTTTCCCAGTCTGTACTCTTAATTCGCTAACCACGAATGAAGTGGTCATGACCAGCCCCCTCCAGAAGACTGCAGGTGGGACATGACACTCAACAGAGTCACATTAGACCAGGGCTGAAGAATGGGTAGCAAGGAAACCCAGAAAAGGGAAGTATGAAGGAAGTAGGATAAGGAAGTACGGGCCTGTAACCCAAGAACTTGAAAGCCTGAGGAAGGTGCATCAGCGTTAGCTTGAGGCTAGCCTAGGCTACTCAGCTGAGTTCGTGACAGCCTGGCCTACAGGATGAGACCCTGTCTCAAACACCAAACAAAGAACTGGAGAAATGGTTAAGGACACTGGCTGTTCTTCCAGAAGTTCTGGATTCGATTCCCAGAACCCTCATGGTAGCGTACAACCATTGGTAACTCCCACAGACACACAAGTGATGCACACATACATGAAGGCAAAACACCCATACACGCAAAATGAGTAACAGTTTTTAAAGTTTTTTTTTTTTTTTTGTTCTTTTTATCGGAGCTGGGGACCGAACCCAGGGCCTTGCTCTTCCTAGGCAAGCGCTCTACCGCTGAGCTAAATCCCCAGCCCCAAAAGGTTTTTTTTTTTTAAAGATTTATTTATTTATTATATATAAGTACACTGTAGCTGTCTTCAGACACACCAGAAGAGGGCATCAGATCTCTTTACAGATGGTTGTGAGCCACCATGTGGTTGCTGGGAATTGAACTCATGACCTCTGGAAGAGCGGTCGGGCGCTCTTAACCGCTGAGCCGTCTCTCCAGCCCCCGGTATTTTTAAAATAAGGAAAAAGTACAAGCCAAATGCAGTCAGCTAGGGAGCCGAAAGAGTAGACTACGTGTTAAGGAAAGACATAGAGACTCAGGGAACCCTGGAGAGCTTCTGAATTCGGTTGTTCAGGAGAAAGACTGCTGCTAGGCTCTGGCTTTCCCAGCAGCCCTTGCACTTCTGCTCCTAGGAGTCATGTGGCTCCTTTACCTCCTAAGAGACTTAACGACCCCACCAAGCTTCAGAAAGAAGTTGTCTAAAGGGAGGCACCACCCCCTCTCCTGTCATCACATGGAACATCTACTAAAGACTCAAAGGGGGCTGGAGGGATGGCTCAGTGGTTAAGAGCACCGACTGCTGTTCCCAAGGTCCTGAGTTCAATTCCCAGCAACCACATGGTGGCTCACAGCCATCTGTAATGAGATCTGATGCCCTCTTCTGGTGTGTCTGAAGACAGCTACAGTGTACTCCTATATAATAAAATATTTTTTAAAAAAAGACTCAAAGGGGCATGGGGACCAGCCCTTCCTTTTCTAGGAAGGGCTCTAGTAACTGCTGGGAACCAACCAAACTCTTGGTGTGCTACACACACACACACACACACACACACACACACACACTGCCACTAGTTCCCCTGCAGTTCTGCATCTCAATGTAGAGAGACCTGACCTTAGGTCAGGTAGCCTGCCAGGCAATGACTCATGTGTCCTCATGCCTCCTGCATACCCCTAACATCTGCCCACACCTCTGGAACTTCCTTGCCCTACAGTCTCATCCCCTAGCAACATCCTCCCTTCTTTCAGGCGCACCTCTCCACCCCCCCACACATTAAAACTCAAAAGTCCCTCACTTCTGCATTGAGCCTCTGTACACCATTTTCTAGAAGCCTTTTGTAATGTGTTTCCCCTGAGTCCCAGAGCCTACATTCTTACCTACGACTTTGGGCAGCTTCTGCCTGCGAAGCGGGATTCGGGGTAGCTTCATGCTGATGCGGCTGAAGCTTCCACAAAAGCGTTGAGGTGCCTTCTTCCTTCCGAGGGTGAGCTCCCTGCGGGGGCGGGGCCTGAGCGAAGGGGCGGGGCGGGACTGGGCGGGGCGGTTCAAATTGGGTGGGAACAGAAAGAGGAGACCCTGAAGAAATAAAGGACTGGGCCCTGCCTCAGGAGTGGGGTCTGGGTTCAAGAAGCACACCCAGTCACACAGAGCGGGCTACCTAAACCAAGCGGTGGGTGGGGGGCTGCCTTGGGGCCTCACCGGCGCGCCGAGTCCTTGCCCCGGCAGGCACAGCAACAACCGAGCAGCGAGAGCAGCAGGCCGAGGAGCAGCGTGAGCAGCGCGCCGGCGCCCATCACACCTTTGCGCTGATTGGTCTCTGTGGGGAGCAGCGGCTCAGCGCAGGATCACGCACCCCACTTCATTCCCTGGCCCGACGTTCTTCACCCACTCACCCAGGTGGCAGGCCCCGGTGACCGGGTCGCATGATTCCTCGTGACAGCTGCAGGCCTGGGCGCAGTCCACACCATGGAGCCCGGCCGGGCAAGTTACATTACAGCTGCAAAGTTTGGGAGTCCAGAATGCCTCCTTTCCCCGCCCTGGCCGCCATTGCCGGCTGGTCCGGACGCTCTAACCAAGGCTCTGACTCGATCCTCTAAGACTGAAGCCCACCCCCACCTGCAGGCAGGCACTCACTTGACAATCTCAGTTTAGAAGTGTGTGTGTGTGCTTTCTACAGGAGAGGGGTCTGAAAGATGAAGCGTGACCACAAGGGGCTGATTATTGTGTGAGTGGAAAATGGAGATCCCAGTCCAGACTACTGACTCGCTCTATACCATATCCATGTCACATAAGGATGCCACTTGGTTAGAGGGCAGGCTCCAAATCAAGGTGTTTGCTGACACTCCCTACTGCAGGGTCCCTGGGGTGTATCTGGAGGTCCCAGTGTCGGGTACATATTCCCTACCCCTCTCCAGGTCCCCCACTCACTGAGGTCCGTGAACACCAGGGCTGCAAAGGCAGCGCCCGGACTGGAAGTCACAGTGGCCGCTGCCGCAGTCAGAACACACGAAGGCACAGTCCTCACCGTAAGTGCCATTACTGCACTTAGTCTCGCACCTTGGTATCAAGAGAGGAGTCATGAGCTGAAATGTAAGCCAAAGGCCCAAAGGCCACGAGGCCTACAGAGCCCACCGTGCGAAAACTGCATGGGAGCCAAGCCTAGAAAGGCGGTGGCCTGGGCCGAAGCTGGCACGGGCTGCTCACCGGTCGCCGATCCAGCCCGCATTGCAGTGCGTACACTTGCCGGTGACATGGTTGCAGGCATGCCCATCGCGGCAGGGTGGACAGCGGTGGCCACAACCCTCGCCATAAAAACCAGTGGCGCAGGGTTGGTCACATTTGGTTCCGTTCCAGCCGGGTTCGCACGTCAGACAGCGGCCTTCGACTACTGTGCACGGCTGCTGGCCTTTGCATTGGCCACACCTACGGAAGGGTCAGGAAGCTGGGCCGGATGGAGCTCCGCTTCGCCCTTCCGCCTTCCCGCCACCAGCCCGTAACGCTTACCGACGGCGACACCCGAGGCCGTAGAAGCCAGCGGGGCATGGCTCACGACAATACTTGCCCCGGTAGCCCGGGTCGCAGGCGCACGTGCCGTCCACCGGGTGGCAGCGACCGCGGAAGCACTGGCAATAGCGATCACAGCGCGCGCCGAACGTGCGCTCGCGACACTGGCAGCGGCCGCTCTGCTGCTCGCAGGGCGACGAGTTGCAGGAGCACTGGTTGTTGCAGCTGCGGCCCCACCAGCCTGCGTGGCACAGGCAGGCGCCTGTCTGTGGATCGCAGCGCGAAGTAGCGCTGCAGTAGCAGGCGCTAGCGCATTGTGCACCCCACCAGCCCGGCTCGCACCGGCACGCGCCGCTCCGCGGGTGGCACGTGCCATGCTGGCACTGGCAAGCATGCTCGCAGCGCGCACCCCAGCGGCGCGCGTGACACGTACACTGTCCGGTCACGTCCTCGCACTGTCCGTGCGGATGGCAACTGCACCTCTCCTTGCAGTCGGGGCCCCAGAACTGGCGCGGGCACTCTGCAAGAACCAGGTGAGAGGTTTAGTCGTTAGCTTGATACATCCCATCCTCAGCTCCACCATACCCAGCTCCCAAGGTTAACCCAGTCCTATCCGCCTCCCTGCCTTATTTCTCTAGATTCCCGCCAAACTGTCCAGCACCCAACCCCATCTCGCCCCACGCTCACTAGTGTCGCAGTTGGCACCGAAGTAGCCATGTCGGCAGCGGCACTCGCCTGGCCGCACGCACACCTCATTTTCTGAGCACGTGGAATTGCCTTCACACACCGCTGCAAACGAGACGGGCTGAGCTGCAGCACATGATCTTAACTACCTCCGCCCTGGACCCGCCTGCCCAGGACCCCACAATGCCTCACTCACCGATCCCACACTCATCCCCCAGCTGCCTCCAGCCAGCGCAGCACGTGAGCACCTGAGAACTTCAAGCAGAGGAGAGACGTCTGAGCCTGACACCCTTCTCCCTACACTCCTTCCCAGCCTTCAGGGTGTCCAGCCTGAGGGAGGTGTTGGACACCTCCTACAGGAAGCCTGCCAGACAGAGGTAGGTGAGGGGGCCTAACGGTGAGTGAGAATGGCTCAGGTCTCTGCCCGAGAAGTGCATACCTCCTGGTCTGCATACCTGGCAAAGAGCCAGCCTCCAAGAATTGTCATCTACAGGGATTCCAGTTCCTCCAACCCATCAGCCACAGAGTAAGAAATAGGACAAAGCGAGACGGTAAGGGGCAGTAGTGAATCCGGCGTACAGAGCCACCCGACTCTCATGACCTTTAGGACCAATGGGCTAGCTAAATGGGTGTCAGGGATCCAAATGTGACATTGCCGTGGCAGCACCACTGCCAGGCGGTCCCAAGGGGCACCTGGATACCCATGTGGGGCTAAAACCTAGGGTGAAAGCACCTGAGCCGATGGGATGGAGCCCAGTGTAGGAGTGTAGACCGTGCATAGTTCCTCTGGAGGTGTCCCCTGGAGGCAGGCACCTGGGGATCCTACTAGGCTATGGAACCACACATGGGGCATAAGAAAGCCCAGTGCCTTCCAGGGGCAGAGAGGGTGGAAGAGCTACTTGTATTTAATGTTTTGCTTATGTTTCTTTGACCTTACAATGTACATCCAATGTCAGGTTTTTGTTTTGTTTTGTTTTGTTTTGTTTTTTTTTTCAGAGGACTCTGCTGGGGAGGAAATCTGGAGCTCGGCTCCAGGGACAGTACCCCACTGCAGCATTTCAGGGGGTTTCAGCCTGGGAAGTCAGCAGCTGTGAAGACCCTTTCAAACCAAAGACTGGGAGAGGGCCCGGGGACTAAGGGGGTGGTGGTGAGCTGGGGTGCAGTGTCGTGTCCATGGTTAAGGTAGATGAGGCTGAAAGGGAACAGTCACAGAAACTTCAGAAGGCCCCAAATTTTGCCTCAGCCTTACAGGAATGCAGCATCTATTTACATTCTAGAGAAAATGAGTGTGCTTTTTCTGCAACTTCTGAACCTAGAACTCAGAGAGGGTGGGAGGCAGGCTGAACGGAAAGCCCCCATGCTGCTCACACCAGTTTGGGGGTAATGGTCATACTGTGGATAGGATTCAGCCGCCTTGAAAAGCCCCCTTCCCAGCCAGAGTAAGGTTCTCCCTCAGATCAAAGTTGGGGCCTAGGGACAGAGCCCATAAAACTTTAAACTAAGGGAACAGGCTTTGCATATTTTCCACAATTAAAACTGGAAACCACAGGGGAGGGGGGGAGAAACAGGCCTGGTTTTCTTGCCCTCACTGGCCCACCCACCTTGACCCAGGGATCCCTTCTCAGAAAGACCCAAGTTCATCCGCCTATCTCATCTCACCTATCTCTTCTCACTTCCACTTGGTCGGGTTGTTTCCCTTGGCAGGTGGCCTCCTGGGAGCTCCAGAAACATTGGTTCCTGTCCTCCCTGGCTAGCCTAGTACACAGTTCTGTCGTTGGGTGTCTGGTTCTAGGGCCACACTCAATGGTGTTTGATAGGTGAAGCAGCAGGGCTTGGAAAGCAAACTGTGCAGTAAACAGTAAGCCGTATATCTTAGCTCTTTCCTGCCAAACCCATGGTCCCATTCTTTAAACAAGCAGACACTTATTCTCCTCTCTCTCTCTCTCTCTCTCTCTCTCTCTCTCTCTCTCTCTCTCTCTCTCTCTGTGTGTGTGTGTGTGTGTGTGTGTGTACAGACCACTTTATGCATGTAGAGTGGAGGTCAATTCTCTCCTCCTGTCATGAGGGCTCTGGCAACTGAACTCAGATCATCAGGTTCTGTGGCAAGTTCCTTGACCCACTGAGTGAGCTCAGCAGCCTCAGATCCTACTCTTTAGCTAAGGAACCTGCAGCTCAGAGAAGTTAAGTTCCTTGCCTGTACAGGGCAATTTACAACAACAGGAACAGGCTATAGGATGTCTTTGAGAACAGCTGACACTACAAGCAGACCAAAGTCCATTTGGGTTCACTGAAGACAAGTCTTGCATTCTCGCAAGGTCTTATCACCCAGTGATCATGGCAAACCAAGAAGGCCTGGTGAACTCAGTTAAGAAGATATTACAAAACAGACAGAAACAAAACAAAACAAAAAAACTCAGAAACTTACGAAGGCAGACCCCCTGCTCTCTGAGTGAGTGCTACCTCAAGGAATCAGACCACAAGCATCAGTATGTAGTGCTACAGGTTGATGCTCTGGGGGCCACAGTCACTGCTGCGTGGCAAGCAGCTCATTTTCCCATTGTAGAGCCCACTCACCATGCCTGTCCCTGGTCACTGTCCTCAATCACTCCAAGATCCACCCAAGGAGGCGTCTGTGCCTAGCCATCCATCTCCCCTCTTGCCCCAGACCTGGCTCTCCCATGCCCTAACCATACCCATTTCTTCAAGGAGCTCCACCAGGCCCCACCACGTAAGGAACGCCATGAGGCTTGCTCCCTCACTAGGCTTGCTACTGCAACTGCCCACGGGGATGACACCATAACTCTGGATGCTCAGGAGTGTCAAAAAACCAACCTCCTCTGTACTTCTCCATCTCAGGTTGCTCCTGTCCTCCCATGCTGGGAAGACAAGACCATGCTCACATCACATCTACTGAGAAGTCGACCTGCTTTCTCTTCCAGATTCTATTAAATCTGGGCTCTGACCTCCAGAGGCCACCTTCCACCTCCTAGCTAGCACACCTTCTGCAGTCTCAAAGCTCCTCTGTACTGGTCAGGCGTCCCCTCTATGAAAATCGGCCTCATTCTCAGAGCAGTGAGAACTCTTCAGTACGCTCCCCCCAACCCCACACCTTCAGGGCTTCCAAGGTGTTTTCTAGAAGGGGAAGGGGTTGTAGGATGAGCTGTGCCCCAAATATCTATCTGCAGGACTATCTCCTCCTCTCCTGTAGGTCTGTGTTCATCGTGGTGTGTCTTCCCTGATCACGCTAAAGAAAAAGGTACCCCCAACTCTATAACTCCTTGTGAGACGGGCACTGGTCCCTGCTGCAGAGTCCTTGCACCAAGAGGCAGTATGTGCATGGTCTGGCATCCTGGCTCAGCTGGCACCAATCTCTGCTGGACCTCATGCATTGTAACCAAAAGGATGGCCCAGACCCGGGGCGAGCACAGTCCAGAGGTCGATCATTCTTCCCACAAACTCTTCACACACAGTCAGGGCATCCAGCCCCATCTCCAGTACCAAGAGCCGAGGCCCACTGCAACCCTATTTTACAGAGTAGAGAGAGACAGAGCCAGAAAATCCAAGTGTTTGCTCAGATCCAGACAGCTGGGGCAGCCTGCTGCCAGACTGTGATGGCAAAACACATCGCGGGTGTGAGCTACAGAGGCAAGACCTTCTCCAGAGAGAGGTCGCCAGCAGAAATATTGGAGGCCAAGGGCTCCCCAACTCCAACTTGAAACAGCTTGACCCACCACCACCACCACCACCACCGGAGTCCCAGTCCTCCGGCCAGCCCGTCAGAGGAGTAGGCCTGGTGCGGGCTGACCGCCCTCCCCAGGCACCGCCCCGCCTGCCTTAGCCGCTGCATTCCTGGGGCCCGGGAGGCCCGGGACGAGGCGGCGGCGGCGGCGATGCGAAGCAGATGGCTAGCCAGGCGGGCCACCCCCTCCCCTCCGCCTCCGAGGCGGGGCTCAGGGCCGGGAGTGGTCTGTGTCCTCTCAACCCGATTTCGGAAACCGCGCGGTCAGCTAGCCACCCCTTGTCTACTTTGACCTTCCAAAACCCTAGCTGACGTTTCGCACCCCGGGGGGCCGTTTGACCCAGCGTGCCCCCCGGACCCTAGTCTGGAGTCCCAAAACAGCCTCCCCAGCACCGGCAGAGGCGCCCCACCACGGGTTCCCCCGCCTCTGCGCAGAGATGCCTTGACTGCGTCGTGGCTCAGATCAGCCGACAGGTCCCTCAGCTTCTGCGCCTACTCTGCGTCGCTCTTCACCCTCCACGCGAGCTCCGGGGTCCACTGCTTTCAGGCTGGGCCTGTCCCACACCGGCTTCCCCAGCAAGATCCTCTGAGAAACCCACCACCGCGCACCCAATGTCTGCCCCAAGGAGCCAACAGGGGTTCCCATGTCCTCCCCATCGCGCGTCCATCATTGTCTTCCAGGACTCCGGTTTCTGCTCCACCGTGAGCGTAGGCTTGTCCCTGCTCACTTCCACCACCATCCTCCTCCCACCCTGTGCCCACTCTACCAAGACAAATCTGTCCTTCCAAGTTTCGACTGTCCCAGTGCCTAACTCGCCCAGGGGTTGCTCTTCGCCCTTCTAAACTCCACTCCAGGCTCCGGGTTCCTGGAGCCTATGCACATGCTGTTCCCTCCCTCTGAGTGTCCTTGCTTGGCTTCGGGAGTAGCTCCTTTCTCTTCTTCCCTGACATTTTGGACACCACATAGTACCCCTCTGGGCTCCCCACAGCACTCATCATCCCCTCAGGTGATTTCTGGTCCAGCCGGCCCTCGGATGCAGCCTAGGAGCCCAGGCCTGGAACCGAGCCCAGGATGCGAGGCAGGCCCGAGGGGCTCGCGTGACCAGTTTAGGGAGATCCTGGATGGCCTGGAACGAAATGGGGCACCGCTACCCCCAGCCCGCTTCGCGCCCACGTCTCGGACAGGCCCAGCTCCTACCCGGGCGTGCGGCACACGTTGCGGCCTCGCGGGTTCAAGTCCTGGGCCGCCGCGAGACCGGGCAGCAGCCAGAGCAGCAGCAGCAGCGGCGGCCCTCGGGCTCCCTGGCGCCGCGCCGGCCCGGCCCCCCGGGACCCTGCGCCCTCCATGAGGCGCGGGGCAGGCGCGGGTGGGCGCGGGTGCGGCCGCGGCAAGAGCGGCCGGAAGCGGAGTGCGAGGCCGGGCGGGGGGCGGCAGGAGGGGCGCCGGGCCGGGCAGGAAATTCCACATCGGCTCCCTGATCCTGGGCCAGCGCGGCCGGCCAGGCGGCAGCGCCCGCCCCGCGCGCCAGACCCCACCCTCCGGTCGCGCCTCCGCCCCTTTGCTCGGCCCCCGCCCCCACCTGGCCACGCACGAACTCCGGGGCGAACTTGGTGGAGGCCCGCGGAGCGCTGCCGGAGGAAAGAGCTGTGGGAGCCGGTGAAGACGTCCTGGTCCGCGCCTTTTCTCCTCCTTGCCAGAAGCCCTGGAGCCGCCAGGCCCGGGGGGGGGGGGGGGGAAGGGGTCCAGGCTAAGGCCCTGGGTCACACACTGGCCTTCGGCTGGGGCCAAGACCCTCTAGTTGTCCGATGGTGTGCCGTGGCATCTCCCGCAGTGTTCAAGAGACGACTATGCAAGATGTAGGCAAGGACCTGTGGGAATGAACTGGAGAGCTAGGGAAAGAAGCTCTCTGAGGAAAAAGACTGGAGAGGTAGGAGCAGAAGGAAACAGCCAAGGTCTAATATAATGTAGAGGTAAAGACAGGGAAGGGGACATTGGACATGAAAGCTAAAGGAGCCCTATGAAGGGGTAGGAAGGAACTAGGTGCCCAGGCATGTATTTATTGGCTCCTAAGAGGGGAAGTTCAGAGGGTGGGATCAAGGAATCAATGGAGACCCCTACTACATAAGGACAAGCAGGGTCACTAAGTAAGTTGCTCTGTCTCTACCAAATCTGCTGTTCACTTTTCTTTCCTGAGCACCTCACTCCCTAAACAGCTGTCAAAGTGAGCTTCATCATGTAAGTAGAACAAGAAAAGTCTTCGGAATCACTAAGCTTTCTTTACCAGGAACCTTTGGTCTGACCTTAGTATGACATCAGCAAGCCTGTCAAAGGAGGTGCAGAATCAGTGTCCATCCTACCACCAACTCGGACTTGACTAAAGATATCCTTCCCCCAAGTCTCTACATCAGTTTATGGATAAGACCACTGGGCCCTCTTGTCAGTAAAGCACTTCTTTCATCACTGCCTCGAACCACTGGCTTCACCCAGGCATAGCAGAACATGGCACTTATGGTTACCACAGCCTAGGTCAGACAGGAAACAGTTGGAGCTGTATAGGTTCCCGAGGCAGACTGCTCCAGACTCTGAGCAGTTCACACACCCTTGTTGACAGCCTGGTTCACCAAGGAGGAGTTTGTTTGACTTGAGGGGAAAGTTAGACAGCATCTTCTTCCACAGCCAGCAGAAGGCCCCTTGAGTATGGGAGACAGGTGGTGTGGAAAGGGAGCCTGAAGGACTGAGTAGGAACCAGAGCAATGGACAGGCCCAAGGCCACAGGCATTAGCAGGCTGGATGGGAGGGTGGGACCTCAGGCCTCTCCTCAGCCCTCTCAGCCTGGTTAGGCTGGTAGTGCAGGGGAGAAGTGGAGTGGGAAAAAGAACAGTCTTCCCTCGTGGTCACAAATGCAAACACTTCTCAGCAGCAAGTAAATAAGCCAACCACTTCTGAGAAGCTGAGGGTGAGCACAACCCTGCCTTCAGCAGTGCCCTCCCCAAGGAGGCTGGCAAGGCTGTGGGCAGCAGAAGTTCCCATAGCTGCATTGTTTGATTTGGGCTTTGTAAGTCCTTACCTTAATAGACCTGAGGGGGAACCTCAGCTGGGCGACGTTCTAATGGCATTGGCCCATCCTCTTCCCATAGACCCATCCCATGCTGGATGTCTATTAAGGGCACAACCTAAATACATGACCTCATCGTCCTTGCATGAGCTCCTCAGTGTCACCCATACACCCCATTGCCCTCTCCCTAAGCTAGGGTAGGCTCCTACCTGACCTCATTGTCCTTGCATGAGCTCCTCAGTGTCACCCATACACCCCATTGTCCTCTCCCTAAGCTAGGGTAGGCTCCTACCTGAACATTCAAGTTGCGCCTTGTAGGTTCAACTCTTGAGATAACTGTGGACGGTGACTGAATGTTTTAGCTGGCGGAGACAGGATCTTTGAGTTTGAGGCCAACCTCTTCTACCTACCTATAAGTGAGTCCTAATACACCCAGGGCTATATACAGTCTTCTTTGTTTATTGTCTCAAAAAATTTTTTTAAAAAAAGAGGAAAATGGAAAGGTTCAGTTTGAGATTTGGGAGTTGATGACACTAGGCTCTAGGGGATACCAGAGACTTTATAGGTTGCTGGCAGGAGGCATGGGATTATGATGTGGCCTGAGATAGCTGTCCTGAGAATGCAGTGCAGACACAGCCCATGTACACGACCAGAGAAACCCATGACCGCCTAGGGGTCCCCCTACCCCTTGGCCAAGCAGAAACCTTCCATAAACCTTGGCCATGTTTGGCTTGGGCAACAGCAGTGCTAGCAGACTGGCACATGAAGCAATTACTCTAAAGACCTGAAAAATGGTATTTTTAGTAGGAACACATAACATTGGAAGATGTGGCCATCTGCCCTTGAAAGAAGTGACTCACTTCAGGCAGGTGTTAACATTTTGGTGGAGTTTGTCAGTCTGAGGCATCTGTGTGTGATGTCATGTCTCTCCACGGGCCGCAGATCCTGATAGGGAGGTTACACATGCTGGTGGACATCAACTCCAAGCCTCCAGCCCACTGCACTCATGGATCGAGTGTGACTTTCCTTTCCTCACCCATCCTCCAGTGCACCACTCTGTATTCTCCCCTTCCTTGAAAGGGTACCAGTGGGAAGATTGGGAGCTCACTCTGCCAGCTGCCCGCTCTTTGCAGGAGGCCTGTGGTAGGCTTCTGTAACTGAAGACCTTGTAGCAAGCATCTGGACGCTCGGACCCTGAGTCCATTCATGTTGGGCACAGGCCATGCCAGACATCTTCCAAAAGGTGGGGGAGGTGCTAGTAAAGGTGAATAGAGGTTTCCCCTGCTGTGCTAACACAGCCCCCAAGGTGATTAACCAAGTTACCTGACAGACTTTTGGGAAACCAGAAGGTAGGAAGACTCCCTGTATACATACCCACGACGAGGCCTGTGCCTTGGTTTCCAATGATACACAGCCACCCCTCCCCGTACCTAAAACCTACTCCTGACATAGACCAGGACGTTGCTGTCCTGTGCGTATTGCCTTTCCATCCTCACAAGTGGACCACATTCCAGGCCAGTCCTCAGAGCCTCTGCCTTAAGACGTGCAGTGAGGTGAACCATCTCGGGTTTCCCGAGGAGGATGGGACTAGGTCACTCTTTCAGCACCACAGCTAAAGGCAGACTGCCCAGGGGCTAGAGTAGATATGAGGCAGCAGGAGCTGGTGAGCCACAGGGCAGACATTCTAGATGCCCTGACTGGGAGACAGGCAACTATTTGCCACCTCAGTATGGCAGGTCCTGGTCTCTGTGTGACCAACATTCTTCCAGCCTGAGGAGCTTATCATATGTCAGAAGCAGGGTAGTGACTCCTTGGTATAGTGCAGAGCCTCACTTCCCATGCCAAGCCCACAGCCCAGTGTGGCTGACCTGTAAACCCTAGATGCCACTCGAAGACACTAAGAGGAAAGAAACCCAGACTGCAGCCACATTAGATGCAACACCTTTTGCATAATGTTTTATTTCATTTTTCAACAATATTGGGTCAGAAACAGAGCATAAGGGTATCTCTTCATCCCTAGGGCCAGTTTCAGGTGGACTGTTATCTCTAACAGTACATATACCTTGAGAACTCCACAGCTGCTCAATGCCCTGGCTGCAGGCAGCTGGAGCTGCTCACCAGACAGACCATGGTTCACAGAAGGGGAGCCACAAACTTTGGCTGTGGCTAGGAGTGCTGTCCCCAGGACCTCTTGCAGGAAGGACCTTACTTAACCCGTCAGGGACCAGGCTAAGGAGAAGAGGCCAAATAGATAGCATTAGTTCAGAGTTTATAGAGAATGGGCCTGGTCATTCCCTCAGATATAGCCTCCCCAGCACTTTTCTTTGTAACATAATTCACAGTCATGGAGTTTGCAAATGCTGGCAGCCAGCTAGTTGAAGAAACAAGAGTGAAAAAGGGCAGCTGGTGAACCAGGATGGCTTGGGGAAGGGCCCCTCCCCTGGAGCCTGGTGTTCTAACCCAAGCTCTATGGCCTTCACTGTCCATTACCCCTCCTGAACACCCACACACTGGGGAGAGCCCTAGTCCTCGCTAGAGTTGTCAAACTCTTCCCAGTCAGACACACTCATCACCTCAGAGGCAAAGTCTGCATCTGCCTGGCTACGGTTGGGAGTCCCTCGGGGTTGCTCATGGAGCAGAGAGCGGGGCAGGGTGAGCACACAGGCTGCCAGGCCTGAGATGGAATTGTTCAGCTGGGGTCCCTCTTCCCAGCAGTCTTTCTCCATGTCGTAGATGTGCACGTAGCCTGTGCGGCTGCCTCGGTTGTGAGAGCGGCCGCCCAGCACATATATCCTGTTGTCTAGCACAGCAATGCCAGGCTCACCATGCCCAGCTGGCAGTGGGCAGACCGATGACCACTGACGAGATGTACAACTGTAGCAAGCCACCTGCAAAGCCAAGACCATGGTCAACCCAGGAGATTCTGAGACAGGCTGCCAGCCCACCCTAGGTCACTTCTGTCCACAGTGAGGTCTATAGCAGGCCTCACCTGGATGCCCAGTCTGTCTAGCCTCCCTACCCTTTAGCTCCTAAGAGTGAAGGTGCCTTCCTCTCCTCATCTCCAGATCCAGTCTCTTCTTCCTTTACAGCACCCCTACTCATATTCATGGAGTGTGTGCAGCAGGTACTTGCTGACCGCCAAACTTCTTTCATAAACAGCCAAAGCAGTAAACAAACACTTAAGAAAAATGCTCAAATCCTAGTAAGAGCACCAGTGGAAGGGGAAGCCCTGGGTCCTGCTAAGACTGAACCCCCAGTGAACTAGACTATGGGGGGAGGGCGGCAATGGGGGGAGGGTTGGGAGGGGAACACCCATAAGGAAAGGGAGGGGGGAGGGGGATGTTTGCCCGGAAACCGGGAAAGGGAATAACACTTGAAATGTATATAAGAAATACTCAAGTTAATAAAAAATAAATAAATAAATAAATAAAAGGATGTATTTCTTTTCACAAAAAAAAAAAAAAAAAAAGAAAAGAAAAATGCTCAATCTATTACTAATCCAAGAAGTACACCAAAATGCCCCCTGTTAAGCAGCAACCATGGAGGGAAGGAACTCATAAAGCCCAGTGCTGGTGAGGGTTTGGTAAAGCCCAGTGCTGGTGAGGGTTTGGCAAAGCCCAGTGCTGGTGAGGGTTTGGTAAAGTCCAGTGCTGGTGAGGGTTTGGTAAAGCCCAGTGCTGGTGAGGGTTTGGTAAAGCCCAGTGCTGGTGAGGGTTTGGTAAAGCCCAGTGCTGGTGAGGGTTTGGTAAAGCCCAGTGCTGGTGAGGGTTTGGCAAAGCTAGTGCGTATGTCTCACATGTCAGGAAAGGGACTTAGTAGTATGTAGTAAGAGGCATTTAAACCTCTTCTTCAAGCCCGGTGGTGGTGGCACATGCCACCTAGCACTTGGGATGCAGAGGCAGGAGATCTCTGAGTTCAGGGCCAGCCTGGTCTACCGAGTGAGTTACAGGATAGCCAAGGCTACACAAAGAAGCCACGTCTCAAAAAACCAAAAGCCAAACCAAAACTTCTTCACCGGACAGGCAGAAGCAAGCGGTTCCCTGTGAGTTCAAGGCTAGCCTGGTCTACACATCAAGTTGGGATGCACATTCAGATCCTGTTTCATAAACAAACAAAACAAAAATAAATGAACAAAAATCTTATCTGCTTCATTAAGCAATCAAATCGAGGTTCTAGCTACAATAGGCAAAATAATACTCCTTACCCTAGGAATCCTAACCTTTGGAACCAATGACTGTTACGTTACATGGAAAAATTGACTTTACAGATAGGGTTATGTAGGTGGTTATTCTGAGGTATGTTTTCTCGGTAGACCCACTCCATAGTTTTGGTTTGGAGACAGGATCTAGATACATAACACTGGCTGGCCTAAAACTCTTTGCAGACCAGGTTGGCTTTGAACTTGCAGAGACCTACTTGGCTCTGCTCTGAGCACAGGAGTGAGCCACTGTGGCCAGTCAACAGACAGTTCAGACTTAGGAAGCTTTTGCTTACAGTTTTTCAGCTTTTACATTGATCTAAGTTTTGATAGAAACCACAGTTCCCAGTTTGGACTTGGCCTTTTCATGAGTTGGTTAACTCAGTACAATTCTTCTGAGATACTGGGCAGGGAAGGTAAGCTGTAGCTCTTGCCAGCTACTCCATCTTGAAAGTTCCTACAGCACTCAATGTTGCTTAGTAATGACAGTCCTTGGATTAGGGTGGCTAAATGCATTTGTACGTGTGCAGAGGTCAAAGGCCAACATCATACGATGTTTCTTGGGAATGTTTTTTTTTTTGGAGACAGGATCTGTCACTGAGACCTGGGCTCCACATTTGGGTGGGGTTAGCCAGCAAACCCCAGGTGCCTGTCCAAGTACTAGGGTCACAAGCAGGTATCACTGTGCTCAGCTTTTATGTGTGCTGAATCAGACTGGTCCTATGCTTATGTAAAAGTACTGTATGGACTTAGCTATGATCGCGGCCTGGTTACATGTACATCTGAGCTAGGCTGTTTTCAGCTGATTATAAGTTTATAAACAGACAATCCTATCATGAATGGAGAAACAGCTTTAATTATGTAAGTAGCCAAATAAGAAAGAGAGAGGCATACAGAAGGGATAGGAAGACGGGCCACCCGCCCTTGCTGCTTGAAGATGAACCTGCTGGCCTTAGGACTATGGGAAGAGACTCGAGTTACTTAGGCTTCGGGGATCAGCGGTAGAAACAATGAGGACATTATACACCAGGTCACTCCCTCACCATGGGAGGAAATGTCAATCCAGGTGACCCAGGCCCACTCTCAGTCCTTCCAAACCAAAGGTCTGGGGTCTGGTCTAAAATTCTTGAACTTGGAAGAATCCAAAGTCCCTGACGAGCTCTTCAGAGCCAGTGTCCCTCATAAGGTAATGGGAGTAAAGCTCAGACCCTAAACAAAGCACTGCTGAGCTACGGAGTGGGGCATGGGCAGGCAGAGTTAGGAAGCTGGCCCACTGGCACGAACCTGCATTTCCAGCTAACGAGCATGAAGGATTGCCAGATTAAAGAACTCTGACTAGGCTACAAAGTGAGTTCAAGGCCAGCCTGGGCAACTTACTGAAGCCCCACCTCCAAATAAAAAGTAAAAAGACATTTGTAGATTAACTCTGTAGTAGAAAGCTTCTCTAATTCACGTGTACGTGCAGGTGGGGGTGGGGTGGAGTGGGGGAAGCAAAATGTTAAATTGGAGGAAGGTAGGGACAAATGCTGGTGAGAAAAGCATATTCTGTTTAATTTCATTTCACTGCGTAGCCTAGTCTAGTCTCAAATTTGCAATCCTCCAGCCTCAGACTTTGAGTGCTAGAGTTACAGGAATGGACTACCACACTTGGCTTGGGATGCTCTCTGACTATGAATAGCTATGAGCAAGTCACGGACGGACTGAGAACCAATAATACAAGTAGAGGGTACGAGTTCTTCTCATTCTTCTCTATTCTGGTAGGGTCTACAATATGGGTTTGGGTATACTGGCTTTTTAATGCAAACATAACAACTAAAGGCACCAGGGAAACTCCTATGGAGGGCATATGTATGCATCCTATGGAATGTGCAACATTATGAGTCCTCAGGCTATGTTAGTATGGGTTCAATGAATCTAGCACATGTCCTTCTCATGAAGGACACACATAGTGGGGAAGCTATGCATGCATGGAATCAGAGGGGACCGGGGAACTCCCTGGACTTCTGCTCATTCTCAAGTGGGTGGCCTGGGCCCTGCTCACCTGGTGCACATCTCTCCTGTAGCCGGCATCATTGTTGCTGCCTCCAATCACAAACAGCTTGTCAAGGAGCGCAGCCATGCCGTGCCAGGCGCGTCGAACAGGCCCATCGGCTAGAGTGTGCCACGTGTTGCTTCCTGGGTCATAGCAGTGTGTCTCTTTCAGGTAGTCCTCTCCTCTGCGACCACAGGTGATGTACATCTTCCCTTGCAGCGTGGTGCCTGCATGGGCATATACCTGTTTGGAGTCACCAAGAGAACCAGGAAAGGTAAAGAGGGGCAAGAAGGCTGTGAGGAAGCTGGTCAGATAGTCTCTACTGAGGCTACGGCCACCCCTCTGCATCTGCCTGATAACACAGCAGTCGAGGCCAACCACAGCTGACGTGCCTGCCATTCCGTGCTGGAGAGGGCATGGGCTTCTCACTGAATACACTGCCCTACTTGTTGACCCCTAGCCTCTTTCCAACAGGGCACGTTATCCACAGACCCAGAAACTAAATGTAATCTTTGTGTTTCTTTGCCTCTAAAGGAAACATCTGGACAGGGAACAAGAAAGTCAAGGCTCACTTCCAAGTTGCCAGAGAAACACACCTGCTCTTGGTGGCTTCAACTTTCTACCAGCTATCTGTCTGCAGATAGTTCCCACACACAGGAAGTAGGCTGTAGGGAAGAAAAGACTGAAACAAGGCATCAAATGTGATTGGCTCTCCATATCCATGTGTTCAACTAAAACTAGGATAAAAAATACTCAAATCCAAAAAAAAAAAAAAAGAGAAAGAAAGAAAAAAATATAGACAGACAGACAGACAGACTCAAATCAATATGCTGGATCTGTACTAACCACATGCCAAGGAAGGTTCAGTCTTCTGTATAGAACAATTTACATAAACGTCTACTGTACCATGTATTATAATACAGGATGACCGAACACACAGACTTGCAAATGGCCTACCACTGAGGCTAGCATTCTTCTTAATACTTTTGTTGCTGCTGTTTTTGGAGACAGACTCTCCTGACTCCCAGGGTGACCTAGAACCTGCTATGCAGCCAAGGATGGTCCTGCGCCTCTGATCTCCCTCCTCCATCTCCCAATATTAGGCACATCACAGGGGGGTGTGTGTGTATGTGTGTATGTGTGTGTGTGTGTGTGTGTGTGTGTGTGTGTGTGTGTGTGTGTGTGTGTGTGACACCAGGGTTATCTGATGCTGAGGAATGAACTCAGGGTTTCATGCATGTTAGCCAAGACTCTACCAACTGGTCTACATTCCCAGTGTCCGTCCCTCCGTCCCTTCCCTCTCTCCCTCCTTCCTCCACCCCTCTCTCATAAATTACATCCCAACACTAAACCCTCCTCTCTCAGCTCCCACCCCACTTTTGGTGATTTTTGAGACAGTCTCACTGTGTAGTTCTAGCTGTCTTGGAACTCACTCTATAGCAACATACCAACAACCCCTACTTGGTTTTTTTTTAGCTTTCAGAAAAGGACTGGCTTCACAGTCCTTAGCCCAGGATGGCCCTGAACGTTTTATCTTCCTGCCTCTCCCTCTGAAGCTTGGATATATAGGCTTTACACAAATACTGTTAAGATTTCATTATCCTTGAGGGTGGGGATCCTAAAACTAACCTAGTTTGTATCATAAAGGACAGCTATACAAAGAACACCCCCTCTCCAGTGATGGTGTGTATAAGGAGACACTAGCCTGCAATGCTCAACGATTTTCTGCCCCTACTTTGGCAGCTCTGTCCTTCTGGGCTACCCATCTAACCATATGTGCACTCACTGGCTCCTCCAAGTCTTACTGACTCAAAGCCAATGGCCAACAGAAGGCTCTGATCGTGTGAGGAGAAGGGAGCTCTGCAGGGTCCTGGAGACTGCATGGTAGCGTCATAGGACTGGTTACTGTGTGTGAGCTGGAGAAGCACAAACACACAGCAGCAGAGCAGGCACAGAGTCTGCATCTTCTCCCAGCATACGTAGTAGGCTGCAGAGCTTAATTTTTATTTCCAATTAATAATTTTTAGATTAAAGGGTGCCCTGCTTCCTTCCAAAAGTTTCTCTAAATAGTGAGGGTTTGCATAACATACTACATCATCTTAAACAGGATGAATGGATGTCATCCCACAACATTCCTGTCAGCACTAGCACCCTCCAGGTGCTCTGTCAGAGTTGAGGCAAAAGAGAAACACCACGTCAAACCCCAAGGTCCTCATGTATATATGCTGACAGGAGGATCCATTATGAAGGGTCACTAAGACCAGAACCTCCAGAGAAACTCATTCCTAAAAGGAGATCTCTCCACCCACGGTCACAGCTCCTGTCTTTATCGTCGTGTGTGTGTGTGTGTGTGTGTGTGTGTGTGTGTGTGTGTGTGTGTAGAAGTCAAGTCTCTCCTGCTCTGTGAGATCCAGGGATAAAACTTAGGTTGTCAGCACCTTTATCCGCTGAGCAAACCCACCAGGCCTGGACTGCCCTTGCCCACTTTGGATGCCTGCCGATGGCCCACCATAGCACAACTTAGCTGCAATGGGGGACCAGGAGTATCCTTGCCGTTTCTGAATAAACAAACACTTGACTTTCAAGAATTCATCTCTGTGTTGTTCAGTTGAGGTGGACAATAATCACAACCACTCCTCTCCTGGCTTCAACTCCTGTACAACCACCAATCTCTTCTGTCTTTCTCTAACACTTTCTTTTCAAGAACATCATGCATGAGCCAGGTAGTGGTGGTGCAGAGGCTCTCTGTGCGTTCCAGGCCAGCCTGGTCTATAAAGTCAGTTCTAGGCCAGCCAAGGCTACAGAGAAACCCTGTCTCAAAAAACAAAAAAAGGAACATCATACAAATAAAATAGGATAGGTGTTGTTTTGAAATAGGGTCTTTCTATCCTGGAACTCTCTATGTAGAATATACTGGCCTCAAACTCAAAGAGATCCCCCACCTCTGCCTCCCAAGTGCTAGATTAAAGGCAGGCATCATCTCACCTAGACTGAAAATAAAACCTTCTACACCTGGCTTTCTGCCCCTGTCCAGATTCTCCGATAGTTCTTTTTTCTCTCTCTTTTTAAAAAAGATTTATTTATTATATATGAGTACACTGTAGTTGCCTTCAAATGCATCAGAAGAGGGCATCAGATCCCATTGCAGATGGTTGTGAGCCACCATATGGTTGCTGGGACTTGAACTCAGGACCTCTGGAAGAGCAGTCAGTGCTCATAACCACTGAGCCATCTCTCCAGCCCTGGTTCTTTTTTCTTGCTGTGACTCTACCACAGTTTATTTAGCCATTAACCTGTTAGAGGACATCTCATTTATTCAGTTTCTGGATATTATGCAAAAAGGTGGCTATTAGTATCTGTGGCAAAGTCTTCATTTCTCCAGGACAGATCCTCAGGACGGAAGCACTGAGTAGCATAGCAGCTGGAAGACACTGTGCTCTTCTAGAAAGCACACTAATTTACCTGCTCATGGGCAAAGCCTAAGTGACACCAGCGCCCTGCGTGGCATGGCCAACAACATTTGGCAGAGCGGCTATTTCCTCCACTGCCCTGAGAGGCAGCACTCAGCGGGCTTTGTGTGGTTGCCTGTGGCAAACAATGCGATTTTCTTTTGCGCTCGTTTGTCATCTGTCTTCTCAGAGAAATCGCTTTACCCTTGTGTTCCCTCCCACTTTCTTCTTTCTTGCCCCCCCCCCCAGTCTCTCTTCTACACAGAGTAGCTTCACATGTGTGATTAAAGGTACACATGCCAACACTTGTCTTGCCTTCCTCAATACTAAGGCTCAGACATGTGGTTTGCATCTATTTTCTGCTACTTTCTTTTATAAATTCCTATTTTTAAAAATTGGGGGTGGAGCTTGAGAGCTGGCTCTCTTCCTAAAAGCATGTGCTGCCCACCCCAAGGACCCTAGTTTGATGCCTAGGATGCAAATGTTGGAAGGAGAGAACTAACTCCTGAAGTTGCCCTCTGACATTGACAGGTACCTCTGCCACACAAACAAATAATTAACTGCACTTTCAACAAAGAGGTCTTTCAATTTGAGAGATGGCTCAGCAGTTAAGATCGGCTCTTCCAGAGGTCCTGAGTTCAATTCCCAGCAACCACATAGTGGCTCACAGCCATCTGCAATGGGATCTGATGCCCTCTTCTGGTGAGTCTGAAGACAGAGACAGTACATAAAATAAATAAACAAATATTCAAAAAACAAAACAGAGGGTCTTTTACCAGCAAGAGTTGATTTTGAAAAGATCCAATTTATTAGTTTTTCTTTTTCATGTCTGATGTGTTTGACATTAAGTCTGAAAAGTCACCTAGTCTGCATCCTGACCATTTTCTTCTGTCTTTATTTTGTTTTGTCCTTTTGGTTAAAACAGAGTCTTGCTAAGTAGTTCTAGAAGTCACCATGTAGACCGGGCTGACCTAAAAGCAGCCTGATCTGCTGCGACCCTCCTGTATTCTCCTAGTGCTGAGATTACAGGCACGTGTTACGTCAGGCTCCTGTTTAGATTCATCTGTCTAAAAGATCTAGTTTTACATTTCAGTCTATAAACCACTTTGAGTGACCTCTAAACCACTCTTAGCCCTCCATTTCCCTCCATCTCCACAAGTCTGGCCCAGCCCTACACTAACACAGGTCTCACTCAGCACAGCCCTCCTTATTCCTTTTCTAGGCTCTTTAACCTTTCAGCTCTTCACAAGGGGTCTCCAGGTTTGTCCCTCTCAAAACAGACTACGAACCTCCCGGGATGTCCTTTGTCTAATGAAAACAGTTAGCTATTTTTTTTTCAGGCCTTGCTCTGACCCTTACTCAGACAGACAGTCCCAAATAATACATCTCCACTTAACCCTTCAAGAGTCTGCCAGGACATTTCAGCCTTTATTTCTTTCATCAACTTATTGAATGAACTGTAACTAATTAATGATTTCTGGGTTATTAATAAGTCACCACTGCATGGTGACAGGGCAACCACTAATCTCCATGATTAGTACACAATAGTTGGTTAATAGTGGAGGAGATGACTACTACATGCATGAAAAAAGGAAGGTAACTACTAGATGCCAAAGTAAGGTGAGTGAGTGTACTGGCTGGTTCTGTGTGTCAACCTGACGCAAGACAGAGTTATCACAGAGAAAGGAGCCTTAGTTGAGGAAATGCCTCCATGAGACCCAGCTGTAAGGCATTTTCTCAACTAGTGTTCAAGGGGGGAGGACCCAGACTATTGTGGGCAGTGCTGTCCCTGGGCTGGTGGTCTTCGGTTCTACAAGAGAGCAAGCTGAGCAAGCCAGAGGATGCAAGCCAGTAACTAACATCCCTCCATGGCCTCTGCATCAGCTCCTGCTTCCTTGAGTTCCAGTTCTGACCTCTTTGGTGATGAACAGCAATGTGGAAGTGTAAGCTGAATAATCCCTTTCATCCCCAATTTGCTTCTTGGTCATGATGTTTGTGGAGGAATAGAAACGCTAAGATAAATTGCTACCAGGAATGGGGTATTCCTGTGATAACCTGATCATATTTTGGGGAGGACTGTGGAAGGACTTGGAACTTTGAGCTAGAAGAGCTCTCTGGGATGCTCTGTAGGAGACTGGAAGATAATGTTGAGAACAGTGCAGAAGATGGAGGCCTGGCTTGTGAACTTTTGGAGGGAAGATTAAAGACTCTTTTTAGGGCCGTTGCTGTTTTGATTGTGAAGATTCTGTGGTTCTGGTTAGCTGGGGCTAAAGAATCAGCCGTGATTAACAAGATCCCAGAACCACTAAAGCAAAACCTTTGCATTACTGGGGCTATTGATGCTGTCAGCTGGAGCTAAGAAATTAGCGGTGATTAAGAAGAGAACAGCATCATTGAGGTGAAATCTCCTGGGAAGTGTTTCTGAGAGCACAGAGAAGCTGTGTTCCAGAAGCAGCCACAGTTGTACCTCGTGTTGGCAGCTGGGCTTGGTAGTGTGTAAGAGTCACCCAGGTGGTACTGGTTTTGAAGGCATGAAGGGGTCATGAAGAGCAGCTGAGGCACGGCACTGTGAGAGGTCATGGGAGGCCACTGGTGAAGGTACAGTTGCAATTGATGCCCAGGACTGAAGGGGTCATGCAAAGGAGTTGAGGTTTGGCACCAGGAAGAGAGCCTGTGAGAGGCTATTGGTGAAGCCTGGTTGCAGTTGAAGCCAGCAGTTGGAGATGCCAGTACCATGAGATGGTCACCAAGAGCAGCAGCAGCAGTGGTACAGGCATCTGGAGAAGTCACCCACGCTTTGGAAGCCCAGAAGATCATGAGTGGATCCCAGATATTGGACAGTTAAAGAGTTTGATTTTGTTTTTGATTGTGACTGTGCCCTGATATATTTCCCTCTTGAAGAAAGAATTTTAGTGGAGTCCACAGTTAAAAGAGATTTTGAATTTTAAAAGATATTGAGGGGGTTGGGGATTTAGCTCAGTGGTAGAGCACTTGCCTAGCAAGTGCAAGCCCTGGGTTCGGTCCCCAGCTCTGAAAAAAAGAAAAAAAATTTTTGGATATTTTAAAGGGATTGATCTTTAATATGTAAAGATTGTGGAACTCTTAAAGTTATTTAGATCTTGGGGATGAATAAGAAAGTAAAGGTTGAGGCTTAATAGTGATGTGTTTGAGTGTCAAGTTGACAAGGTGTCAATTGTACTGGCTGGCTTTGTGTGTCAACTTGACACAAGATGGAGTTATCACTGAGAAAGGAGCTTCAATTGAGAAAACGCCTCCATGAGACCCAGCTGTAAGGCATTTTCTCATTAGTGATCAGGGGGGAGGACCCAGCCCATTGTGGGCGGTGCCATCCCTGGGCTGGGAGTGTGAGCTGAATAAACCCTTTCCTCCCCAACTTGCTTCTTGGTTATGTTTGTGCAGGAACAGAACCCTGACTGAGACAGTGAGGTTCAAGGCAGCTCTTCTGTGGCCAAGATGACGAATTGCAACTTTACAGCCTCAGAGAGTCCAGGAGCCTTTTAAACTCCTGGAAAGAACCATCAGTTGTCAAGAGATCTCAGATATTTTCCATGTAAAATCTGTTCCTTTTTCCACAAGTAGGGCAGAGCTTCCTTCCTGCAAAGAGCAAGGCCTTGGCATGGCTAGGGGCCTATAGAAAGGATGGCAAGAATTAGATCTACTGTCCATGACTTGTGCAGAAGATCCCAATCCCAATCCATTGAGGTCAGTCTTAATCTCCAAGGGTTTGAGGAAGAGTGAGAGGGAAAGCAATGGCAGGTAGTAGAAAAAGTCCCAAGGCCAGAGCTCCTGCCCAGGCCCCCAACAAGGGCAGAGTTTGAATGTATGCCCACTCTACTATCCTGATTCTGGGCCCAGGGATCCCTAAGGTATCAGTCTGGAGCAAGTACATCAAACAGACCCACACACCTTCCCTCAGAGTCTTAAGCTTCAGAGCTGATGCCAACAAGACCTACTTCTTGCCATGAGATTCCACATGCCAAGGGGTTTGGAGATAGGCCAAAGTACCTCAGAACCACAAAAGAATAAGAATTATCCATAAAGTATTATGTTTGTATAATGTACATAACCTTAAAGATCCCTGAACTAGACTAAGCCAAGGTACTACTACTATGCTATATGTACATGATTTTTATTGTCTTTGATAAAAATGGAGCCCCTAAAGTATGTTGTGGCCTCTGGAAAGTCCTATGGCTGTTTTCTGTAGGAGAGTCTGTGTAAACACCTATGAATCAGGCTGCCCTTCAGCCTCTTAAAGTCCCTTTATTTTGATATATTTGGAAATCGTTCTATGGAAGTAAAGGAACAAAGCGAATGGCAGTCTCAACACAGGGGACTCCCGAGGGGCACTGGTCTGCGAGTGAGTCTGAATGCTTAATGCAAGGCCTCCTGACAGGCCCACAACACTCCATACAGAATCCACTTACCACGCCTGACTTCCCTGACCTGGTTCCAGGACCAGCCTCGACACCTGGGTCTGAGTATGATCCATGGAAGGAATTGGGAAGGCTCCTGTGGTAGGGCTTCCTTACCTCCTTCTTGAGTGGGGCCACATATTCCCAGGAGTTGGTGGCAGGGTCATAGCGCTCCACAGCACTCAGGTTATTGTGGTAGTCACGGCCTGCCACAGCGTAGATGTACTTCCCCACTACACACACGCACAAGTCTGCATGTTCCTGCTGCAAGGACTGGATCTGGAACCAGCGATTGTGTCTTGGGTCATACCTTTGGAGGACATAAGGACAGTATGTCAGTGACTAGGAAAGCTACTTCCCTTTCAGGTCTACACTTCCTACCCCCCATTTGCCTGGTCTGAACATCCTTCATCCTGGCCATTAGGACTTGCTGACCCAGAGCCATGTCTGCAGACGTCTGGAACACAGTGTACTCACAAAGTGGCTTGGAAATGTAGCCAGGAACACCCCTTTCAGGTACAGCTTCTCTAGGATTTGTACCTCCCCAAATGTCCATCACAGGCTACCCACAGGTGTTTCTAGGACCACCTTCCTCTCACCTGGGTACAGGAAGGCCAAAATTACAGCATTTCGTCCAGATGGGTACACCAGCCTCTCCCAACACTATCATGTGAGGTCTACAAAGGTCACCTTGTGCACCATCACATCCTTGTTCTTACTGATAGTAATAGGTTCCTCTAAGCCCTCTCATACATCTGAAATAACTACACTGTTCCCTGCTTGGAAACAGCTAGGGAAGTTGTCTTCACCCCTACCCCCTCAGGGTATCCTTGCCAAAGTGGAATGTCAACTCTCACCTTGAACTTTGGTTACCAGAGGTCAGGATCCTTACATTCCAGGGACCCCACTAAAGGAAATGCAACCCACTAAAGAAAAAAAATGAGGCTGACTACATGAAGCCAGAGGACTCTGTACAAGACCAGGAAGGCGGCTAGGCTGAGGCTAAGCTGGGGGTAATCACAATGAAGAACAGTCCAGATAAGAGGGACATAGGAAAAAGAGAGTCTGAGGCAGGAAAGGAGAAGCATTCACTTGTTAACCCCTTGCTGAGAGTGCAACTTTCAAGCACTGTTGCTATAGCTTACTTTTCTGATATCAGGCCACATTATGTCACTCACAGAAAAAATATAGTATCCTTAAGGCACAGCTTTGTTTCCCTGACAACTGTTTAAAAAAAAGTCTAACCCTTAAGTAACAAGAATCATCTAGCCTTGCACAGAGCCAGTCCTGTCACTGTTGCCCTCCCTCCCTTTCCCCATGTCTCTATCCACTGAACAATCCACACCCAGGTGCTCTCAGTCATCCAGCATACCAACTGTCTTCTATGGCCTCTACTGTATTTTAGATCTATGTGGCTGTTCACTTACCTATTCTTAATAGAGTCTTGAATTCCCCTTGTCCTCCTGTTCCCAGCAAACCCACCAGCAAAACCCATGCATGCTTATATTCTGACGCCCAGACATCTGAGCCCACATGTAACTCCCTCTACAACCTAAGACTATCCTCATTCTTTTTTCCTTTGACACTCTAGGGACTGAGACAATGGCCACCAGATGTTAGGCAAGTGTTCTACTAACAAGTTATATTCCTAGCCCTCTTTTTTCCTTAATTTAAAAAAAATATTCACTTATATATTTTATGTATAGGAATGTTCTTTTTGTATGTATGCCTGCATGACAGAGAAAAGTATGAGACAGAGCAGGGCATCAGCTCCCATTATAAAAGGTTGTGAGCCAGCATATGGGTGCTGGGAACCAAACCCAGGACCTTTGAAAGAGCTGAGTCATCTCTCTAGTCCTACCTTTCCAAAATGCTGAAACAGGGTCTCATGACGTTATCCTGGCAGGCTGAGAAACTTGCCATCTGGTTAAATGGGGACACCCCCTGCCTTTCCTGCACACTGACCTTCTTTATGTATGTGCATTCCCCTCCTCCCTGGTTTTAAGTTCAGCCAGGTCAGAAGCCATTTCCCCTACCACAGCAAAACAAGACTCTGGAGTTTCCCACCTGATTCTCTCTGACCTTCAACCTCAGTTTCTTAGGCTGAAATTCTTTGGACCTTGTGGTTTCAGGCTTAAGAAAACACAAACACATATTCCCTGAAACTATAGGTTTATAGATTTTATTCTTTTACCTATCTGTATCTGATCTCTTCCTCCCCACCCCACACAAGGCCTTGTTACATTAACTAAGGCTGGCCTTAAGTTTGCTAAGTAGACCGGCAGGCCTCTAACTACCAATCCTCCTGCCTTAGCCTTCCCAGCACCAGGATCACAGATATAAATGGCCACGTTCAGCTGACCATGCTGCTCTTTAGTGGAGTCATTTTCTAGTTTATTTGTGTGTGTGTGTGTGTGTGTGTGTGTGTGTGCGCGCGCGCGCGTGTTCATGGGTGGGGGGGGAGAGAGAGAGAGAGAGAGAGAGAGAGAGAGAGAGAGAGAGAGAGACAGACAGACAGACAACGCGGATACCATGGCATGTAAGGTCAGAGGACATCTTTGTCTATTCTAAACCTTTGTACAGGTTTCAGGGATTGAATACAAATTGCCAGTATGAGGCAAGTGCCTTTACCTACTGAGCCGTATCACTGGCCTCTTGGGTTTTTGTTTCTTTGTTTTTATACAGGGTCTCATGAAACCCAGTCTGGCCTTGTACTCCCTATGTAACTCGACCCTCCTGTCTCCTCCCAAATATTGGAATCACAGGTGTGTACCACACGGGTCTGATAAAATGGTTCAGTGAATAAGGCTGCTTTCTGCCAAGCCTGATGATGTGAATTCTATCCCTGGCATCATCATGGTGGAAGTAGAGAACTCTGATGGACACACTAAGAGGGTGTTTTATAAAAACGTTTTTGTGTGTGCTGATATGTTCCTATATGTGCCTGTAGAGGACAAAAGTCAATATTGATATCTTCTTATACCACTTTCTACCTTATATTTTGAAATAGAGTCTCTCATCAAACCTGGAGCTCAGTTTTGGCTTCACTGGCTGGCCAGCAGGCCTTCAGGATCCTCCCGTTTCTACCCCTGCCACGTACTGGAGTACAGATGGGCACCACCATATCTGGCTTTTATATGGGCACCAGGAATCTGAATGATCCTCATGATTGGAAAGCAAGCTCTTTACAGACTAAGCTATCTCTCCAGCCCAAAATTCAATATTACCTATAATTCAGCTAACACTGCTGTGGACTGAATGCCTGTGTTCCAAAAACCACCCCTGTGAAATCCCTGACAATGCTCTCGGATTTACTCAGGCCTTAGGGATGGAGCCTAAGACAGGATTAAGTCTATTAAGAGATTAAAAGCCAGACAGTGGTGACACACACCTTTAATCCCAGCACTGAGTTCAAAACCAGGCTGGTTTATAGAGCGAGTTCCAGGACAGCCAGGGCCACACAGAGAAACTCTGTCTTTAAAACCACTAAAAAAAAAGGAGGAGGACGAGGAAGAGGGAGGGAGGGAGGGAGGGAAGAAGGAAGGAAGGAAGGAAGGAGGGAGGAGGGAGAAGGAAGAGGGAGGGAGGGAGGAAGGAAGGAAGGAGGAAAGAGGGAGGAGGAGTGGAGAGGAGAGAGGAGGAAGAGGAGGGAGGAAGGAAAGAGGGAGGAAAGAGGGAAGAGAAGGGAAAAGGAGGAGATGAGATAGTCTCTCTACTATGTGAGGACACAGCAAGAAAAGGTCCTCACCAGACTTAATAAGATGATATTCCAGAACCAAGATTATGAGAAACAGGGGTTGGGGATTTCACTCAGTGGTAGAGCGCTTACCTAGGAAGCGCAAGGCCCTGGGTTCAGTCCCCAGCTCCGAAAAAAAAAAAAAAAAAAAAAAAAGATTATGAGAAACAGGTGTTTGGTAGTTAAGCCACCTACTCTGTGGTATTTGTTATAGCAGCCAAAGTTTTCTAAGATAGTAATTTTAACCCACACATTTGAATTGCCAAACTACTATAAATCGAGAGGTAAAATCTATGTTCAAACATGTTCTAGGTCTTTGTCAAATTTAGCAAGTTGTTTTTTCTTCTGTATTTCCATTACTGTGGTGGTGTGAGGAGTATACACTGAAGAACCAGGAGTTAAAGAGTTCTATTACTAAGCTTTATCACCCCAGCCCACCATTCTCCCTTTGTTTGAAGTAAACTCACTGATATCTGCCTGTCTCTGTCTCCTAGGACTATGATTAAAGGTAAGAACCACCAAATTTGGCTTCCAGACTTCTTTTCACTTCTTGTGGCAGTGTCTGACTAAGTTGCCCAGGCTAGATCTTAACTCATTCAGTAGGCCAGGCAGATCTTGAACTGGTAACCTTCCTGCCTCAGCCTCTTAAACGACAGGGATGATAGGCTCAACTATTAGTGTTTTAAAGTCTATTAGAATTTTTAAGGCACATGGAAATCCTTAAGAGAAAAACCCAAAATACTACTTTAATTTATTCAGCTACAGCTATGAAAAAAGTACAGAGTGGCATGGGTAACTCCCATAGTTTAGATGGACACCTCCAAAGGTCTGTTTATAAAGGCCTTGTGCTGCCTAGTTTTTATGTAGAGTCATCAGAGAGCAGAGAGGAAGCCTCAACTGGAAAAACAAAACAAAACAAAACAAAAAACCCAAACCGCCTTCACAAGATGAGGCTGTGGGAGGACCCAGCTCATTGTGCATGCGGTTGCCCCTGGACTGGTTGTCCTGGCTTCTGTAACTCAGGCTGAGAAAACCATAGAAGGCAAGCTAGTAAGCAGCAATGCTCCAAGGCCTCTAAATCACTTCCTGCCTCAAGGTTCCTGCTCGGTTGGAATTCCTTCGTTCACTGCTTTTGATGATGAACTGTGATATGGAAATGTGAGTGAATTAAACCCTGTCTTCCCCAATGTGTTTTTGTATATGGTGTTTCATCACGGCAATAGTAACCATAAGATAAACCTGATCCTCAAAGTGACCGTTTGGGGAGGTACTCTAGACCTGCTTGGATCACTGGAAAACACACCCAAGAGATAGTGAAACCTATTACAGCTGCACATACCTCTCTTATTGTAGCACCAGGGAAGTGGAGGCAGAGCACTGCTCCAAGTTCAAAGCCAACCTGGTCTATAGAGTTCTGGGCCAGCCAGGAATGCAAAATAAGAACACCCTACCACCCTCTTGGTGTAAGCCTGCCTGTCCTAGAACTCACTCTGTAGATCAGGCTGGCCTCAAACTCTGAGCTCTACCTGCCATTGCCTCCTGAATGCCAGGATTAAAGGAGGACACCACTACTACCCCACTTTCTTTCTCTCTCTCTCTCTCTCTCTCTCTCTCTCTCTCTCTCTCTCTCTCTCTCTCTCTCTCTCTCTCTCTCTTACCCTGTCTTTAAACAACACTGTGTAACTCTGCTCTCCCTCCTGTTTCCTGGACCACAATGTGACTATAGGTTCAGTGCTCCCTCCGCTGCCATCTACCCTCACATAGGAACATAGGACAAACCAGAGGGTATACTGCATAAATTGCATGGTCTTGGTTGGACTTTAAACTTCTCAAAGTATGCAGTAAATAAATGTTTTCTATTTATCAACTAGTTACTTTAGATATTTCATAGTAGTGATATGAGGCCAAAACACTTTGTATATATGAATTCAAAGAAAGAAAATAAAAGAACTAGTGGAAACAAAGGCAAATCAATTTGCTTCACAGGACCATTTCTTACAGGTTCAACATCAGAGTTCTAGAACATATTTGCTAAGCAGTATGTCCTCAGATTGCAATACTCTATCTACTATAAAATAATGTTTTCTTACATTCTAAGAGCTTATAGATTTTAAATCTGGTAAACTATGAATACAGAAAAGAAACAAACTCAGAAAAATCTATTTTAGGGATTCAGCCACTTCCCAGCAATCGGGAGGTGAAGACAGAATGGCCATGGATTTTAAGATCATCCTCACTACTCAGCTAGTGAGTTTGACCAAAAACAAAAACAAAAACACACAGTGCTGGGGTGGAATCAGGGCCTTACTTACTCAAGCTAGGGAAACATTAAACACTGAGCCGTAACCCTAGCTTTGTAAGGCTTGAGATGACTAGGAAGTAAATGAAGTTTTCATTTGGCAGAGATGACAGACACCCTAGTCAGCTGGCACGCAGGGCCTGGTCCTTGCCACAGCAACCTTGTAAATTCCTGTTCCTTTGATCCCACCTGCCATGCTCCAACTTCAGCTCCCAGCTGTCAGTGCTTTGGAGAGGTCTGCTTTGTAGCTCTGAATAGCTAAGGCAGGGCAGTCTGAACCTAATCCCACAGCTAGAGGCAGAGCCCTGCAAGAAAGAAGCTTGCAGGCTTGACCTGAGGGAACGCAAATTCATCCATGTTCACTGAAGACAGGATTCAGTTAGAAGGGAAGTGAGTCATTTCCTTCTTTCTGAACTCTGCAATCCCAACCATCTAACCGTTATGTATTATAGGTAGGTTTAAGTCTCATCAGTTTACCGAAGATGACTGCTTCCTAGGGCCAAGAGAACAGAAATGACCAAGAAATGCCTGCTTTCTTCTTGGTCAGTGTCACTGTGCTTTCTTGATTCATGTGGCAGGGCCAGAGCAGAATCCAGCCTTACCCTTACAGCCAAAAACACAGCTTGCATGTCAAAGTGAATTACATCGGCACTCAGCTCAGAGCTGCTCTCTAAAAACATCATCTTAGCTTGTAGTAGGCACCGGGGATGGCAGGGGTTCCCACATACACCAAGGTATAATGAAGAGAAAAGGCCCCTTAAAATCCATTGGTAGCTGGAGACTTAAACTAATGTCTCTTGTTCTGTCCAAAGAAATGGATCTCTGGGACCACAGCTAGAAGCAACCTGCAGATCAAATCAGTTCACAAAACTCCCTCAAGAAAAACTGCCTCCTCCCAGAGTATTTATTGAGTACATACTCATCCGACTACAGGCCCACGGGGAACTTAGTGAAGGCTCAATGATGCTTACTGGTCCTTCCCACTCTCTGTACTCAGATGTGGGCTCCAGCAGGCAGCATCTGAAAGACATCCTGGCTGGCAATATGGAGAAAAAGAGCAGAGACGTTGAAAAAAGGACACTGAAGAGGCAGACTGAAGATGGCAGGAGCCACTGCCCCAGCCCCTTACTGAATAAGGCATGCTCCCTGAGCACAGGCAGCCAGTGACCTTCTGCAGACAGCAAGGATAGGTGGCTGTGCTTCAGGGTGACTGAGTTTCTGGACAGCAGGTCAGGGGGCGAGAAAGCAATCTGAGCCCTTTTCCTTATTTCACTGTGGTCCACTTTGTCTGGATTCATCTGGACTCCATTACATGACACAGGGATAGCCCAGAAAAGCTGTTAACACTCATGTAAAACCCACAACTCCCGCACCTGGAGCTGCCTAAGGATAAAGGCAATGATGACAAGTGCCCTTTCATACCTCCAGCATCGGGACTCAGCTCGGAATCCTTGGACATTATTGTCCCCTCCAATTAAGTACACGAAGTTGTTGAGCACTGCAATGCCCTGGTTGGACATTCGGGGCGCTAGAGAGGCAGTGAAGTGTTTCCACTCTCCCAGAAGGGGATTCAGGTACTTGGCCTGGTCACTGAGGATTGTAGATGGTGTGGAGTGAATGCCCCCAAAGCCCACAACACACTGGAAGTCTGAGCGAAGCTCTGTGTGTGGGCCCTGAAGGCTGGGCTGCAGGCTCTCATTCCGGTGGTACATAAGGGCACTGGCCACTGTGTCCCTCAGTGGGCTAGGACCAAGCTTGTCGTGCAGCCGCTGGAGGACCTCAGCTTCCATCAGGGGAAAACGCACAGTCTCTAGGAGCTTGGGGGGTTCATGCAGTGAGATCTGGTCAGCCTGCACCTGTTCCATGGAGTAATGGTAGAGCAGGGCCCCTTCATACACTTCAGTCTCACAGGAAACCTCCAGGCGATTGCTGCTGAGGAGAGAGTAGACCTTCTCCAAGGGAAGCTGGCGGTACTTGTCAGTTCTTGAGAAGGCCACAAAGTTTTTGAGGATGTAGGTATCTAGCTGTTGGGTCAGACGGTTCAAGTCAAAGAGCTCTGCCAGCCGGTAAACATCAAGGATGTTCTCCTCATCGACCCATGACATGAGGAAATCACAGCAAAAGTGGATAATTTCTGGTATCTGTAAAAAGAAGGATACCCACTCAAGTCTGAGCTGCAGGACTGCATTCAGGTATAAAGGGCAGGATGACAGCAGAAGTAAGGCATGCGGAAATGGCTGTCCCCGAAGCTGGCCTTCTGGGACTGGGGAAAGCAAGGTGGAATCTTTCCTCAACCATCCCCAACTTTTTCTGATAGAAAATTGGAACTTCCTGCAGGTTTAGTTTAAAACCTGCTGTGGTAATACAGGGCATGTTCTTAACCCCTCAGAGCCTCGATCTCCATTTACAGAACAAGGGTGAAGTGGGAAGAAACAGGCTGAGGACGAGCACAAGCACCACTCAGCAGACAGGCTTTCTGATATATACCACCTGCTTTTAGAGCGAAAGTCTGAGTGCAAAGGAAGTAGGATATGTCACAGACTGCTTGGAAGGAACCTGTGGCCACTGGCACTCTCTACAAGAGCCAAAGTGCTGCAACCAACAGTACACATGGCTCTTTCTGTCAAATTCTCTGAAAAAAACCACATCAGTTGGAACTGCAGATCAGGCCCCGCCACTGCCACTTAATACTACACACAGAACTGTCAGCAAGGTTCTCCAGACATTCACCAGCACCAACACTAAGACCCAGACTCATATTTCTTGAAAAGCTGTGAACCCATCCTGTGGCCTCGGCCTGGGCTGAGAAACCCACTCTATTCCAGTGGGTACAAGATTCCCAGGTGGCAGCAGTACCTGTGCCTAGCTGCACAGCACTGGCGGGAGGGAGGGAAGGCAGGCCATAAAGGCACTGAGAAAGGAGGAAGCCAAGAATCAGGCAACAGAGCCCTGAAGGCTACTCAAAGACACCTGGCACTTGTCAGGCAAAGCAGGACAAAGCAAAGACAAAAAGATAACTTCCTGCATAGTAAACTAGGTACAGCTAAAGTCTTTTACTTTTAAATAAGATCTTACTGAGTAGCTCAAGCTGGCCTCAAACTCACAGTAGCTTGTCTTAGCCTCCCAAGTGTTGGGATTAAAAACACATACCACGGGGCTGGAGAGATGGCTCAGTGGTTAAGAGCACTGACTGCTCTTCCAGAGGTCCTGAGTTCAATTCCCAGCAACCACATGGTGGCCCACAACCATCTGTAATGGGATCTGATGCCCTCTTCTGGTGCATCTGAAGACAGCTACAGTGTACTTATATATAATAAATGAATAAATCTTTAAAAAACAAAAAAAAACAAAAAAACCCACATACCACTACATCTAATATATTTTTTAGAAAAACAAGATTTTGGACTCTCACCAAAAATAGAAAAATATACACACATTTTTGTTTTGAGATAAAGTCTTGCTATGTTGAGTTCAAGCTGTCCTCGAACTCACTTTGTCCATCAGCCTAGCCCAACACTCAACACTAACTATGTAGATGATTTCCCCTGCCTCCACCTTGGACGGGAGTGCTTAGATGACAAATGCGCATTGCCACACCAGTTCTGTTGTTGTTGTTTTTTTTCTTTTCTTTTTTTCAGAGCTGGGGACAGAACCCAGGGCCTTGCGCTAGCTAGGCAAGCGCTCTACCACTGAGCTAAATCCCCAACCCCAGTTCTGTTGTTTTTATTTTTTGAGATAGTGTCTTACTATGTAGCCCTGTGTGTCCTGGAACTTACTCTGCAGACCAGGCTGGCCTTGAAGTCATAGATCCCACATATCTCTGCCTCCCAAGTGCTAGGATTAAAGGTGTATTCCTCCATACCCAGCTTCACTTCATCCGTTTATACAGGACAGTATAACAATTATTTGTGCAGCATTTAATTGATACAGCAATCTTGAGATGATCAAAGGCATACAAGGAGCATGTAGGTATGTTACACATCAATGGATACTCCACTTTACAGAAGGCCTACAGACCTTTGAACTCTGATATCCACAGGGAGCCCTAGAACCGGTTCTCTGAGGGAACTGCAAGATTCAACTGATCTGATTCAACTACTATCACCAACAAATTAACAACTATATACAGAGAAATTCTGCTAATATTTGAAGTATATTAATGTTTAGAATTAAAAAAAAAAAGAAAACTGATGCTCACTTGCCAGACAATATAGTGCAGGCTGAATAGACACCTACCCAAGCAGAGAAATGCATGCCCCATTACCAAACTCTCCAGGTTCTCTGTGGTTCCTGGACATCTTCCTTTGCCATTGTTTAACTCCCTAGCCAGCTCTTCTAGTCTTCATCTTTTCCCTAAAATACTACTTCTGCCAAGGGCCTGAGCTTTGAAGACAAAGCAGGGCCCTGAGTGAGAACGAGCAGTGCCACCCTAGAAATAACCCATCCCCTTGCACCAAGATCCCCTGCAGTGTGGAATCCCAAACAGATACGGCTGAGGCTCATCTGGTACAGGATCCCCAAGCAGACAGCCTCAGAATGGAACATCCTTTCCTGAGCAAGCCAACAAGGCCGGTTTGGCTAGGATTCAGACCCACGTCTCTAGGGGCACCGTGAAGGTACTGGTGGATGTAGCAAATGGTGGCAAACTACCAGCTGCAATGGCCAAACTTGATTTGCAGATTCCACTACGTTCTATCAGGTAAAACTTGACACACCAACACAAGTTCAGACTGTTGCAGAAATGCCCTCCCTCGCTTCCCCTCCTTCCTGATGGGCCTGTCATTGCAATTGGTAGGGGAACATCCCCCCTCACCTTGCCGGTTTGATATTAGCTTACCCAATGGGACCCAGCCTCCCCTTCCCACTCACAGGCCCTCTGTGGGACTGAGCATTGTGTCCTCCTTGAAGAAGCTGTAGGGCCTCTCTCTAACTTCTTTGCTCAACCCAGGTGGGGAGATGGGGTTGCTTCATTGGCCACTCTCTGCCCCTTCAGCTCTAGAGTAGCTGAGCCTATATCCTAGGCAGCTTACTGGGGCCCTCCTGCCCTGCTGCTCCCATAGACCTCCTGGCTCTTAGCTGGAGGGAACCACCATGGTTCTTCCTCCTTGTCTTTCCCACTCCTTATAGCTGCTTTCCCTAAAAGTTAGCTTTGAACTTTTTATTTAAGGAAACAAAATGAAAGAAACCTAAGAGTATGTATTTATATATTTAAAAAGAATGTTTAAAGATATTATTTATATGAGTATTTGTCTGCAAGAGAACCTAAGTTCGGTTCCCAGGACCCACATGGGTTCACAACCATCCCTAACTCCAACTCTAGAGGATCTATCTGATGTCTTTAAGTACGAGCACACATATGGTATAGGCAAAACACTCACACCTATAAAATAAACCTAAACGAATTAGATTAGTTACTGTTCTTACAAAGGACCTGGGCTTGGTTTTCACTACCATATGGAAACTAGTAACATTTGTAGCCCCAGTACCAGATCATTTTCTTCTTGTCTCTGCCAGAACCAGGCATACATGTTCACATACATACATACATACAAGCATAAAACATACAAAAAATAAAAATAAAGAAAAGAGAAAGGGGACCATGCACATGTGTATGGGACCAGGTACTCAGGTGGCTGAGGCCAGATTGTGAATTTAAGGTCTGTGTGTAATACAGTAAGACTGTTTATAAAAATAAGAAAGAAGAAAGTGGGCAAACACAACTGGTGGGCAGGAAAAACTTGTGGGTAGTGCAGGGCACGGGACATCACAGAACACAAGACCATCACAAACACGAACCTCAGGTTGGACAGCTTGTGTTTTTTTTCCATACAGGGAAACCAGGCCAGAGGAAGGAAGCAGCAAAGAAGGAAAGGACAAGCTAAGAGCATTGGTTCATGCCTGTGACCCCAGCACTCTGGAGGGTAAGGCAGGCCTGCCATGAGATTAGGCATCCTAAACTACATACACTCTAGGCCAGACTGGGCCATAGTGAGATTATCTCAAAAGCTGAAGCAAAGTGGGGCTAGAGTGGGGCCAGGTGGTTAAGAGCACTGGCTGCAACAGAAGACTCTGGGTTTGACTCCCAACAACTACATAGCAGATCACAACCATCTGCAGCTCCAGTCTCAGGGGACCCAACACCTTCTCCTGACCTCCACAGGCACGATACACACGAGACACCCAGACAAGCATACAGGCAAAATACCCTACACCTAGGGTAAACTTAAATAAACTTAAAACCGGGGGCAAGGGTGAGGAGATGGTTTCACAGTTAAAGTACGTGTTACTCCTGAAGAAGACCTAGTTCAAATCCCAGCACACACATGGTGGCTCACAACCACTCATATCTCCAGTTCCATTAGATCCGATGCCCTCTTCTGACATGGCATACATATGTACATACAGGCAAAATGCTCATACACATAAACAAATCATTTTTTCTTAAGTAGAAAAGAGTCAAGGGCAGAAGAAGAGGGCAGGCAGGGAATTTGGGGGCACTCTGCTTCAGTTCCCAAGGCTCGACAGCAAGGTGCCCTCTCTGTTCCATCATGTCCCTTATGACTTGGCATTCCTGCCCTCTTGAGCTACCTCACACCAGCAGTCACCACAGGTCTCTGGTGAAGCCCCCCACAGGTCTGAGTCTTCTTGATTGACCAGGCAGCTCTCACCTGAAGTTGGCAGGCAGCAACCAGGGTCTCCTGCACATTGCTGAGGCTCAGCTCTAGCTCAGAAGTGTATATGAAGTGCAGGATCTGGCACATGGCATTGTAAGACACACCATGGATCAAGACCTCTTCCTGCTCCATTTCCTTCAATCCCCCAGCAAACATTCCTCTGTAAGGAAGGCAAAGAGACAAGGCACTGACAGTTATTCAGTCAGAACTTGAATGTGAGCCACAAAAAGCATTCAGAAGGAACCAAGAGTCAGTGGTGGGGCTGGCAGGATAACAGTCTGAATGTGGGAACGATGATTGCTCTGTGCTCTGAATAAACAGTCTGAAAGGGGAGTGAATCTATGGAAGAAGCCTGACCCCCTTTCCACGGTCCCAGGAACCCCATATGCACTTTCTGGGAGCCGGCCAGTGCCTAGTTTGCCTGTTGCATCATCTACTGGTACTGTTCACGAGTCTGACAGCAATAATTAAAGTTTGGAAAGAATGTACTGATGGCAAATAAGTAATCAATGAGAATCACTGCACTTCATATATTCAATGAGTGCTTACCACATGTTTGTGGACTATTGAAGCAGAACAGATAGACAGAAAAATATAAGGGGATGATATAAGGAGAAAAAGCCCCCTACAGGAGATCTAGTTTGCCTTTCTTGTTGACAGTTGAGAAGCTTCAATATAACTGGTAAGGCAAAATTGTCTACAGAGGTATTATATATTTTCTCAAACAAAGGTGTGTACTGGCACACACCTTTAGTCCCAGCACTCAGAGGCACAGACAGACTGGTCTGTATGAGTTCCAGGACAGATAGGGCTATATAGAGGAAGCCTGTCTAAAAACAAAACAAAACACCAACAATAGGGCTGGAGAGATGGCTCCATGGTTAAGAGCACTGCCTGCTCTTCTTGAGGTGCTGATTTTAATTCCCAACAACTGCATGGTGGCTCACAATTATCTATTGTGTAATCTGACGCCCTCTTCTGGCATGCCAAGAATTATGCCAGAAAGGCCAGATTATTTGAAACCTTGAGTTCAACCATCTAAGGGCTTGCTGACAGTCTGATTCTAGGAGTATCTGGAGGACATAAGATCCTTTGCTGGGCAAAGCAGTTGGGCAGATAAAGAAAACTTCAGCAGGAACTGGTTTAAACAAAACAGTTAGGAGTCCTGCCATGTCACATTAAAACGCTCAGATAGACTCTGATCAGGTATTACAAGGCAAGAGGCAAATGAGCAGGACCAAACAGGTTTTTATTACTGTACGGTAAAAGCTCTGAGCAAAAACCTTCTAAAAACCCACCATCCCTGAGCCCCCAAACCCACCAATCCCTGAGCACAAAGTTCCACCAATCCCTAGGCTTGGCTTGAAATTGTACCAGTCTTCACCCTAGAAAACTTCTCACCCCACAACCCTATATAAACCTGTCTTTTGCTCAATTTCCTGCTGCTTCTCCCCTTAGCAGAGGCAGCCACCATTTTGTGTCTCTTTCAATAAATCTCTTTTTTTTTTTTTTTTATTTATTTATTTATTATATATAAGTACACTGTAGCTGTCTTCAGATACACCAGAAGAGGGCATCAGATCTCTTTACAGATGGTTGTGAGCCACCATGTGGTTGCTGGGAATTGAACTCATGACCTCTGGAAGAGCAGTGGGGTGCTCTTAACCGCTGAGCCATCTCTCCAGCCCTCAATAAATCTCTTGAATGAGGTTTGTTATGCAGTGGGACTTTGTGATATTCTGTGGTTCAGGACTGCCAGGATACTGTGACATTCAGAGCTGTGACACTGTAATTACTATCACCGTCACTATATTACACATCACTACATAATACATCACTGTATTATTTTGTGTTGCTAGAGTAGGACACTAGCTCTCACAAGTTTCCTACCGCTGAGCTACACCACCTGCCCGAAGATGGAAGACCAAACACCCCAAGCAGCAACTTTGACCTTTCACCTATATTTTAACAATGTAACAAACAGAGCTACAAACTTAAATATTAAAGACCTGATAATATTACTCTGCTACAATGTGTTTCCAACTGGAAATAGTCAAAGACAAAAATGGTCAGAGACAGAAGTTTGATACTGTCTGGGTGTGGTGGTACACACTTTTAATCCCAGCACTTGGTAGAAGAGGCAGATGGTTCTCTCAATTCGAGACTAGCCTAGTCTACAGAGTTCCAAGACAGCCAGGGCAACAAAGAGAAACCATGTCTTGAAAAACAAAACCCCAAACTGAGAAGTTGAGATGGCAATGATATTTTCTTAAAGGTATCTTTTGCACACTAGTGGTGCTGGAGGAGTCAGGGCACATCTTTACTAGCAGCACTTGAAAGGCAGAGGCAGGGGGAACCAAGCCTGGTCTTCTACAGAGTGAGTTTCTCTGCATCCAGACAAAGAAACCCTGTCTCGAAAGAAAAAACTACAACAAAAACAAAATAAACAAAAAAGGTATCTTCTGCTGGATGTATAGTCTGAAATATTTATTAATATTGTTTTGTGGCCTTGGTGTTATAGTCATATGACAATAAAGTCTGTGTTCTTTTTTTTAAAGATCTGAGCCAAGTATGGCATTGCACGCCTTCAATCCTAGTACTTGGGAGGCAGCCTGGTCTACAGTCCACTTTTAGGGTGGTCAAGTGACTCAGTGAGACTCAGTCCCCCAAAATTAATTAATTAATTTAATTAATTAAAAATTTTTTAAAAAGTTGTGGTGAAATTTCTTTAGCACTGTCTCCTAGCGTAAGGCTGGCTTGTACTTCCCAATCCCCAAGGTCACTCCAGTGGTAGGAGGACTCTGCATGCTACTTTGCTTTTATTTGAGGCACATCTGTGTGAGCTTGGCTTTTTCCCAAGTCTTACTTTTAATACGGGTTCTTAGATGCTTTAACTTTCCTTCTAGCCTATCACCCACCAGAAGGTTATTAGGATACAGGGGAAGAGGACCTGTTTAGAAATTGTTCTTTGGAGCAAACCCAGTCTGCTTTGTCAATTGTGAGTGTCATTTGACATTTGTGAGTGTCAATCCACTCACAAATACTTCACGAATACACCAGCAGTCCAGTTCAGTAGTGTTGGGATACCAAACATGAATCAGCAGCAGTAGCATGACCTAGCAGAAACAGCTAGGCTGCCAAATCGGAACGAATCAGCAGGAGCACCAGGACCAACAGGAACACCAGAAGTTCTCTTCTGTGCTCTCTCAATGAAGTAAAGATTATCAAAGATGAATTGCAAGGCTAGCTATGCAAGCCAGCCTCCGTCACTGTCTGTTGAGTCCTATTTATACCCTCCAAATATCACGTGTTCTTCATGGGTCTTGCCTCAGCACATGAGTCTGTCTTAGCAAAATTCCACACGAGTCTGCATCAGATGATATCACTCTGCCAATTGGTCTGAGTCTCAGGAAGCCACCAGAACACCACCATAACTTTTTTGGTATGTATCTCTATATGGAGTCATGTCAAATGGAGCTCAGTTATGCAATGTAAGGTGAACCAATATATGTGTGTAGTTAGTGAAGAATTCTTCTTCACGTGTCCTTTCACATGCTTGCTTTAGCAAAACATCCTTTCACCTGTGTCTGCTTCAGGAAAACACCTTTTCACGTTTGCTCCAGCAAAAAAAATATCTAACAAAACTGACTTTCCAAAGAAACCCTAAGTTTCCACTTCACATCTGGGAAATCAATTCTTACCTATCATTGTCTAGCGAAGTGGTTTTCAACCTTTCTAATGTTGCATGTGACCCTTGAATACAGTTCCTCATGTTGTAGTGACCCACAACCATAAATTATTTTCGTTGCTACTTCATAACTGTAATTTTGCTACTATTTTGAATCATAACATAAGTGTCTGATATGCAGGATGGTCTTAGGTGACCCCTATAAAAGGGTTTTTTACCCTGGGTTCGGTCCCCAGCTCCAAAAAAAAGAACCAAAAAAAAAAAAAAAAAAAAAAAAAAAAGGTTTTTTGACCCCAAGAAGGGGGTCGGGACCCACAGGTTAAGAATGGTTTAGCAGAATAGAAACAGCCCTTCCGGAAGAGATTGCAAAGCCATCTCCCCCAGCTTTTAGAAGCAGTAAACAAGGGCTTCCCAAGGAGTTTCTGACAGATTTGGCCTTTAAGAGAGGACGCTGTTGGACTATTAGAGCAGCCTGAAAAGTTGTTCAGAGTCCAGGGCTGTAGCTTTGGAAGCAATCACCTGTGCTGTGGTGGGTGGGTTTTTTAGTGATGCAGCAGCAAAGTCACCCTTACCCCTTGTAAATTCTGCCATCAGTCATTTAACCAACTCCAATTTAAATCCATTTAGACTTACTTCGCACAACAGATATGGATCCACTCACATTCACACTGTATCTGACAGGTTTACTTTCCACAAATGTGGATGCTGGGCCCAAAAGTTAACATTCACAACTGAATAGTCCCATCTACCTGATCATCTTACATCACCCTCATACTGGAATCAGGAACCTTGACCCCCCCACCCCCCACTATCCACAAATGTACTAAGAGCTAGGAAATACTCACTCTAACTCTACCATCAGGAGAAGAAACGTTTTTATAAATGGAATAAAAAACCTTATCATGGGCTGGGGATTTAGCTCAGTGGTAGAGCGCTTGCCTAGCAAGTGCAAGGCCCTGGGTTCGGTCCCCAGCTCTGAAAAATAGAAAAAAGAAAAAAAAAACCTTATCATATTGTTAAAATACATTCCAATAGTCTTTCTGAACCTAGAATTGTGATAGTTTTCTACTATAAACTCTTATCTATTAGAAGAGATGGGTCTTTCAGGGACGAGTTAAACTTCTACCCAGCCTTTAATGAAGATTTGAACATGCAGAAATTTGGCAGGTTTTTGTTTTGTTTTGTTGGTGGGTCTTTTGTTTTTAGTCCTTATCTCTTTATGTAGCTCTGGCTATGCTGGAATTCACTCTGTAGACCATGCTGTCCTTGAAGTCAGAGAGATCTGCCTGCCTCTGCCTCCTGAGTGCTAAGTTTAAAGGCGTGTACCTCCATTCCTGGCTGTGAAATTTGTGGGGGTTTTTTTTTGTTTTGTTTTTGTCAATTTAAACTATGTAATCCAGGTGAATGTTGGACTACAGGTTGTGTAGTACCATGTCTAGCTGTCTAATTTAAATGTAATCAAATGTATCTATTTCAATTCTTGTCACTGTATTTTGTGTCAAACTTTCCCTTCTGAGTTTATATTAGAAAATACTTCTCTGGATTTTCTTCTAGTTTGCTATTTAATGTTAAAAACCCCAGGTTTTGGGCTGGAGAGATGGCTCAGCAGTTAAGAGCACTGACTGCTCTTCCAGAGGTCCTGAGTTCAAATCCCAGCAACCACATGGTGGCTCACAACCATCTGTAATGAGATCTGGTGCATCTGAATATAGTGACAATGAACTTATATAAATAAAAAATTAATGCCTTAAAAAATATATATAAAAAAAAACAAACAAAAAACCCCTCAGGTTTGTGGGCTAGAGAGATGGTGTAGTGGGTAACATGTTTCCTATACTACTCTGGCTTCATCACACCCCTGTCATCCCAGTGATAGAAAACAGAGCCAGGAGAAGCCCTGGGGCTCACTGGTCAGGTTCAGTAAGAGACTATCTCAAAACTGGAAATAAGATGAAGAGCAAGGGAAGAAAATGATCTTGGGCCTCTACATGGGTGGTAGATACTAACACACACACACACACACACACACACACACACACACACACACACACACACACACACACACCCTACAGCAGACTAGTGGTGTAGCCTCTAACAGAGCACCTGTCTAGCATGTGCCAAGACTGCTGGGTTTGATTCTTAGCAGTGCAAAATAAAAAATATTCATTCCTTGGCATTAATGAATATATAAGGTATATAGCAAGGGTCTAACATTGTTCTTCCAGTGGCAATGGTGACATCTATTGCCCCTCCCATATCAAATTTGATATGATTTACCATATCATTTTTGTCACATGCAGAGTTCCTGATATATTTATGATGTTTCTAAACTTCCTGGCTTTTTCTATATTTCCTTCTCTTTCACCAACAGGAAATTTCAAATCCTGTTCGTCCATATCATGCATTATTGAATAGGGCCAATCTCCTTGCATGGCTGTTGTTGTCAACAATTTCTTGGCCAATGCTTGCTTTTTCTTTTCAAGTTTATAACTAATTTGTACAATTTACTCCCAAATCGTCTCATGTGGATGCTAGGGTGTGTCACAGGGTACCCCACAGTACACCATTTTGCCCATACATCTTCCAATAAAGCCTCTTGGAAATATAGTAAACATTCAGATTAATACAGAGAGAACTAGCTCTTTGCAAGGAAAACAACAGCTGCTTTATGTCCGGCTCGTCTTGGCTTCTCTTTAAAGGGCTGGCAAGCTCCCAAAGTCCTATAGACCAAGCACGAGTTAAACTTATTTCCAGATACTCCACATTTAGCCAGCCCTTTGCCATCTCTCTTTGCATCCTGTACTCTAGACTTTCCATGGCTGCTACTATGCAGACTTCCCTTTATGACTTCTCTGCTCAGACCTCCAAGCTGCTGGTAAGAGCAGAACTAGCAGCACCCTGAGCACTGCCCCTAAGCAGCATGGGCATGGTTCATACACACCTATGACCCCAGCTCTCCAAAAGCACAAGCTGGAGAAGTGGTGAAAATTTTAGGCTATCCTAGTCCACCAGGGGATGTCTAATCAACTAAGACTACATAAAAAGACCCTTTGTCCAAAAACAAACAAAAAAAAATTAAATTTAAAGCCCAGGCCAGGGCCATGAACAGTGTAGCACATACCTTTAATCCCAGCATTTGGAAAGAAGCAAGAGGATTTTTGTGAGTCTCAGACCGGCCAAAGCAAATAGTAAAACCCAGGCGTGGTGGTTTAAATTGGTTTGGTCCCTATAGACTCATGTATTTGAATGCTTGGCCACAGGGAGTGGCACTATTAAGAGGTGTGGCCTCATGGGAGGGAGTCCATCACTGTGGGGCCTGGCTTGAGGTTTCTGATGCTCAAGCTATTCCCAGTGTGCCACACAGTCTTCTTTCTGCTTCCTTTGGATCAAGATACAGATAGACTCTTTCACCAGCACCATGTCTGCCTGCACTCTGCCATGTATCCTGCCATAATGGACTAAACCTCTGAAACTGTAACCCAGCCAGCGATTAAATGGTTTCCTTTGTAAGCGTTGCTGTGCTCATGATGTCTCTTCACAGCAATAAAACCCAAACTAAGACATCAAGTCTAAAAATTAAACCAAACAAAAAGCAGCAGCATTCACATCTGCATTCCCAGCACAAGTGTGAGAACCTGAGGTACACAGTGAGTGTGAAGCGATTAGAGCTAAACACCTAATGACCCTACCACACACAAAAAGACTAACTAAATAAACAATTACGTACAGCTAGATATGGTCATGCATGCCTGAAATCCCAGGACTGAGGTCATGGAGGAACAATTAAGGAGCTCAAGGCCAGCCTGGGTTACATGAGATCGTATCCCTCGGAGGAAAAGAGAAAGGATCCCCCAAATGATTCTTGAATGGACCCAGAATAGGTGTCGTGAAAGAAGGCTGAGATGTTCTGAAGGCTACAAAGACTCTAATCAGATAAAATCATACAATTCAGCTTACACTTTCTCTCCCCACTCCTTTTTGGAAACACAGTCTTCAGCAACCCAGGTTGGCCTAGAACCTGGTATGTTGAAAATGGCCTGATCCTTCTTTTTCTACTACCCACCCAAGTACCAGCATGCCCAGTTTACATGATACTAGAAATCAAACTCAGGGCTTCATGCATGCTAGGCAAATACTCCAAGTTACATCCCTAACCTAGCTAAATATTCTTAGGCTGACAGTGGTATTATAGATGTGTGAGAGCAACCTCAGCCATACTGGAGTACTTAAAGATAAAAATATTGGGATCGAGCCAGGTGTAGGCAGTGTATAGACCAAGCACTCATCAGGCAGATCTCTGAGGAGAAGGCTACCCTGGTCTATATAGCAAGAGCCAGAGCTACATAGTAAAACCCTGTCTCCAAAAAAAACCAAAAAGTCTTGATGTTTAGCAGTTCTTGAGAGAAATTCTAAACAATGTTCATAAATGATAGACCCAGGATGATATTTGAATAATTAAAAATCAATAGGGGGCTGGAGAGATGGCTCAGTGGTTAAGAGTTCTGACTGCTCTTCCAGAGGTCCTGAGTTCAATTCCCAGCAACCACATGGTGGCTCACAACCATCTGTAATGGGACCTGATAACCCTCTTCTGACATGTCTGAAGAGAGCAACAGTGTATTCACATACATGAAATGAATAAATCTTTAAAAAAAAATCAATAGGGAAAAAAATCCCCAAAGAAAAAGTACATGGAATCCGGTGCTGGGGAGGCAGAGACAGGAATCCTGGGGCTTGGTGGCTAGCCAGTCTAGCTGAATCAGGGAGCCCCAAGCTCAGCCAGAGACTGTCAAAACCACAGTGCAAAAGACTCAAGGAAGATATCTAATGTCAGTCAGTCACACACACACACACACACACACACACACACACACGGGGAGGGGGAGCAGGAGGGGAGGCATATGCAACAACAAAACACACAGGGGAAAAAGCCAAGCTAGTAAATATCTGTGTAGCTAATTTTTTTCATGGTGGTTAATTTTAGCGTTTGCTTGTTTGACTTTTTTATTTTTATTTTCTTTGAGACATGGGACTATGTAATTCTAGTCCTGGAACTCACTAAGTAAACTAGGCTGGCCTTGAATTCACAGAGATCTCCCTGCTTCTGCCTCTACCATGCTCAGCCCTTGCTGGCTAACTTTGGGTGTCAATATGACTAGATAAAAGATACCTAAAGCAGCAGCACCTCCTCCTAGCAGAGACTGGCATGAACCTCAGTGGACTAAGTGGGGAAGACCCCATCTCATCTCCTGACTCTGGACATGAGAACTCAGATTCTCTGGCTCTTGGACTTACATCAAACTCCCTAAGGTTCCCGAGCCTTGAGCCTTACACTGAGAATTACACACAGCTAACATTCCTGGTTCAAGCATTCAGATTTACCCTGAGCCACACTATTAGAATCCCAAGATCTTCAGCTGTCAGACTGCCTGCCATGTGGTTTTTCAGTCTGTACAAGTATGAGTCAGTTTTCCTTCTCTTCTCCCATATATCACTTTGTGTTCATTCTGTCTCTCTAGAGAACGCTAACACAAGTTAGAAACTACGATAGGAGTACGTGACAAATTCCAGCTCTACTGTGTGAGTCAGACAAACCAACCCAGTTCTCCCCCATGTGCTAAGTCCTGACATGTGGTCATGCAAGAAGCCAGGGAAAGCACTGAAAGGATCATAGAGCATATCAGACAGGCCAAAGCTTAACTCCTGGTAATGGGAGGTCATTGTGAGTGACTTTCTTCCAAGCAATTCAGCTGAACCTCATGGTAAAGATTATTGTAGTTGGGCTTGTTGACTGTTTACATGCCCATGGAGAGCTGGGGAGGAGGATCATGAGATCCCTACCTGAATACCCAACTCCCTACCACCCACTGTATGTAACACTGCCTTATTTGCACATGGTTCCAGGAATATTAATTAGGCTGAAGAAGACTAGGGGAAGGGGACCCCATTTGTGCAGTTTTAAGGAAGCCCTCATCTCTGCTAGGTAAAGGCTATTCAGGTGCTGACTGTTGGAGGAGGAGCACCCACATCCCTGTACATAACCCCTCCTCTACGCTACTTAAGAAAATCTAATAAACTCATTGGTTCCCCAGAGTAAAGTTGGGTGGAATTATGCCCTGATTTGTTGTTGGGACCTTAGGAGGATGGGTGGAATTGCTCACATCTCCTGGGAAGGAACTTTTAGCAGCAACAGGGGTTATAAGACAGATAGTAGCTGGCCAGGGAAAAGGTGACTTTAAGCATCATGCAGATGTGTGACGAATCGCTTTACAGTAACAATTTTCTAGCTTTAGATGTCTGCTTTCAGAGGTGTCAGAGGATGAGTGTGCAAACCTCACAGACAGCATTCTAACGGGTGAGGGGTAAAGTGTCGCGACATCTTGAAAGCAGGCATGTATATAGAGACTGAAAGCAAGGAAGCAACGTGTTAGCATTTGTTAGTTATATTCCTTACACACTAGCCTTAATGTGTTAGCATTTGTTGGGTTGGGGATTTAGCTCAGTGGTAGAGCACTTGCCTAGCAAGCACAAGGCCCTGGTTCAGTCCCCAGCTCCGAAAAAAAGAATTAAAAAAAAAAAAAAAAGATAACATGTTAGCATTTGTTAGTTATATTCCTTACACACTAGCCTTAACATATTAGCATCTGTTAGTTATATTCCTTACACACTAGCCTTAACATGTTAGCATCTGTTAGTTATATTCCTTACACACTAGCCTTTGAACATCGCAGGTTTTAAATCATGACAAGGAAATCACCAAATACTGCATTTGCAGTTGAATATTCTCTTATAAAACACAACACTGTAAAGCCAGCCAGCCATGACCCAGTCTTGAAAAATGAGAACATGCCCAAAGGAGAAACAAACTGAAAGATAAACTCTTAAGACCTCTTCTATGCTAGGCTGGTTGATGAAGCCTGCACAATAGACTGTGGGAAAGACTAAGACAAGAGAAGACCCAGTCATCTTCGGTGCCAGTACCCCGACTTGGTAAAGTCAGGACAACCTGTTATTAGCCCTACAGAAACAGTCACAGGAGAGCCCCTTCCTTTTTGAGGATTTATAGATAGTTCCTTAATGGTTGCTGAGGGAGTTAAGACATTTTCCTAAGTCACTGGGAAGGTACTCAATTCACTAAATAAACCTGTGACTCAACTCTCCTGTCAAAGGCCTTAATGTATTTAGTGGATCACTAAAATCAAAACAAAAACATAGGAGAGCTGGTAGGGAAAAGAAGGGGGCCTTTGGGAGTGCAAAAGAGAGTATTAAGGTGAATATGATCAAAACACATTGTGTGTGTGTGTGTGTGTGTGTGTGTGTGTGTGTGTGTGTGTGTGTATCAGAGTGCCCTAATGAAACCCATTATTACATATAGCTAATATATTCTGATAAAGACATTGAAAACATGAGCATAAGCTGGGCATGGCTGTGCACGCCTTCAATCCTAGCACTTGGGAGACAGAGGCAGGTACTCTTTGCTCCATGCCAGCATGGTCTACAAAGTGAGTTCCAGGACAGCCAGAGCTACATAGAGAAATCTTGTCTTGAAAAAAAACAAAAACAAAAACACAAAAAAGAAAAGTTAACTATAGGTAGCTTACCTGAAGTAATCACATGATGCAGCCAGCAGAATCCGATGGGCCTCAATGTGCCTCCCCTCTACCACCAGGACAACATCAAAGAGGATCCCACTGTCTCGCAAAGCAAGCAGTCCCCGGAGCAGGGCCTGGGAGTGCTGTGTGCTTCGATAGGTATTGTTGACGCAGTGTGAGTGGGAGGGCTGTGTGGACAGCTTGCACAGCTGGGCAAAGTCCTGCTCCTCAGCCATCCTGACAGCCGCAGCAGCCCTCACTACTGTAGTCAGCTGCAAGACAGGGGGAGCAAGGAGTGAGCAGGTAGGTAGGTGGCAGTGCCACACAGGCTGAAAGTACTTACCTGTGGCACCTGGTGCAGTGACTTCCCTAAGACCCCAAAACCACTATTCCCTGTTTCCTGCCAGCCCTGGTCCCACTTGACCTTCTGTCTTATAACCTGGTCTCTTCAGCCTATGTGCCACCATCAGCACTGCAGTAAGACAGAAGTGTTCTGAGGCTGCCACGATGACTCACAAGTGTTATCCCAACTACCTGGAAGGCTGAGACTGCAAGATCACAAATTCAGGAGCAGCTCAGCAACTTAGAGAGCCTGTCTCAAAGCAGAATTAAAAAAGAGGATACAGGGTATGATTCATTAAAGCACTTATCTAGCACATGTGGGGTCTAACACTTGATCCCCAGCATTGGGCAAAGAAAGAGTTTGGAAGACTTGAGACAGGACAGAAAGACAGGGAAAATTAAGAGAATATGGAAATGCTGGGTGTGGTAGAACACATTTTTAATCCCAGCACTCAGGAGGTAGAGGCAAGTGGATCTCTATGAACTGGAGTCCAGCCTGGTCTACAAAGGGAGTTCTAGAATAGCCAGGGCTGTCACACAGAGAAACCCTGTCTTGAAATGAGTAAGTAAGTAAATATGTCGCTCCCCCCACCCCGTGTGTGTGTGTGTGTGTGTGTGTGTGTGTAAAAGGGTGGAGGTAGGCGGCTGGAGAGATGAATCAGTGTTTAAGAGCATGTACTGCTCTTCTACAGGATCAGAATTCTATTCTGAACAGTCCAGAGTTCTGTTCAATCCCCATCCTTATGTTGAGAGTCTCATAGCTGCCTGTAATTCCAGCTCTAGAGGAATCTGATGTCTCTAGTTTCTTTGGGTACATGCACTCACATGCACACAGATATAAACATGCACATATATAATTAATACGCATTAAAAAAAAACTCAAGGCCATCCTTATTGACAGTGGGAGTTTAAGGCAAACCTAAGCTATATGAGAACCTATGTCCAAAAACAAACAATCATGCTCAAAAACTGCAACAAAAAAATGATTTTAAAAGGAGCCATAAAACCTCAACCAAGAAAACAAACCTACTACAAATATTCCTTTACCAACACATACACACACACACACACACACACACACACACACACACACACACCCTGAATGAACCATAAACAACAGTGCATAGTCAGCTACTAGAGATCAGGAAACAACCAACCTGGAGGTAAGATATGGGCCATGGCTAACCATATGTTCTTTTAGCACAGGTCAGCCATTTAGGAGGCCATGGACCCTGTCCACCTCATGCTATCCTACTTACACTTAGGAGTTCCCTACCATAAAGACATTTGCCCTGTAAGTCTGGCAGCCTGAATCCAATGCCTGGAACCCACATAGATGGAAGGAAAGACTAAACACCAAAATGTCTTCTGACCTCCCCTCATACACTGTGGTACACACATGTACACATAAAGTAACAATAAATAAGTTTAAAGATTTATTTTTACTTATGTGCAATATGTATGTGTAAGAGACCTCAGCGGTCAGAAGAGAGTGTCAGATCCTCTGGAATACAGTTGTGAGCCATTAACCAAGGTGCTAGGAACAAAACCCAAGTCCTCTGTAAGAGCAGTAAGCACTCTTAAACTACTGAACCATTTTGCCAGCCCTCAAATATGTGTATTTTAAAATGAAAAATAGATGTCAAGGGAAATCAAATCTAGCCCAAAAGCCTTCTTACTGAAGGAGCACATTTCTCCCCACCCTCACCTCCTCTTCAGGACCCACGTGCTCTCAAGTCTCTCCTGCCTCCCATCACCGTGCCTCCTTCTCTTCCATCCCCTGGATGCTGGGGCTCTATTGGCTTACCCACACCTTCATTCTACCTGAACCAGATGCCTTCTCACAAGGCCCTAGAGATGGTTAGAGCTTATGTCTTGGCAACTGTTTCTGGGTTAGGATCTCTCCAGCCTGGAACTCTGCTGTAAAGTAATTCCTCCTCTCCTGACTTCTTCCTTTCCTTCAATCCATCCATTCCCCAGGACATGCATTCCCAATGGCATCTCCAGCCAGAATCCCTCCTAATTGGTCTGTTTTTGTCAGTTGCATGCTCCATTTCTACCTGAAACCTCCTAATCTCCATGATCTCTTTTCCTTCTTAAGCTTATGTTTTGTAAGATCCTTTGGTCTTGATTCTACTCCTGTATCTTGCACAGCCATCCCCTTATTTTTTCCAATGGCCACAGTTTGGAGTCAGAGCATAGAAATGTTGTTCCAAAGGATTTCCCTAACTCTCGCCTCATTACCCTGTGCCATCTCCCCACTTAATACTCAAAGGCTTTCTTCCTTCTCCTGCCTGCCACATTACCAGTTCTTAGACCCACAGGAACACCTGCAATCCTCTAACAGAACTATGTTCGTTTCTCATAGTACTATTCTGGCCATGATCTAGTTGATCACATCTACCTAGAGCCTTCATACAATCTCAAAAAACATGCTCTGGTAGGGAACCAGTCTTCTCTACCCTTGACAGTTTGTCTCCCAAGCACCTCAAGGTTAGTTTCTATGGCAATATCTGCTAACCAGACTCTGGCTGCTACCTTCAAACCTCAGCGTCCTGGAAGGCTTCCCCATCTGTGGATGATTAATTGCCTTAACAGACACTGACTAGGGGCTGGGGATTTAGCTCAGTGGTAGAGCGCTTACCTAGGAAGCGCAAGGCCCTGGGTTCGGTCCCCAGCTCCAAAAAAAAAAAAAAAAAAAAAAAAAAAAAACCAGACACTGACTCCCCCCCCCCCCCCCCCCGCAATGCACATGTTGGGGTGGTCTCCATTGCTGTCAGCTGAGCAGCCTGCCTGCCCTCTTGGAAATATCATCTACTCTCTAAACAGCCACCACAAAAACAAGTACAGTAAAACAGGATGGCTACTCCTTTGGATAGGCAGAGCACATTTACTAAGCTCAAGAAAAGAAATTCAGTACAACCAAGAGTGCAACAGCATCCAGGATCTCTGGTATAGTAACAGATCTGTAACTCCAGCACTCAGGAATGCTGATACAAAAAGATCACAAAGTTGGAAGCCAGCCTACAATATGTAGACTTGTCATAAATAAATAAGGAACAAGTAGGGTTAGAGAGAAGGCTCAGTGCATTTAACACAAAACTATTTGTTCAGAGAACTGGAGTTTTTTTCCCAGCACTGACATCCGGTCGAGACGCCCTCTGCTGGTCTCCAGAGCCTTCACTCCTTCACCCAGGTGCACATACAGACACTTGTTTTTTCAAGTGTCCTGTGTAACAGCCTTCACTGTCCTGGAGTTCTGTTGATCAGGCTGGCCTCGAACTCACAGAGATCTGCCGTCCTCTGCCTCCGGAGTACAGGGATTAAAGGCAGGTGTCACCACACCTGTCTTCACTCTTTTTAACGACAAAAAATTAAGGAGACTCTAGTGACTACATATCTTCAATATTCCTCTTCACTTTCCATTTGCTTCGGCTTATAACTTCATGCTTCTCACGCGTGTAAACACGCTTTATTTAAGGGCCCCTAGTCAAGATATCTGGGTTTCCTATCCAAACAGCCATACACTGAAACATATTTTAGAGGAATCTTCAACGAACATTTACTAGAAAGGCATCCTTAATCTTCTGTAGGGGCTCCCATTCAGTATCTGTCCTCAACTTATCCGTATCACAACGCAACATGTGCAACAAAAGAAAAACCAGCAGCTTGGAATGAGAAAGAGTGGGTCCTTATTTCCACGGGGGGGGGGGGCGCGGAGAGTCTCCAAGAGGTGCTGACGTGCTCTGTGGCTAGTTCCCTAGAGCACTGACTAGGAGCATTTCGGGGATCAGGCCTTACCCTAGGAAGCTGCCGCGGGTAGAAGGTGGCCCCGTTGCGCCCGGACAGGTCCGTTCGTTCGGCCTGTACAGGATCTAAACTAGTACATCCCGGGGATTTTGCACTGACAGCGCGAGCTCTCCGGCTTCTCTCAACAACCGCAGCAGCGGCTGAAGAGCCTGAGGTCACGCCGGGAGCGGCAGCCAGGCCCGCCCTGCCGCCTGTTGCAATCCCTGCTCCCATAGCTTCGAGGGACCCGGACAGGCCGGAGGCCACACTCGGACCCACGACTGGCTATAGAGAGTGGTCGACTGGGCTGCGAGGGCCACGGTCCGCCTCAGCCACGCGCAGGCCTCCGCCAGCCCGCGCCACGGCGCCAGGCCCGCGCCGGACGCCCTAGGGTCGCCCGGCCGGGCCCCCGCCACGTCAGGCAGTCGCCCGCGCCCTCCCCAGGCGCCCGTGATACTTGGCCCGTATCCCCGCGTCCGCCGCTGTCCCCGCTCCCTCTCCCATCCCCGCGTGCAGCGCAAGCTCGGCGACGAAGGCCTGCCAGGCCCACACGGTTCATGCCTCGCAGCTGACCTGGTGCTGCCGCAAGCTGTGGCCGCTCTCGCAGCAGGCGGGAGGCGGGAGGCTGGAGGTGGGGGCGGAGCCTCACCGTCACGTGTGATGCTGCGCAGGCGCAAGTGGACTACAGGGGGATCGCTGCGGGGCGGGGCGGAGCGAGGCCGAAGAGCGGGACTGGGGCTACACTGTCGTTGGACCGCTGGTCAGGAAACGCCACCCTAGAAGTGCCTTTTGGAGGTGCAAATTTATGCCCTTCTTTCCCTTCCTCCTTGCCTCATTCTTACCCTCACTCATTCTCTCATAGCTTCTTTGCTTGCTTGTCTCTTCACACCTAATCACTTACCCTCTCCCTCATTGCCTCCTTCCTCCCCTCACTCTCCTCTCTCATTCATTTCGTTTCTCCCTGCATTATTTCCTTCTATTCCTCATCGCGTATTCATTACTTCACTCATTGCTTCACTTGTCCCCTCCTTCTCGCTTCTTCCTTGCTCCCTACGTCGCTCCTACCCTCTCGTTCATGCTGTCTTCATTTCCCTCATCCCCTTATTTATTGTCTGAGTTCTTCCCTGTGCCTCTTATTTCTTTCTTCACTGGCCCAGGCATTCGCTTGCTTGTTTCTTCTCTCACTGTACTTTAGACTTTGGAAGGTCGCTCGCCCAGTGCTTTCTCTGGAGAGTGAAAATAAGCAAGGCCTTTATGAACAAGTGTTGATTTTCCTCTTTTCTGAGACTCTAGAGTAAAATCTCAAAACTCAGCTGCCCCTAGCTGTCCTGAGGACACCCACTTTTCTCTGCCTCACCTCCAAGAGGATCACACTCTGAGGGGTGCATACCTATAGCAGAATCCCAGAGGATAGCTGTAGGGCCTTCTTACAAATAGATAGAAGGAAACTGTAGTTTCAATGTGGAGAATGAAAGATAGGGGAAAGATATCACTAAGGAAGCCTCCTCGTGAAAAAGAGGAGAGAAGAAGAAAGTGAATAAAAGAAAGGCTGTTTCAGGTGAACCCTGATTGATGCCTGGAGGCTAGATATGGACCCAGAAGAAAAGATATGGACCCTCTTTCTAGAGAAAGAGGCGCCCAATGTAGGTGGACTTCTACCTATCAGGGCTCCCTGGAGCAAATGACAACACAGCTGGGGACTTTCAGACCATGATAAAAGTATTCTAGCAAGGGATGGTATACATATATAGAATACTTTTATCATGGTCTGAAAGTCCCCAGCTGTGCAAATACAAGGACATGAGATCCAACAAAAAGTAGAAGACAACATTCCCTTGTCATTTCTGGCTATCTAAAAATACAACCAAAACAGGTCACCCTCTAAAAAGTTTTAGAGATGGGGACTAGCAGAATAGGAAGGGATCCCACAATCTTTGCCCCAAAACTAGTTTATATAGTGTGAAGATATTCCCATCCCAAAAGCCTTGGTCTCTAGATTTGAAAGGAAACCCCTTTTTCCCCTTGTATAACAGTTTTTTCCCCAAGATTGGAGCATTTCATTCTTCAGGGAAACTCCTTAAGCAGGAAGGTTAAAAAAACTCTAATTAGTTTCAGGAAGTCCTTGAAACGGACCAAATTCACTTGGCCCCTCCCTGTCAGAGAAATAACAAAAGCTGAAAGTCCCTCTCTGACAAGTGAAACTGAGCTGCACAAGACTCTCCGAGGACAAAAGCTGCTGAGTAGACTCAGACCAGACCAACAGCCTTAACAAAGCAGGAAGCAGCTGGGCTGCCTGGAAGAGGTTTAGACCAAACAAGACACCTGGAAAGGACATTCCAATCTCCTCACCTGCCTGCAGGCTGTGCAGTGTGCTCCAGGTTTCCGGCCTGGTGAGCTGTCACCCATATTGGTTGGTGATTCAGCTGTCTTTGAGTCATTTCTGCGCCTGTAAGTGAAAGACCACCACCGGGGTGGGGAAGACCCCCACTCAAATCTCGAGATGACGCAACCCCCCAAGAATTCACGAGAAACGGGTCTTGATGTAATAGACAAGAGGTATATTTGAGGAACCAGAGCTCTGGGGACGACATGTATCTCACACAGGAGACAGAGGAGTCGACCCCGAGCCCAATTAGGGGAAGGTATTTATAGGGAAAACTACATAGGCAGTCGGCAACATTCACACAAAGCAATTTCATTGGTTTGTAACTTGGGCTCAGTTCAACTCTAGGACACCCTGCTTCTGGGGCAAGCTGACCCTAATTCTCATTTTTCTCAGGACTGTTGAGTCAGGCCTTATCGAGGCCAGATGGTTTGTGGTGGCTATAGCCAGGCTACATCCCCAAAACATGTGATGTTATTCTTTGCTGTGAAGTGCACTTGTCCTCACAGCAGGGTCAGTGGGGGATAGTTTAAAATCTTTATTCTTTCATAAGTAGCCCCTCACCTATATTCCTGTTAGTAAACTCAATAACTTGTTTGTTTACCAACTTGGACTTTGGTCTTTTGTGGGTTCCATATCTAGGAAGAATAGACTTGTGTTCCAAGTCTCTAGGACAAGTTTTGTCAAACACTTCAAGACCCAGTTATGGCTTTCCTCTGGCCATAGCAGTCTATCGCTCCTCTTCTCTTTCCAGCTCCTCTTCAGACCTTGAAGGCCTCCGGTCCCCTGCAGGGCCTCCTCTCCTAATAATAGCTCTTCTGATGGCGATGTGTACCCATTCTTTTTCATGAACCTTCCAATGACAGACCAAAGTAAGGGTCCCACTGAGGTCCATATTTATGAACCAAAGAGCTTATTAGACTTATAAGAGACCGGGTGACCCCAAATAGCTTCAGAGACCCACCCTGCCACTGATGAGACCTCACGGGAGCTACATCATGCAGTCTCAGTTTCAGTTAGTCTTCCACTTCTTATATACTCCAGAGTCTCCCAAGATCACATGTGCCTAGGAGCGGGCCCAGAAGGACTAACTAGAAGCCCAGCGGAGGGACCTATGGTCCTCCCCTTTTTCTAGTGAAGGAGTAACATTACTAATATAGCAGACCTAGACAGTACTGTATTGTTCTGCTCAGTTAGGTACTGTGACTAACAGGCAATCTCTACTCCAAAATGGCTCTGGGAACATCATGGAGGAAAAAGCAACACTACAATAGTTATCTTGTCAGTCTTAATGGAGAGCAGTACCAGCCAGAGATCTGCAGTTGAATACAGGCAGATCCACTTACTGCCACAAGAACCAGAGTGAAACGATATAAAGAGATTCCCTGTCCATCGCCAAAATGTCACACTAGAAATGATGGTGACGGGGCTGGGGATTTAGCTCAGTGGTAGAGCGCTTACCTAGGAAGCGCAAGGCCCTGGGTTCGCAAGGCCCTGGGTTCGGTCCCCAGCTCCAAAAAAAAAAGAAAAAAAAAAAAAGAAATGATGGTGACAAGCAGAAGATGTTTTAGTAAAGGTGCTAAAGAGGAAATCAGGGCTCTCTTTTGTGGATTCTTCTTATTCTCGCTGATAACTTTTTCTTTTGGTTTGAGAGTTGGGGGCTTTAGTTTTTGTTTTTTGAGGGTCTCTCTGTGTAGCCTTGGCTTTTCTGAACTCACAGTGTAGACCAGAGGCAGATCCACCTGCCTCTCTGCCTCCTGAGGGCTGGGATTAAAGGTGTCCTCTGACACACCTGGCAATAAAAGAACTTCAAAACGGCCAGACCATCTTATTAGACTTTGAAAGGAAAAGCAACAAAGCCAGCAAGCTATAATCCCAAGCAGTGCCAGGAGAATGGAGGTGGAGAGGAGGAGAAAAGTCAGGCTTTTTGTTAGGATCAACAACAGATGTCTACAAGTATTTAGGGAAGGGGTCTTCAGAGAAGCATGGAGAAGCCATGTGCCACGGAGAGCATGTGTCCTGGTTTGAATTCAAAATAACCCCCAAAGGTTAAGGCATCTCAACACTGGGTCCCAGTTGGTTGTGCTGTTTGTAACAGTTGTGGGGAGATGCAGCCTTGCTGTAGGAAGTCTATCACTAAGGGCAGGCTTAGCCTAAAACTTCCACCCATTTCCAGGTCAGCTTTCTGCCACTGCCATGCCTGCCACTTGTCTGCCATGCTCCTCTCCACCTTGGTAGACTTTTAATCTCACTGAACTTGTTAAACCAAAGTAAATTCTCTCTTCCTTAGGTTGCCTTTGGCCATTTTATCACAGCAACAAAAATGTAACCAGTACCAAGTGCTAGGATTTTGGCTGATGTCCAGAAACAAGAGACAAAGGAAGCATGGCAGTGGTGGTGGGCGCCTTTAATTCCAGCACTCAGGAGGCAGAGGCTCGTGGAGCTCTGAAGTCTAAAGCTGGTCTAGAACAGCCAGGGGCACACACAGAAAGCCCGGTCTTGAAAAAAACAAGCAGATAGAAAAGGGGAAAGATAAGTTACACTCTTTGAGTTAGAACTTGGAAAAGTGGTCCAGTTTAGCAGTGAAGATGTGGGACCAACTGCCTTGAGGACCAGGGCTAAGGGCAATTATCTCAGTAGGAGGGCAGTGATTCCTCCCATGTCCTTATCATGGTTTCAGGTGAGTCAGCTTTTCCAAGGATATCATGGTCAGGTCAACTCTTTTTTTTTTTTTTTTTGGTTCTTTTTTTTTCGGAGCTGGGGACTGAACCCAGGGCCTTGCGCTTCCTAGGTAAGCACTCTAACCACTGAGCTAAATCCCCAGCCCCGGTCAGGTCAACTCTTAAGGGGGGAGTAAGACAATAGTATATAATGTTCTATTCTTTGGGACAGATCAGAACATCTTGTCTCCCCCACCCTCCCAACCCCCAGGGACAGATAGAGAACTCAGGGTACACTCTTTTGACGAGGAAGTAGCATTCCCTTAGTCCCAACAAGGTACTGGTGCCCCAACCTTCATATGCTGCTTTAAATCTTAACACAGGGCAGTTGTGGCAGGTGAGATGACTCAGCAGATAAAAGGTGCTTGCCAACCCTGGCAACCTAAGCTCACTTTCTGGAAATTGCATGGTGGAGGGATGACCCCTGTATGTTGTCCTCTGACCTCCACATGCACGTCATGGTACATTACACACACCTAATCAATCAATATAAAGTCTGTTTGATTGTGACATAGTTTCTCTACAGAGTCCTGTCTGTCCTGGAACTCACTATGTAGACCAGACTGGCTTCAGAATCATAGAGATCTGCCTACCTCTGCCTCCCAAGTGCTGGGATTAAGAGCAAATGCCACTGGCCCATCGATGTGTAACTTTTAAAAGGGAAGGGGGGGTTGTTGTGATGCTTACCTTTCTTGTTCTCTCTCTCTCTCTCTCTCTCTCTCTCTCTCTCTCTCTCTCTGCTGTTAATGTCTGGAGCTGCTTGTATTCTTTTTTTTTTTTTAAGATTTATTTATTTTATGTATACATTGTCACTGTCTTCAGACACACCAGGCATCGGATCCCATTACAGATGGTTGTGAGCCACCATGTGGTTGCTGGGAATTGAACTCAGGACCTCTGGAAGAGCAGTCAGTGCTCTTAGCCACTGAGCCATCTCTCCAGCCTGCTGCTTGTATTCTAATGCTAATCGTGTCCCCCAAAACTGTTTGCACCAGAGGGTCTGCACTTGGCTTCTGGGAACCTTTGACAAATAAAGATGCCAGCAGCCAATAGCTGGGAAGAAGAGAAAGAGGTGGGATTTAAGATTCCCAGGCATGGGGCCTTGAGGAGGAAGGAGGAAATCCACCATGCCTTGGGAGAGTGTGGAGGAGAATGAGAGAGAAGCCACACCCGAGGTGTGTACAGGAGTGAGAAACAGATGCCATCCATGTAAAGGGACCAAGAGAACGGCTCAGAGGGCTTCTCCACTGGGTCTAGAGCAGCCACAATGGAGCATATAAATTAGTAAGTAGTGTCTTGGAATTATCGGTGGGAGGTAGATTCTAACCGCATGAAATTTAGGCAGTTCCCCAGCTATTGTGCTGCTTAAGGCGTGTTGAAATATAAAGGCCGTGGGTGTATCTTTCATTCGGGAACGTGAACTGCGGAGGCAGGAAGCGACCCTGCGTCAGGATTTATTAAAAATTAATACTACAAATGTCTGTCTGTGTGTCTCAAAAGTGTTTGCCAAGATAGAACAGATTTAGAAAAGGTTAAAGTAAACTTATTAAAGAAAATAGACTGATAAGAGAGACAGATGTAGTGGGTAGATTTCAAGAGAGGAAGTCACCCCCAAGACATGGTGGATCACAGACCTTCTAACTGCCTCTCTCTTTCCCTACCAGAAATCAGGTCATGCTTTCTTCAGTCTGTCCCTTAGGATAAAGAACTGACAGGTGTCTGTTGTAACAGAGCCCACAGGCCTTGGGGAGGAAAGAAATCCTACTCCCTCTTATAACTGCAAGATAATGTATGCTCCTACTTAATGCTGGCTTCTCTGGCCCTTGATAAGTAGGCTAGGCCAAGCTAAGTTACGTGGTACGGAACTTCTTGCCACCATCGGAAGACAGGTAAGAATCAGAAACCTTTGTTGGCAGGATTCGAAGTTACTTTCTTCCAGGCCGTCTGTCATGCGGTACATAGTGGCCTCAATTAAGTGTCAGCAGTGCAGCCAGTCCCTGGTAGGATGGTCCTCAGAGGAGAAAAGGAGTCCAAGATTGGAGGGAGGGAGTCAGGTAGTCTTGCAGCTCTAAATGACTAGCAATCGTGCCTTTTTCTGCAGCTCTGAGTAGCAGATTGCTTTGTTATTTATACAGGCTTCATAGAACAGACTCATTATTTCCAAGAAGTGTAGATTATTCGTCTGATTTTTTCATTGGATGTCCAGGGTTACAAGTTCAGTTACAATTAGAAAGTACAAACAGAACAGATTTTAATACTATCAGCCTTATAACTCCAATTCAGAGAATCTAAAGAATGTCTCCTCCAAAGCAAACACATTTATTATATGACAGCCTGCTTTTAGGTTGACAGTGTTTGCAGTTTGAAAGCACTCCAGGCAAGCAGAAACTATCTGAACTGTCTTTTTAGGAATAACAAACACTAACACCTAACTCCTTTACTACATTCTTTAACATCTACACTGTAAAGTAGGAAATTATTTTAGTCAACCCATCTTAGTTACTGAGTTCCACTCCCCCTGACTTTAAACTACATTTTCAGAGTGCTCTAAGCATATAGTAAAGAGAGGCTTCAGTCTGTAACTTCCTGGCCAGTCAGAGTTTGTCAGTTGTTTCTGTTTACCCTGCACCAATTATTCTGTTTGAGTTTGCTCAGGGGCAGATGACCCAAGAAGATTCCTGGCCTCATATAGCTTTATGCTTATCTGTGCTTAATGGTCTCCAGAGCATAAGGAAGACTTCCAAGGACTGGCCAGATAATGTTAAGTTTAGGACTTTCCTAAAAAAGTCTCAGGAAAAGCCATAAGTGAATCATAATGCAGAAAGTCCCCAAGAATGCAATACCAAAACCCAAAAGTGAGAGACAGAAAGACAGCGATTACAGCATTCAGTTCTGATTTATTCAAACTATGTCAAACAGCTGTGCTGGCTTTATGACTTTCCCTGTTTCCAGTGGGTGCGGATGTGACACTTAAGGAAGCTCCTCTTCAGCCCTGGGCCTGCTGTTCCCTCCAAGACCTCTTCACTTCAGCTCCTCTGAGGTTGACATGTATCAGCCTTCCAGGAAGCTGCTGCTTTTTATGTTATAACAAGAGAGAATGGGAATTCCTATATGACAGTTACAGGAAGTTACTTGGTCTTACTGTTAGGATGGGAGGAACTGACCGACAGGCCCTCAACAATAAGACATAAAGAACAATAGGTTGGGAGTTGCACACAGTCCCCTGAGGACCATTGTCTAGCTCTGGCTATCTCTTCCATTTGGAATGATCTTGCAAGATCCCAAGAGCACCTTGCTTCCCCATGAAAACCCGTGGGAGCTCCAAGACAGACTGGCTTGGAACCCTGCCTCACCACTCCCATCCCAGTCGGATATGCCGGAAACACAGACTACAGAGATGAGTTGTGAGAAGTCCCCTGAGCCCATTAAACTCAGGGACAAGACAAGGCTCCCACTCTCTCCCTATCTATTCAATAGAGTACTGGAAGTTCTAGCCAGAGCAATCAGACAACGAAAGGACTACAAAATGGAAAGGAAGAAGTCAAAGTATAGCTGTATGTGGATGATAGGATAGTAAACATAGTGACCCCAAAAATTGTACCAGAGAACTCTTACAGCTGATAAACAACTTCAGCAAAGTGGCTGATTATAATATCAAATCCAAAAAATCAATGGCCCTCATTTATACAAATGATGGAGGGTCCTGAGAAAGAAATCAGGGAAACAACACCCTTTACAATAGCCATGAATATATATATATATATCTTGGTGTAACAATTCTTACCAAGATCTGTATGACAAGAACTTCGAGTCGCTGGAGGAAAAAACTGAGGAAGATTTCAGAAAATGGAAAGATCTCCCAAGCTCATGGATGGGTAGGATTAACAATGGTAAAATGGCGGTCTTACCAAAAGCACTCTATAGCTTCAATCTATAGCTTCAAGATCCAGCACAATGCTGGTGAGAGTGCAAACTTGTACAACTCTGAAAATCAACTTGGCATTTTCTCAGAAAACTGGGAATAGTTCTACCTCACAACCCTGCCAAATGGGGATCATGGAAGAGCTGGGCTTGGGGGCATGAGAGCAGACTTGATGGTTCCCCTAGCCAGCTGCAGTACTTGGAAGAGTAGCCCTGTACACTGTAGGAGAGAGAGAGAGAGAGATAGTTCAAGCCAGCCCTGCTGCTTCTCTGTTGTGCAGTGGTGCGGAAAAGAGATGCCCTCATTCATCCTTCGCCATCTATGGCAGGTGGGAGAGCTGGTCCAGGGTCATGAGAATGGGGGAACTAGCCATGTCTCTCACTGGCTGAAACACTCAGGAGAGCGGGCCTTACCTCACCTAGGCAGTAAGGTAGAACTGGCCCTGGTTTCAGGGAGTTGCTAGTGAGCCAGTCCTAAGGGCATGAGACCAATGGACTGATCAGCTCAGATACCTCTGGGGCCTAGATCCAGGGTTTTGGATTGGCCCAATGATGCTGGAGTGCAGGAACGGCCAGTCCTACAGATGCAAAACTACAGGATCTCCAAGACACAGGGCAACAACAGGATATCCGAGAGGAGTCCCGTCGAGGTTCCAGTATTGTAGCACTAGCAGAAGCCAGAGACCTCATACCAGATCAATGAGTCATTGCAATGACTCATTGCAAGCAAAGAAGTGTGTACCAAGGGTATACTGCGGGGCACACTGTGATGCGCTATAGCTTCCACAAAAAGTTATTTTTTCTCTGTTAAGGGGAGGTTGCAAGGGTTGGGGCAGTTACGAGGGGAGGAGTAGAGGAGTGGGATTGAGGTGCATGATGTCAAATTCACCAATTGAGAGAGAGAGAGAGAGAGAGAGAGAGAGAGAGAGAGAGAGAGAGAGAGTTCAACCTTAAGAATAATTTCAAAGAAAACGTAGAGCAAGGCTCTGCTGTTTAGGAACTTAAATGAGAAAACAAAGAACGTCTCTAAGCACAGAATTCTTCCACCCATCACCCCTTAAGACCCCCAAGAACACTTTTCCTTTCAAAACTGAGGAATGCTATCCCCTAAGGCATATTGTCTTTAATCCAGTTTTCCAAGTCTAGACTTGTATAAGCCATCTTACCTACCTCTGTCTCTGGTTTGTTGCTAAAGGTGACAGGGAGTATGACTGGCCTCCAGGCCCCAGTAACACTAGATGGGTGCTGTTGCTATACAGCAGGCCCACTCTTTCTAGACAGTACTGTTCCTTGTTCACATTGATACACTCTTGACTGTTTGCTGTGCTACTGTGCCATTGAAGTTCTGTTCTGCTGTGAGCATACTGCTGCCGGGATAGAGAGCAGCCTGAACTGGAGACCCCCGGAAACATTCTGTCTTAGTTCTCTCTAGCCTCACAAACCAGGCCACTTACAACCCTGCAATCTTTTTCCCTTGTAAATGTGTGACAGGTCACCTGCTGTGACCCTGCAGCCTATCTCTTCTCAGCTCTCACAAAAAGCTGCCACTCCCCAACCTATCCCTAACTCCTTCACCAGGAATCCCAGACAACCTGAGACTACAGGCGCCTAGTATACTACTTACTAACAGAGTGTATGCTACTTATTAACAGGGCCTGCTGTGTGGGGACCCCCTCCTCCCTGTAAGAACAGACAACTCACTTTGTCAGGTAAATCTGAAGCCTCAGGTTTTTAGAACCCTACTCTCTTGTGTGTGGCATTCATTACTAACTCTCCTAATGAGTCTTTTACCCCAAGGGCAGTTCATCTCAGCACGTCTTTCTAGGATTCCCTCTCCTCTCTGTTGCATAATAGCCTCAGGTCATAAGAAACTTCTTAGGTCTCAAACCCAGGACACATGGCTAAGTGACTAGGGTACCTTTTCTAATGTATCAAAGCAGACCTGGCCACCAGGTTCTCCCAGCATCCCTCAGTCCATACCTGTTACAGGACATAGGTGGTATACCACACTCCCCTACCCTAAACTTCTCCAGCCCAGGGGCTGAGCTGTTCTTCACTTAGCCGCCTTTCCCTGTATAGTCCAGCCATTTTGGTGACCTGGCACTTTACCCTCCCAATTCTCCTGTCTCCTCACATGGCTCAGCTCAGGGTCATGTTCACTCTGGGTTTCCCGGATGTCTCTGCCTCTGTCTATGTTCTCCCTTTTATCCACAATAAACCTTCTCCTCCACCATACCTAGTAGGTCCTTCCTTTTCAGTTACTTTCATCATTCAGTAAAAAAATCATTTACTGAGTTAGGCTGTGCTGAGCAGTCACCCTAGCCATAGAGAATGGTTTGGTTCCAGCCTCAACAGTCTACTCCACATGCAGAAGTAATGTATGGAAAACAGCTCATCATTCTCCCAGTCAAACCACACACACACACACACACACACACACACACACACACACACACACACACACAAATATGCACACACAAACACACACATACATCCAAACAGGCACAAACACACATACACAAACTTACAAACACAAACACACATACATACAAACAGGCACAAACATGCACACGCAAACTCACACACAAACACACACACATAGCTGTAACTTCTTGTAACTACCTGTTTACATGGTCCTCAGCCCCCCTTATCCTAGACTTCATCCTATGGAAAGGTCAGGCCCTCACTGTTCCAATCTCAGCTGTGAGATCCCCTGTTTGCTTCTCTGCCTCAGTTTTCTTTTTTTTTTTTTTTTTTTTTTTTTTGGTTCTTTTTTTTTCCGGAGCTGGGGATTGAACCCAGGGCCTTGTGCTTCCTAGGCAAGCGCTCTACCACTGAGCTAAATCCCCAACCTCTGCCTCAGTTTTCTTAATCTCCATTTCCCAAACTATCTAACAACCTCACGTTCTATTAGTGTAGGGTTCACATCTGGATAAATAAGCAGTGTAAATGTCAATTCCTGGAAAGATGTCTGCATCGACTACTGATGAAAACCTAATAACTACGGGGAGTATGGAATGTTGCTCAACTTAGTTTGGGTTTTATTGCTGTGACCAAGTGCCATGACCAAGGCAACACTTAGAAAGGAAAACATTTAACTGGGACTGGCTTACAGTTTCAGGGGTTTAGTCCATTATCATCATGGTGTGAGGCGTGGCGGCATCCAGGCAGACGTGGTGCTGGAGAAGCAACTGAGTTCTACATCCTGATCTGAAGGCAACAGAAGGAGGCTGTGTGCCACACGGAGCAGAGCAAAACCTGCCTCCACAGTGACACACTTCCTCCAGCAAGGCCACACCCACTCCAGCAAGGCCACACCTCCTAGTGGTGCCTCTCCACTTGGGCCAAGCATTCAAAGGCATGAGGCCATACCTGTCCAAATCACCACATTGCTGATCTGATAACCTAATCACAATTTCTTTGAAGCTATCTTAATCCTTTCTCTTACCCAGCCCAGACTCAGACCTAACCTGGATAAAATGATAAGACTTTTTTAATGTATTACGTTAACAAAACCCTCTTCTCCAACAATGGAAGGACTAAGAATGCTAACAGATAGCAGCCAGGCCACTGTGAATGCTTACTTAATATTTCCTCTCATGTAGTTTACAATGCTTTGACTTATGAGCTTCTTTGTTCTGTTACTGTTTAAAAAACAAAACAACAAAACAAAAAATCAGAAAATGCTTCCAGATCGAAACAGGGGACCTGGGTGACCTTGAGCTATGTTCCTTAGCCATGGTCACTCAAGTTTGGCTCCAGAATAAACTATCTTTCTTCCTTTGAGGTAAGATCGACACACTACAGTGTGTGTGTGTGTGTGTGTGTGTGTGTGTGTGACTGTGTGTGTGACTGTGTGTGTGACTATGTGTGACTGTGTGTGTGACTGTGTATGACTGTGTATGTGACTGTGTGTGTGACTGTGTGTGTGTGACTGTGTGTGTGACTGTGTGAGTGTGTGTGACTGTGTGTGTGTGACTGTGTGTGTGACTGTATGTGTGTGACTGTGTGTGTGTGTGTGTGTGTGTGTGTGTGTGTGTGTGTGTACAGCAGTCATCTCACTGTCTTGTTAAATCATATTTAAGGCAGCAGTGGTCTTTCCTGTGACTGACATTTGGGGTGAGTCATCATGGGTCCTTAGGAGGTAAGCTGTAAGCTGTAGATTTTTTTTTTGTGAGGCATCACAACTCACTGAACTGGGCACCAAGGAGTAAAGGTTTGATTGTTAAGGTACAACCGTTTGATTTGGTCTTTTAATCTCTATAGCAACCTAGGTAGGGAATCTGATGTAGAACTATCTGTGGTACGTTTGTGACAGGACAGATGCTTAGAGACACATCTCAAAGATGAGCCTTGTGGGGTACCCTGAAATCCAGCTAACGAGGCAGCTGAGACAGGAGAATCACAAGTTCAAGACCAGGCTAAGCAATTTAGTGGAATTTCTCTCTCAAAATCAAAATAAGGGCTGGGAATGTAGCTCAGTGATGGGGCACTTCCCTCAATTATAAACTGAGAACACGACTGCTCCAAGGTATGGTTGAGGAGGTTTTCATTGTAGAAATGAGAGAGAGAACAGCCAGAGGCATCTAGAAGAATTCAGAGCAAGGAGAGAAAGGAGTACATTAAATGGACTGAACTGGGCCATGAGAGGAGATAGGGTGGGGTGAGGGGAAGAGACCAAGAGAGCAAAGAGAGCATATGAAAGAAGTGGCAGAATTATATAGAAACGAGAAACCGGGGGGAGGGTAGCCCTTGTTTGGGCTGGAAAAGTGTAGGAGGTATGGGGTTAGTCTCAAACTCAGGACAAGTGACTATTTAACCTATCAAAGTAGACTCTGGCTGCCCCTTTCCCTCAGTCTCAACTCACTCTTACCTATCATCCTGACCAACATACCCTGCCCCCTACCCTCAACTGCTTCAACCCAAGGGCTGAGCTGGGCTTCCCTTCCTCCAGCTTCTCTCATTCCTATATAACCAGCCATTTTGGCTGCATGGTCTCCTGTTCCTCTCTGTCTTCTCTCATAACTCCCATCCCTCCCCCACCCATGACCTTATCTAGTCCTGATCTTTCCACCTCTCGTGGTTTTCTCCCTCCACCTACCTAGCCATCTCACTTGTGTGTTTGCCTGTTTGTTTGATCGATTGTGTTTTTTGGTTTGGTTGGTTGGTTGGTTGGTTTTTTTTTTTTTTTTTTTTTTTTTTTTTGGTTCTTTTTTTCCGGAGCTGGGAACCGAACCCAGGGCCTTGCGCTTCCTAGGCAAGCGCTCTACCACTGAGCTAAATCCCCAACCCCGGTTGGTTGGTTTTTGTTGTTTTCGTTTTGTTTTGTTTTTATTCTTCTAGTGCTGAAGCCCAGGAGTAGCATGAATGAGCTTCCTTCCGAGGAATTCTGCTTTTCTGAGCCAAGCTACTGATACCTCTTCTGAGGTATACATGGATCATTTGTTTCTGCTGGCTTCTGCCACACATTACATTTTACTCCAAATTCTAGAGTCCGACTTTTCAGCTGCTTCTTCACTCCATGTGCTCCGACCATCGGCTCCTCTTTGTCGACTCTCTCAGGCTCTCTGGCCTGCTGTGCCCATGTGGGCAACTCTGTTTTTCTTCTCCTACTCTAATAGATAACTGTCACCTGGAACTGCCTGCTCTAGTCTACTGTTACTACAAAAGCCACACTGATGTGCCAGGAAGCTCTCCTCACCTTACTGGGCCCCTAGTCACATGGAAAGGGACGACTTTCTGGAATTTGGGACCTCAGACAAATCTCTCAGTACACTTGGGAATGCCTAGATTGAAATTCTTGTCATCAAAATCTTCCCTTTGTTCTCAGCTCTTCCCACCCCAAACTTCCTTATCTCCCTGAGCAGCTGTAGGCTAAGTTCTAAAGCTTCCCTAAACCCTCCTGAGCCACTACATTGCTGTTACTAAAACCTTGCTGTCTTGCTACAAATGGCTTGGCTTCAATGCAGCTCAGTGGCAAAAAAAATAAAATTAAAGTTAAAAAGTTAAAATGAATTGAAAAAACTGAATTGGCCTTTTTGCTGTACAGGTGAATGGCTCAGTGTTTAAAAGCACATGTTTGGGTTGGGGATTTAGCTCAGTGGTAGAGCGCTTGCCTAGGAAGCGCAAGGCCCTGGGTTCGGTCCCTAGTTCTGAAAAAAAGAACCAAAAAAAAAAAAAAAATTCTAAATGGCATGTTCAATGTTCAAATTCTCTCATGTGGTGACTTCTGACACTGTACAAATGATCCCTAAGTCTCCTGTATCTAAGCTTTCTCTGCATGCCCAAAAGTCTTCTATCTCTGGGGTTTTCTATTTCCCACTTGTTTTTGTTCATATGTTTTTATTTTTTTATTTTGGAGACAGGGTTTCTTCACGTAGCCTTAACTGTCCTGGAACTCACTCTGTAGGCCAGACTATAGCTGGTCTTTGCTACTTTGTGAGTTCTTCTTCTTTCCCACCCCATTCGTTCCCCTAACTCTAGAATAGGAGAGAAAGAAGGATAGAGGGGAAGGGGGAGGGGGAGAGGGGAGGAGAAGAAGGAGAGGGAGATCCCTGGATCTAATTTTGTTCCTTTTGTTTCTTCTTTGACTGTGGCTACTAGCAAACCTCAACCAACCTCCCTAAATGGCCAAAACTACCCCACATTGCCTCTGACGTTCTGGTATTTATATACCCTCTGAAAGGTTCCCAGAATTCCAAATGTCCAAAGCAGCCCCTTATCCCTATACCTGAGGTTAAAATGAAGCACATTATTATAATATTTTTAAAGAAACCAAAATTCCATAAATTTCAATAACATCACTACCTTTCCCCCCTCTGTTTTAAGTTATTACTCGTGCTGTGTGTAGTGGAATATTATAAACAGACATTTTCAATGAAATAAGCACTTTTTGGGTCAGTGGCCAAGGTTTTCAGGAGTCCTCTCCTGCACAGTTCTAATCTTTATCAGTCTTTTCACTTCCTGTGGAAGTATAAAAAAAAAAATCTACGTCCCAAATACAAAACTTTCCCTGGCTTCCATTCACTCTTCACACATCCTTACAGTGGCAGATTTAATTCCACATTTTTTCCTATAATCAAGTGTCTCTAGGCTGCTGTGTTTCCTTTCTCATTAACATTCAGAAAATTTAAAGTTAGCAGAGCACTATTTAGTCTATCTCTGGGTTGTTTTATTTTTTTTCCCCTCTTTGTTTTAGTTTATTTATTTTATTTCTCTTTAAGCATTTCCTTTAAAGTGCAATTAGATTTTCCTATAACTGCTTGTCCTGTAGCAGTGTGTGGTATGCCTGTAATGTGCTTTGCATTATAATATAGAAAGAATCACTTCATCTTGCTGGGTACATATGAAGAGGCACTGTCAGACTTGATTTGTACAGTATCCCCATAATAGCCATTACTTCCAGTAAATGTGTAATTAAAGAATCAGCCTTTTAAGAATACAAAACAATTGCCCTTTGAAACCCTGAGTATGTATCAATGGTATAGTGTATAAACTCTAGTTTTCCAAATTCTACAAAATGAAATACATCTACCTGCCTGGTTTCATTTCTTTTGGTAGCCTTGGGCTTAACTTCAGTGGGTAATGGGGCTTGACTATATAAGGAACAATTTTTTATAATTTCTTTAGCTTGTCTCAAAACAATGGGAAAACAGCTTTTTCTTTTCTTTTCTTTTTTCTTTTCTTTTTTTCGGAGCTGGGGACCGAACCCAGGGCCTTGTGCTTGCTTGGCAAACGCTCTACCACTGAGCTAAATCCCCAATCCCGGAAAACAGCTTTTTAAACTTTCGCTGTTTGCGTGATGCAGTTCATGAAAATTGGAAGTGTCTAATACACTTCCTACTAACGACTGGTCAGTGTCTTCATTTCCTTGTGCTGAGGGACCTGGCACACCTGTGTGTAAATAAGTACGGGTGATATGAATAGCTACCCATGATGGATGCCTTCTAGTTCTGATTGCCTGATGCAGCTGTATAAAAAAAACCTAGGGGTTGGGGATTTAGCTCAGTGGTAGAGCGCTTGTCTAGCAAGTGCAAGGCCCTGGGTTCGGTCCCCAGCTCCGAAAAAAAAAAAAGAAAAAAGAAAAAGAAAAAAAAACTAGATTAATTCTGAATTATCATGAATAAATTAAGCAGTTTCTATATGCAGAACAACTCTTTCCGCATAGTGAGAGTCAGTAGTTATAGCAAAAGATTCAGGAAAACCTAATAACACCATAAAACTTGCAGATAGCTCTGAGATTTTTAACTGAAGCACTTTGTTTTATCTGAGATAACTTTGAATTTCTAGAAACTGAGTATAAACCTTTAGGGGTGGCCATTTTGAATTCTGGGAATTTTTTTTTTTTTTTTGGTTCTTTTTTTTTCGGAGCTGGGGACCGAACCCAGGGCCCTGCGCTTCCTAGGTAAGCGCTCTACCACTGAGCTAAATCCCCAGCCCCGGAATTTTTTTTTTTTGAAATGGTAGTTACATCAGCTCCTGTATACATCAAACCTTCTGTTTCAATATCATTTACTTGCAAATTTAATTTTGGCCTCTGGTCATTAACAACTTGTTACCAGAACATGCGTTCCTCCTGTTTTATCTACGGGCATCGCTTTCCCTTTGATGTAGGGAAACAGTAGCTGCAGAGCGATCCTATCACCTGTGTTAAACTTGCATCTATCTTTTTCACAGGCCATAATTTTAATTTCTCCTTTGAAATATTCATCTATAAATCCTGGATGCACAATTAATCCCTGAGAAGTCGAGCCACTCTGTCCCAACATCATCTCCATTGTCCCTGAAGACAAAGGACTGTAAACTGCAGTGGTTATGTATAACATTGAAGTTTTATGGAGAGAGTAAGATGTCTATCTGTGGCCAAGTTTGCAGCAGCACTGCCTGCAGTGGTGTGCAATAAGTCTCCACTGCTGAGTAGAGATTTTTCAGTCTGCATGTCCCTCCGTGACAGAAACAGCTTGTAGGTTCTGCTGTGGATCTCTTTCAAGCCAGGTCCCCACGGCCATTTCCTGACAGTAAGATATTTCCTTGAATAGCTTTTTTGGATCTGCACTCCTAAACCCAATGGCAGCCTGTGCTGTATCATATTCACACCGTGGGAAGCCTAGGCATCCTTTTCATGTCCCTTACCCATATCCATAGACATGCCCCACACCTTTAAAACACCTTTTTACATTCAGTAGTCAAATGTTCAAACTCCAAGGTCTCTATCAACACCTGCCTTGTGTCAGGGTCTGATATGGCTTTGATCATAATTTTATCATGAATAAATTAAGCAGTTTCTATATGCAGAACAACTCTTTCCGCATAGTGAGAGTCAGTAGTTATAGCAAAAGATTCAGGAAAACCTAATAACACCATAAAACTGAGACTAATCTTTGTAGAAAATCGTAAAGGCTTCCCCAGACCCTTTTATAATCTCTGTAAATGAGGTGGACTTTCTCCCGGGCTCCTCAACTTTGTCCCAAGCTTTTAAAACTGCTAAGCGACATTGTTGTATGGTAACATAAAATAGAATCCATTCTTGTATATCTGAGTCTTGTATATCTTTACCCAACAACTGGTCTTTTCCTATGTTCATTTTTCTTGCTCCATTTCACTGTTCCAGACTTCTTCCCTCCACCATGTTAACCATTGCAACTGCAGACCAGCCTCCATCTAGTGCAGCAGTTACCATTCTCTTGCAGTGTTGGAGAATAATTCTATTTTTGAGTAGCCCAGGTACTTAAACTTTCTTTCACATAAGGTGAGTGCATCCTATATGAAATCACTGCCTCTTTAGAAAACACTTTAAAGGGCTGGAGAGATGGCTGAGCAGTCAAGAGCACTGACTGCTCTTCCAGAGGTCCTGAGTTCAATTTCCCACAACCACATGGTGGCTCACAACCATCTGTAATGGGATCCGATGCCCTCTTCTGGTGCGTCTGAAGACAATGACAGTGTATTCACATATATAAAAATAAATAAATCTTTAAAAAAAAAAAACACTTTAAAACTATCATTTCTATAGGACACCATTCTTTCTTGCCATAACTTTGTTCTACATCATTAGCAAGCATATGTTATATGACTACTGGGAGAGCTGATGGTGATCTCATAACCCTGGGCCACCCATGTCTAGCTCTGGCAACGCAGTTGGTTTGATATTAACCCTTTCCTTAGAAATGGGTCTTTTTTTTTTTTTTTTTTTTTGGCAGTTCTGTAAGTTTATTTGACATTCAGCAGTTAGTTCTCATCCACATTGACCGTCTGTAGATTTTTTAATATGGTAACAGGAACGTAAGTTACCAGTGTGTAGAGCTTGTTTGGTGAATCCTCATCCTCATTACGCTTTCTGGACAAACGCACTCAGATGCGGTAGGGAATCATTCCTTATTGCTTTGGCCCAGACGGCTTTATTGAGCCTGGTGTCTATGCGCACATCTGGAGTCCCCATCTCCTTCATGGCAAATATCCGAATTTCTTTGAGTACCCGAGGAGCACGCTTCTTGAAGCCCACTCCATGGATGCGCTTGTGAATGTTGATGGTATATTCTCGGGTCACCATCTAGTTGATGGCAGAACGGCCTTTCTTTTTCTCACCACCCTTCTTCGCGGGAGCCATTCTGCCGGGCCCAAGTTGGAAAAGCGAAATGGGTCTTTCATTTGATTGTCCCCTGCTTTTTCAGCTGTTCTCTGACCCAACTGCCCTCTGGAAGTTTCCTCCTCTTTTTCCTCCTTCAGGAATCTCCTACTCTCTTACGTAGTCACTGAGGCTGAGCCTTTCCGTTCTCTCTTCTCTGGTGCCCCTTGTTTCCCAAGTGTTTTAACCTCCACTTGCAACCCCTCCAGTTGTCAGGCAACTCCACAGCCCTTTCAGAAATAAGAGAGCAGAGGCTCCCGTTTGTTTGTTTTCCTACTTCAGCCATTTTGTTGTTGTTTTTCTCAGGCCCCTCCATTTTCATTTGCAATCTTTCCAGCTGCTCAGACAGCCTTTTAATGCTTTTTGAAACAAAATAAACAAAAAAGAAAAAGAAAAACCAGAAAATCTTCTCTGGGAGCAAAACCTGAGATATCCTAGCAGTAGCAACAGTAATTTTTTTTCTGACCTCTTGAAAAAAAAAAATCCACTGCTTCACCCCTTGATATTTTCTCTATGGCATTTGAAATTAAATTTCCAAGTTTTTCTTTACCAAGCCTGACATTGGGTGCCACTTGTAGCCAGTCTTAGCTACTTTGTAGGTTCTTATTTTCCCACCCACCCCCCCTTTGGACCTAGGTAAAATGTTAAGGCCTAAGTAACTGTTACCTGGCCAGCCTGCCATTATAAGGAAACTTCCTCACATGTTTTTGCAATTTCTAGAAACTTTGTTTTGTTTGAGATTTATTTATTGTATTTATATGAGTACACTGTAGCTGTCTTCAGACACCAGAAGAGGTTATTGGATCCTATTACAGATGGTTGTGAGCTGCCTGGGGAGTGGAGGGTGTGGGGTGGGGGAGTGAAAGGGGGAGCCCCAGCACTTCTTTCTTGGTTGTTCTTTATGTATTGGAGTGTCAGTTGCAGTAAAACATGGTCTTGCAAGATATTTAGGGTTTGCCTATCTTAATTCTGTCACTTTGCTACTGTAGCTGATCTGGCCTGCCTGAGTTCCTTTGAGACCAGAAACTGGGCTTTTAGAACGTCATCATAAAACAGCAGGGGATTAAGTAAAGTAGCCTCTGTTCTATCTCTGCAGGAATTGTGCAGTTCTAACTTCCAACCTGCTAGTTAAGTCCAGGAAGAAAAAAGGACACTTTGAAAAGTGATTTTAATCTTTATTTCCAAGTTCTCTCTAAAAAGTTTTCTATGAAAGTTTTTCTAAAAGGTTCTTCTCTCTCAAAAGCTCTTCTTCAGTTCTACTTAAAAAGTTCTACCTGCTCTCTTCTTCTAATCTTGCTCTTTCTTCCTGCTCTGAAGTAACAATGCCCTTTCTCCAAATTCCTTATTCCCAATGCCTTTTTCTCCCAATGACTTTACTTCTAAGTTCTTCTTTAAGTTCAGTTCTATCTCCTTTCTTTGTTCTCAGCACTTATACATCTTTCAGAATGTATGATATAGTGGTAAAAAGTTCATCACAAGTTAACACATAAATTCAAATCAATAAATTGAATAGGAAGTTTACAACAGAGAAAGTTTACATGCATATCCATTAAGAGTAATTATTTGGCTAAACATTCATTATATATCAGTAGCTCTGCAGGTTCTTTACTGAAAGTTAAAAACCATAATTTTTGTGACTAAGTTATTAGTGAACTTTCATATAGATAAACCCAGTCAATATTTTATTTTCTGTCCTTACCCTTAGAGTAAATCATTAGATTCCGGGGCTGGGGATTTAGCTCAGTGGTAGAGCGCTTACCTAGGAAGCACAAGGCCCTGGGTTCGGTCCCCAGCTCCGAAAAAAAGAACCAAAAAAAAAAAAAAATCATTAGATTCCTTTTTATGACCTTTGGTTAGTAGTTTTACAACCTCTTGGAAAGTGCTCTAAGTTGTAGATGTCTACTTGCTATCTCAGAAGACTGGCAGGGTTCTCATTGCAGTTTTGACATCAGAGAGGACTTAATAGAAGTCCTATTATAAAAGAGTTTAACAATACTTATAATTTTAGGAATTCTGATAGGATCGTCGTAAAGAATTAAGAAATCGGGGCTGGGGATTTAGCTCAGTGGTAGAGCGCTTACCTAGGAAGCGCAAGGCCCTGGGTTCGGTCCCCAGCTCCGAAAAAAAGAACCAAAAAAAAAAAAAAAAAGAATTAAGAAATCGTCTATTTGTTTATATAGCATCACTACAAGACAGCACATCTTCATTGTTCTGCAGAAATCTGCTCAAAAGGGTGGACTAATTACCTAGTGATTGTTATATGCGGGGTTGGCATTTACTAATAACTGGAAAAGCAGTTATTAAAAGATTAATTATAGTAATATTATTAATATAAAGATTATTAAAAGATTAATAATAGTAATCTTATCTAAAATAAAATATTCTCAGCCTTGCCTAGAGAAACAAATCCATCAATAACTTTAACAGTCCATGGAGAAACCATCTCAGGAAGCTCACCTGCTAGTTTTTAGTTTCTCCTTGATGGCTCCTGGCAGTGAGCCACCATGTGGTTGCTAGTAATTGAGCTCAGGAGCTCTGGAAGAGTAGTCAGTGCTCTTAACCACTAAGTCATCTCTCCAATCCCACTAGGAAACTTTCTAATGCCAAAATTGATTGCATATTTTATTATGTTCTGTGCCCTTGGAAACCAGTAGAAGTCAGTACAACTGTTTTGTATAGTTACCCACAATATGCTTGGACCTGAATCAGTCACACAATATCACCTCTTGCACCCATGTATAAGCTTTTATGGTATTTATAAGCTGCCCCTGGGATGGACCCCAACATGAGAGAGACACCTGCACCTATATAAGAAACTATTTGGGGGTTGGGGATTTAGCTCAGTGGTAGAGCACTTGCCTAGCAAGCGCAAGGCCCTGGGTTCGGTCCCCAGCTCCGAAAAAAAGAAAAGAAAAAAAAGGAAACTATTTGAAATAAAACTTCCATTTTGACTAGTAAAGTTTAAATTCCCAAGACTTCTTTGGGAATGGACACCCTACTTGGCAGAAAGAGACATGTATGTGGGTAACTGACATCCTGGTTGACAAGTTAAGACACGTTAGACAAGTCCCATACTGATATACAACTTAGGACAGGAATATTAGACAAGGCAAGTCCCCTGCCACAGTTGCATACCCCAACCAATAGGAACAGGGTAAGTATACAACAAAGACGTCTTCCTAAGGAATTCCCCTATCTATAAATCCTGATTGGTGAAATAACTTGGCACAAATGTTTGTGGGTTTTCAACTTAAAAACCCTGTAGGAGGGGCTGGAGAGATGGCTCAGTGGTAAGAAGCACTGTCCCTTCTTCCTGAGATCCTGAGTTCAATTCCCAGCAATCACATGGTAGCTATAAGCATCTGTAAGGGGATCTGGTGCCCTCTTCTGGTGTGCAGATGTATATGCAGCAGAGCACTCATACAATAAATGAATAAAAATGTTTGAAAAAGAAAAAAAAAAACCCTGTAGGATCTTAACTTGAATCATGGTTCAGTTCCAGAATCTGGCCCATAGCCTTGGTTGACCAGTCCCAGGGCATATGCTCAATAAACTATGCCTGTCTGACTGAGATCCGTGTTCGTGTGGTTTGTGAGGTGATTCCTGGACCCTAACCCACCCTCCAGTTTCTTTCCCTAACACTAGTTAGAAGAGAAAGATTGTTTTTTCCTTTGACCACAGCTACTAACAAACTTCAAACAACTTCCCTGAATGACTACAACCACACACACCACCTCTTGGCCTCTTGGGGACCTACCATTTATATATCCTCTGAAAAGTTCCTAGATTTCCAAATGCCACACAATCACAGAAACTGTCTGCAGCTGGGAAAACCATGCTTCTACTAGAGCATGAGGCAAATCACAATCAACTTCCTGTGAAGGATGGTATTATGCAGCAAGATAGGTCCAGCCTATCATTGGATGGAAAGTAAGGGTAGGCAAGGAAAAGTCTAGGAAACAGAAAAGAGGAGGAGGAAGAGGGGGAGGAGGAGGAAGAGGAGGAAGAGGAGGAGGAAGAGGAAGAGGAGAGAGAGAGAAAATCAAGATGGAGATGATGGAGGAAGATTCTGGTCCAGGTGGTCTAGGTCAATTTTATCTTGTCTACATGGGTGGTTTCTATCTTTATTAATTGGCAGTGAATTTATCCTGTGGATAAATTATGTTTGTGGACTGAGAATTTAACACGTTAATCTGATTGCTGGATTATAATTTGTTGAGTCTCAATTTTACCAGGTAGGTGACTGGAACCAGAATTCCCAGCTGTCCAGGGCTGGCCAGGTCGATGCGCAATGGGAGTGGAGCTGGTGCTAGAAGACAGCTAGGCTAACGTGGTGCCACACTGAAACCAGCCACTGCTGAGATAAATTCATGTTAGTTCTATGTGACCCTGGTGCCAGAACTAACGCCTGGGTCCGAGAGTACCAGGGGCCCAGTGTGGAGCGGTGATGCAGGTGAACTGGTCAAGCCATTTATTTTTTTTATTATTACCTGGACATTCCTATATCTGGAATTAAAGCACAAGCACATTCCTATAATAACATTTCTGTGTTTTAAAAAACAAACCACAAAATCAAAATTTCAGAATTCTCAAAAATATCACTACCCCAGGCTGAACTATGTCAGTGTTGCTTTTATTTCCTCTGATGAAGTGATCAGACCCATACCCAAGCTTTGCAAATACATGGCTTGGGTTGAGCCCAGAGTATTTTCTTTCCTCTGTTCTAATTATTCCTAGGCTGAGGCCTGAAAGTTTCTAGCTTCCACACAATCTATTCTTCCAAGCTGACTGATTTCAATCTGGTTTCACTTGGCTTCTCGCTGAATTGCTCTGCTTGGCCTCATACTAACTTTGGCAATTTCTCCAATCTTTTGGTTCCTTCTTAATTCTCTGGCTTTTGCTTCATGAACTGACTGTAAATGAGTTCAGCTCTACTGCAGTGCCTTCTGTGTTGATTACACTTAGTGCAACTTACCACACCCTCCCTGTACTGTTACTTCAGTAGCCTCTCTTTCCTGTGCTGTTCTCATGGAAGTTGGGTGTATCATATCTCTGACTCATTTTGTCAAATCTTTCTCTGATTTATCATTTCACCTTTAATTAGATGTCAATTTCAAACACAGCTACGTCCTTCTACAAACTAACTTTGCCTTCATTGTTTTGGATTAAAGACTTAGAAGGTCACGGTTGGAGAGATGACTCAGTGGTTAAGAACATTGACTCCTGGGTTGGGGATTTAGCTCAGTGGTAGAGCGCTTGCCTAGCAAGCGCAAGGCCCTGGGTTCGATCCCCAGCTCTGGGAAAAAAAAAAAAAAAAAAGAACACTGACTCCTCTTCCAGAAGTTCTGAGTTCAATTCCCAGCATCCACATGACAGCTCATAACTGTCTCTAACTGCAATCCTATGGGATCTGATTTCCTCTTCTGGTGTTCAGACACACATATAAACAAACATCCAGCGGGGTTGGGGATTTAGCTCAGTGGTAGAGCGCTTGCCTAGGAAGCGCAAGGCCCTGGGTTCGGTCCCCAGCTCCGAAAAAAAGAACCAAAAAACAAACAAACAAACAAACAAACAAACATCCATATATACAAATAAATAAATCTTAAACAAACAAACAAACAAACCCAGAAGGTTTTTGGATGAGATCCTTTGCCAGAGCAGCAATGTTGGTGGATTAAATTTTCTCTATAGGGGTTGGGGATTTAGCTCAGTGGTAGAGCGCTTGCCTAGCAAGCGCAAGGCCCTGGGTTCGGTCCCCAGCTCCAAAAAAAAAGAAAAAAGAAAAAAAATTTTTCTCTATAGACCCTTACTCACAGATATCCATTCCCAGATTGCTGGAATCAAAAGCATGTGACCCCTATGCCTGGCCTACTGCCCATTCTTAAAATCCTTTCATCTCAGAAGCCCACCCACTCCTAAGCTAGCCAGGTCAGTGCTGGAAAGCTCTCCCTGGTGTAATGGGTGTGGGAGAGCTGGTAGGCTGGCCAACTGAACCACCTCCCAGGCCCAGACACAGACTTTGAGTTGGTTCAGCACATCTATCACATCTGTGAACTGCTGGAGCTCATGAAGGGGCCAGTCCTGCAGATCCAAGGCTGCAGGATCTTCATGACACAGGGCAACAGCAGGATATCTGAAAGGAGTCCTGGGGAGAATCCAGAGGCATCCAAGATTCACTGCAATGAACATTTGCAAGTAAATTGCTGTGTTACATGCTATGACATAGCAGCTTCCACAGCAAGATCTGATTTTTAACTTTTTATTTTGTTTTGAGGGAGAGTTTGCAAGGGCAGATACAAAGAAATAGATGGGTGGGATTGGGGTACATAATGTAAAATGCACAAAGAATAATGAGCTAAAAATCCCTTTTATCTCTATTGTATTTGGAATATTTTAGTAAATCCCTGCTCAGTGTTATTACCTGCCTCAATTGTTTATGTTCCTGGGTGAAGGACATACACGCAGCCTTTATATTTTGATATGCCTTAAGCAGCACAGTAGCTGGGCAGCTGACTGCCCTCCATGCTTTTAGATTCTACTTTCCCATTGATAAGCCAAGTTACTGCTTACTATGCTTCATCTGGTCTGCACTTAGCTCTACCCAGGCAAACCCTCTGGACATGTTTTCTTGGCCTAGAGGCCATGGCGACTATTAGCTTCTCTATGCCATTGTGGCTCTTGTCTCTCTGGCACCGTCTTCTAAGGCATGGCGGCTCTCCCTCTTCCTGCTCCTTCCTACCCGGGAAACCTAAACCCCATTCATGTCTCTTCTCCCCAGATACTGGCTGCTGGCATCTTTATTTACTAATCAGAATTAAGTGGGAGCTGGGACCCTCGGTGTCTTATGTGTGAACTCTCTGGTGTAAACAACTTTGGGGGACCCAAATTAACATTAAAATACAACCAGCATTAGGTTCTATGATTTTTCTGCCTTTGAAAAAATCTCTTGGGGCCGGAGAGATGGCTCAGTGGTTAAGAGCACTGGCTGCTCTTCCAAAGGTCCTAAGTTCAAATCCCAACCACAAGGTGGCTCACAACCATCTGTAATGAGATCTGATGTCCTCTTCTGGTGTGTATGAAGACAGCTACAGTGTGCTTATATATAATAAATAAATAAATAAATAAACAAACAAACTCTTAATACTATGCTGGAAACTATCTGCAACAAGCTTAAAACTTATAATGAAAGACTTATAGCTTAAAAATCTATACATAATCTTAATTTGCTACAATTTACTATATATGTGATTCAACTCTTGTTTAGAGTATAGCGTTTATATAACTTGGATTCAACTTTGTTTTAAAAAAAATAGTTGTTAAAAAATTGATATTTTAAACAGCAACCAGGTGGCTCCCCTCCATCTTGGCTGATGACATACAATGTAACTTCACTATCTTGACTGAGCTAACCACGGGGTATAAACTACCTAAGATAGCACCTACAAAATATCTTGTTCACACTGAGGTGGTAGTTTATCATTGTATCTCCTTTTTAGTCTAAGAAAATAACAGTAGGTCTTCAAGATATCCCAGATTAGCCACTTAATTCTTCTTTTGTATGACAAAAGGTTATAAAGATATACTCAAGCTAACGAAAACTGCCCAACTGCTTATGTTTTTGCCAACTGCATTCAACATCAGACTTTTAAAAATTTTAGGTAAGAAACATATGTTTGGTAAATGTTTTGATTAGTAAGGTTTATAAATCCCTAAGATTCACTCAGTGAACAGTAACTGACTTGGATATATGTCCAGTCTGCCTTTGCTAATGTTGTTAAGCTTTAGCTACTTGGATGAACTGAGCAGTACAAGAAACTGAGATGTTCTGTAGTGGTGCACTGTATAAGGATACTGTTCCCAGTCTCTCTGTGCACTGCGTTTATGGTTTAAAGCTTTATTTGGATGCTGAAGATCTTTAAATCTTCAACACAAAATTTTAAGGCTCAAACTTAACAGGGATAAAGCTGTAAAATCCCAGTCTTAATAAAGCTACTAACTTGATGCTGGGCAATGGTGGTGCATGACTTTAGTCCCAGCATTTGAGAGGCAGAGGCAGGTGATCTCTGTGAGTTCCAGACCAGCCTGGTCTACAGAGTGAGTTCCAGTACAGCCATGGCTGTTACACAGAGATACCCCGTCTCAAAAAAGAACAAAAACAAACAAAAACCAAACCGACAAAAACCTACTAACTTATTGCAAACTGTGAGATAACTAAGACATGCAGGTTCATGCTCACCTTATGAACAAGCAGATTCCTCAATGTGCTCAGAACTGTGCTCATAGTTATGCTAAGTACAAATGATGTGGTCACTTAGTGACAAGGTCTTTCTAGCCTCCTATATACTTTTTCAAGGTGAAACCTAAAGCAAGTAACTAAAAACAAATAAATTTTGCTTAGAGGCAGGTCTACTTAATAGACTTATGGTCCTCAAGCTCATTGGAGATCTGCTAAGTATGACACTTAAAATGTCGGATGAAAACGCTTTCCATGATAGACAGAAATGCGCTCCTAATGGGAACCCTAAGTCTCTAAAGAAGAAACTGGAGCACTACTACACCACCTGCTGGACTGTAGTAATGCTAACCACTGGGGAAACTGGCCACGCCATGCTTGAAGGCAGGGCTGTGCACACACAGTGGACACTGTTGGATTGACTGCCCTGCTCTGCCTTGTCTCAGGGGGTCAGTTTTCCCAGGTTCCTCCTCCACAGGAAAATATCTCAGACCTTCTGGGTTTGGCAGCCAAAGGCTGATGCAGCCCCCGTACAGTAGCAGAAGAGTGAATGCTGTCCTGTGTGACAGCCAAAGACCCATGACCACAGCCACCAGTGAAGCCACCCAGCCCACTATGGGAGCCTAGGGCAACCATCTAGGTAGCAGGTTTCTGATGTTACTGGGTACTTAGGCTATTTGGATTATACTTCCTGCTATAATGTACCCTTTTCAGATCCATTTGATGGCTAACAACAGCCAGTAAACTAGCTCTTCCCCAAGGCTTCGGCTGCCTGTTGAGTTCATTTCACAGGTAAAAGTCAGGCCCCAGACCCCCAGGCCTTACCTTTTCTACAGCTCCCAGGCCTCCTGCCAAGAAAGGCAAACACTGTTTACCCGGCTGATAGACTCCACTCTCAAAGAGATAAACCTACAAAACAGGTTTCAAAATTACTGTTTTTGCTCTTCCTTTAGAGGAATTTGATATGTGATGTCTGCTACCAGCAACCAGCCACCGGTATCTCAAGGTAAATGATTAGATAAAAGCAAAAAGGTTTCAAAGTCTATTGATTTTTTTATAATATAAATTTCAGTACTGATTATAAACAGATAAGTTTCCCTGTCTGTTAGGATTTTGAATCTCGGCCCGTGCCCGGACAGAAAATACTAAGACACCATGGTTCCATGTGGAAGGTTTAATGAGAGAAGAGTAGGAGAGGAAGAATGGCTGGCCATGGGCACCTGAAGGGGGGAATGGGGACAAGAACAGAGAAGAACAAAGAGCAAGAAGGGGAAGATAGGGTAAGGGGGAGTAAGAAAGAGGGGGGTAAGAGGAGGAGGAGGGGGCAAGCAGCCCCTTTTATAGTGTCAGGCACAGCTGGCTGTTGCCAGGCAACTGTGGGGCGGAGCATACCTGGCTACTGCCAGGTAGCTGTGGGGGTGGAGCTTAAACAGAATACCAACACTGTCAACCAACAACCTAAGATTCCCTGCTTACTGCTAATTCCTGAGGGTGGGATTTCCCCCTCTCCATCCCATCTCCTCTTCCCTCTCTCCTTTGGTTTTGGGAGTCTCCTCTCCCAATTACCAGGATCATAGGTCTGGAAGTTTCAAGTGTACACCAAGACAAAGAGTTTTTCCCCAAGCTCTTCAACTTTACCTTCTGCCTCTAGTCTACACTTGTCTTAGCAGACTTTCCATTGACTGTAGGTTGCAAACTGCTCCAAACATGTCAGTTCTGGGTGCTTCTGAGGGAATTTGTGACCAGCCTGACACTCTGTGACACAGACTGTCCCAAAGCTGTTGCACTTATACCATGTGGTCCCACAGAACACAGGAAGTGAGCAAAAGAGAAGTCCCCAGCCTGTGCTCCTCTCTTGGGAGTCACGACCGTCACTCTACCCCTCCTCGTCCAAGGTGGGGATGCCCCAGTTTTAGCACAGAGTAGTTATATAAGAGATTACATCAGTGCCCCTGTTTTAGTCAGGGTTTCTATTCCTGCACAAGCATCATGACCAAGAAGCAAGTTGGGGAGGAAAGGGTTTATTCAGCTTACACTCCCGTGTTGCTGTTCATCACCAAAGGAAGTCAGGACTGGAACTCAAGTAGGTCAGGAAGCAGGAGCTGATGCAGAGGCTGTAAGAAAAGCCCTCTGAGCCCTATGTTCGGGATGTCCCACTCACAGAGACGCAGAGACACAGAGACAGAGATCGGAGATAGATGCAATAAGCAAGAGGTTTAATGATCCAGTACACTGGGGTGGCCCTGTAATCGGGACAGAGGTGACCCCGAAGAACAAAGGCCCACACCCTTTATACTGTTTCAGGGTATAGGCTTTAGGTTACAGCTTGAGTTGGTTTTTTCTCATTGGTGTCCGCCTATTGTCCTTTGAATTCATTGGAGGCCCTTGGTGGGGAAATATCTTTGACATGCAGAGGGTGTGGTGAGGGATCCCTGCTAAGGGCAGTTAGCTCATTTCCTGGAACAGAGTGTTATCCTAAATTCCACCCGGTGTCTGCCTAAGGCAGCCTTTGTCCTTAAGTTTGAATCTTACAAGGCCATGGAGGGATGTTAGTTACTGGCTTGCTTCCTCTGGCTTGCTTAGCTTTCTCTCTTATAGAACCCAAAACCACCAACCCAGGGATGGCACCATCCACAATGGTCTGGGTCCTCCCGCCTTGATCACTAATTGAGAAAATGCACAGTTGGGTCTCATGGAGGCATTTCCTCAACGGGACCTCCTTTCTTTGTATGATAACTTCAGCTTGTGTGAAGTTGACACACAAAACCAGCCAGTACAGCCCCTTTATCAGAAACACAAAGGCTGTAATGTTAGGTCTCAGACAAAGCCCCCGGTGAGGTACCTGCTAACGTATCGTATCGAGACAGACTCTGGTCCCAGTTCCCAGTGGTTACTCACTAGTACCTGTTATCCTGGCCAGCAGTCTCTCCAGTCAGAGGACTGTGCTCCCCTTTCCCCAGCTTCTGATTTCTTCATAATCCAGCCATTGTGGCTATGTGGTCTCTTGGTCTCTGAGTTCCAAGTACTGTCTTTGCTCCCTCTCTTCTCTTCCTCTCTCTCCTGCCTCTCCTCTAATGGTTGGGCTCAGCCTGTACCTTCCCGATGCCTCTGGATGTTCTTTCCCTCCTATCTATGAAAGACCCCAGCTTAGCAGCAGTAACGCCATTTTGCAAGGCTGTACTTAAGATGACTGGTTCAGGGAAAGGTTAGAACACTGAGTACACAGCGGCTGCCAAGCAAGATATGTTTGGTTGAAGGCCTGGCAACAGGACGACTTCGGTTGAGCACCTGACAATGAAAAAAAGCCCCAGGAGAGGTCCCACACCCTGGTGGGGGGCCGAGTCAGTCGTTATGTTCCAAGAAGGTAGCTAAGAAACTTGCCCCCGGGCTGAACCCTTGGGGGGCCGAGTCAGCCGTTATGTTTCTGGAAGGTAGCTAGGAAACTTGCCCCCGGGCTAAACCCTTGCCATATTAGAATCCACCAATTATATCCCTGTAACCATGCATCTGCTTCTGTATGCTTGCTTCTGCTCCCCAAAATCCTATAAAAGCCCATCCTTGGTTCTGTGGGGCGCGCCAGTCCCCCGAGTGACTGAAGCGCCCGCAGGTTTGGGGGCTCGTCCGGGATATGCGCGACCACCCAGGGGTCCTAGACCCACTTGGAGGTAAGATTCTCTGTTTTATCTCAGCGCTGTGTCTGGGTCTGTGTCTATGTTCTGTCTGGGAATCTGGTGCGATCGCTGTTTCGGTTTTGCGGACGCTCAGTGAGACCGCGCTCCAGGAAGGAGAGCGGGGTGGATAGGGATAGACGTGTCCAGGTACCCACCGTCCGTTCGCCCTGGGAGACGTCCCAGGAGGACAAGGGGGGACCAGGGACGCCTGGTGAACCCCATCTGATAGGTCCAGAGGAGACTTTACTCCTTGACGACCGGTTTGTTAGGCAAGGTCTGCGACCTGCCGATCAGTTTCAGTGCCTCTGGTCGACACGAAGTCGACGTCGGTTTTGTTTTCTTTTTTCTCTTTTGTTTGTGCTCGTGTGTGTGAGTGTGTGTGAATTAAGTCCTGTAGTCTGTGTTTTTCGGTACCGGTTTAAGGTCTTAGTGCACTGTCTGGGCAGATGAAGGATTCCTGCCCTGTGCACGAGAGTCTTAGTGCACTGTCTGGGCAGAAGAAGGTTTCCTGCCCTGTGCACGGGTGGAAGAAGGTTCCCCACCCCGAAATGGCGCCTGTGAGTAGATGAAGGATTCCTACTCCGAATAGTCTTTTTCTTTCTTTTTTTCCTTTTTAGAAAGCGCACCGGGGGACGCCCCAATCGCGCAGGCTCTGGGACTCGTGAGAGACGTTCCACGAGTCAGCCTTTGTTGGGTCCTGGCTCTGGGACGCGTGAGAAACGTTCCTCGAGCCGAATTTTGTCGGGAGGACCCGGCAACGGACAGTCAAAAAGATCTGACTGTGACTTTGGAGGTCGAGTTCGGCTGCCTATTTAAGTATAGGCACGGACAAGTGTGCTTAGATGTGTTAGTGTCTGTTGTCTGTATTCTGTTTCTGTGTTTGGTATCCCGGAAGCAGCTAAGGTTAAGCTGCAGTTTGGGCCAGGTACTGAAGGTACCAGGCATCTGTGGAAATTGGTTATAGGATGCTTTGTCTTGGTCTTGTTTGTCTGGATTGTTTTCTGTGGTATTGTCCAGTGTTTTTTTTGACTTTTGTTTCGTGTTTGAATTTGGACTGACGACCGTGTTTAAAATCTTGGACTGACGACTGTGTTTGAAATCATGAAACTGTTTGCTTTGTTCGTCGAAGAGTTTTACTTGGTCCCCTTAACGCTTAGTGAGTAAGAAACTTAATTTTGTAGACCCCGCTCTAGTGGCAGTGTGTTGGTTGATAGCCAAAGTTAATTTTTAAAACATAGTGTTTTGGGGGTTGGGGATTTAGCTCAGTGGTAGAGCTCTTGCCTAGCAAGCGCAAGGCCCTGGGTTCGGTCCCCAGCTCTGAAAAAAGGAAAGAAAAACAAAACAAAAACATAGTGTTTTATCTGTGCTTATGCTCGCAGCCAGCTGTGATGAACTGGGAAAGATTTAAATTTTGCTTGGGAGCAAAGAATCTTAAAGGCAGAGTTTCAGCCGGTATGACACGTAGTGCATAACTGCCTAAAAGATCAAAAATGCTGTTAACAGGCTAAAAAAAAAAAAAAAAAAGGGACAGGCTGTGTTAGAAATGCTACAGGAAGAATAATCTAAAAAGGCTGAGAGCTAGGTGGGGCTATAAGGAAAACAAGAATAGGAAAGGAATTTCTGACATTTGCTCACAGTAGGAGAGCACTCATTTAGAGAAGTTCTTTAAGGAAGCCTGCCTTATCTGCTGTCTTTATTCCAAGGGAGGAGTCAGTCTCCAGCACTAAATTACTTGGCGGTAGCCAAGGTCAGGATTAATGTTTTCTTTTCCTTGGCCCCTTTAAACCCAGTGAGACAGTTTGGTAAAGGGCTACTACTGAGGTCCTGATAGCCCCAGGTGAACTGGTTACAATTCTTTTATCAGCCCCCTGGCATCTAGCACCCAGGTTCTAACCATCTCTCCATCCTTTTGTTATTAGTTGTTACTAGAAGCCTAGTGTCATTTGGAGGCTGGTTCTCTTGAGAGGCAAAGCCATGGAGCTGACACTGACAATGGCCTTTTTGTTCCAAGAAAGGCCTCCTGGTTTAGCTGTGTGACTAAATGCTGTTTGCCCTCTTCGGTAGACTCTATTCTCAAGATTCTCTTGTTTTCTCACCATCCCATTTGATATGCTTGTTAGTAACTGTTACAGGTCTTCTTTACCACCGATGAAAGACGGAATCCTACTGGAGACCAGAAAAAAATGTTCCAGACACGCATAGAAGGCCCTCACTTCTGCCTGCTCTCTTCATACCCCTGAAGGTAGGGAGTGCTCCAGGTCTGCCCCCAGGCTCCAAGGGTGGGTCTCCTAGGGGCTGGAAAATGCCCCACCAATCTGGATAAGATAAGGAAAAGATATGAAGAGAAAGTTACAGAAACTTGAAGGGTTAAGCTAAGTCGCTGAGAGAGTTATTGTAAGTTGATGCATGGTTCAGGGTCTGTGCAGAAAAGTGGACAGCACCTAATAGCTGTAGAAGAAGATGCAGAGAGACAGAAAAAAAAGAAAGAAAGAAAGAAAGAAAGAGGTAAAGAGTGCAGGAAGCTAGGGAAGAAAAGAGACTAAAAGAAGAGGAAGCTAGAGAGCTAAAGAGAGATAAAAGACAAGAGAGGAACATATACTGGCCACAGTAGTTAGGGAACCTAGGAAGACAGTACCTGGCAACAGAAGAGAATTCCTGGCTAAAGATCAGTGTGCCTAATACGAAGAAAAAAAGACACTGGGTCAGGGACTGCCCCAGAAAGAACAAGAGGGGACACTGGAGAGCCTCTTGGTCCTAGAGTGCTGGCTATGTACAGAGATAGAAGGGAAGTGTGGATGCAGGGACCCAATGCTCTGTGCTCCTATGCCCCCCTCCAGTGGGCCAATATCCAAAGACCTTGGGTACAGGGGCCTACTGGCAACAAACAATACTTATGGACTGCCCGAAGAACAGTGGACCTTGGCGTGGGCCGGGTAACCCACTAGTTCATAGTCATCCCTGACTGCCCCTATCCCTTGCTCATGAGAAAATTGCTCTCCAAAATGGCTTGCGTGGGCTGAAATGGCTGGGTGAGGCCATGTGTATGCATATCTACAGACTGTGTATGCGGAGCTTAAGACCTGTCTCAGTGCACCAGTACCTGATGCTGGGAGACGAATGGCTTAGCGCTGTTCTACTTGGAACATATCACTCCTGCCAGCCGGGCACTAACAATTATCACCCAATCCAGGACTTAAACTGTGATAGAGTGGCTGATGTTCTGCCTTTGAATAGAGTGTCCCAAAAGATGGGACCACTGGTCAGCTGCCATGGACTAGATTCTCCACCGGTTGGGGACAATCTGGTCACCTTGCTGCCCAATCCTGACCTGGAGCCACCACAGCACGAGTGTCAAGCACTGGCAGAAGCCCATGGGTGGAGGAAAGACCTCTGCGACTGGCTGATTGACCCCTGCTGAAACCTGAGGACCTTGTCCACAGACGGGAACAGTTCTCTTCATGAATGAAGGTCAGAGACAAGTGGGTGCTGCCATGGTGGACAACACAATGTCATCTGGGATGGCTGAACCTCTACCCCCCCAGTACATCAGCGCTGCAGATGCCTTTGCCATCTCTTGGATGTCCTGATGAAGCCAACAACTGTGAGTACTATTCATTGCTCAGGATATCAGGAGGGAAGAGATTCAGTGACATGGGGCAATAACGAAGCAGATAAAGTGGCTCGAAAAATGGTTATGCAGGAGCCCATCCTGGTTGCAGGCCTGCAAGAGACAGCCACTGGGAACTGGGATCGGACTAAGGGATGGCCTCACTTAGAAAAGGCCCAAATTGCTTAAAAGATAAAGGACAATGGCACATTGAGGGGAAAGCTATACTTCCCAGAGAACAAAGAAAAGACTCACTTTGCCAAATACAGAAATGGACTCAATTAGGAGATAAAAAGTTTGTCCAAGTAGTTAAGTGTATGTAATAGACTTTAAGATTTTAGCCAGAGAGACAGTAGAAAGTATAAGGTATGTCAATAAGTGAATGCTTAGCAAGCAAACAGGGCAAAGAGACCTAGAGAGTTTGGTGAAAAGTCGAAGTGAACTTCACTGAGATAAAACCAGAAAAATATAATCACAAGTATCTCCTAGTGCTTGTAGATACTTTTTCAGGAATAGATAGAAGCTTTCCTCACCAAACAAGAGACGGCCTCTGCAATCATCAAGAAGATACTGGAAGAAATCTTCCTCCGATTTGGAATGCCCAAGGTAATCTGGTCAGACAACGGCCCTACTTTCGTTGCCAAGGTAAGCCAGGGTGTGGCCAAGTATTTAGAGGTCGATTGGAAATTACATTGTATTTACAGACCTCAAAGTTCAGGACAGGTAGGGTAAATAAATGGAACTCTAAAAGAGACCCTGACCAAATTAACCATGGAGACTGGCACAGACTGGGTGACACTCCTTCCCTCTTGCTCTCTTCAGAGCAAGAAATACCCCTTCCAGATTCAGCCTTACCCCCTTTGCGATCTTATATGGGGCCTCAGCCCCCCTGACTGTATTAGATGATGTTACTGAACCAACATGTCATAGTGCCATAGTAATAATGATTTGTGTGCCAGGCTAAAAGACCTACAGGTGATACAGAAAGAAATCTGCTCACAGCTGACAGCAGCCTATGCCCCGGAGACCCCTGAGACATCCCATCAGTTCCAGGTTGCAGCTACACTGAGTCCAGACACTCGAGCCTCGCTGGAAAGGACCGTACCTGGTGCTGCTGACCACCCTGACAGCTGTCAATTCTCAGCCCTCACCAGCCATGTACTAGCTGTTGGGGCTGAGAGCTGGGACCTAGAGGGAAATTCAGTCATGTTTGTCCTGGGTTCTGTCAAGATAGGTGTGGGATAGGCTTGATTTCCATTACAAATGATGTAACATTGCATATGTTAGTACTCTTAACACTTCTTGGGACTGTGCCTCAGGGATCACAGTCCGTATAAGCTTAGAAGTTCTAAAAGCTAGTCATGACCTTGGTGGATAGGCTTGGATAGTGTCCAGGTTAGAATCCTCATGTTAAGACTACAATACCAAGCTGTTATGCTAGATGGAAGCTGAGTTCTCCATGAAGTTCTAGGATTAGAACTATTAACAAAAAGAAGAAGTGGGGAATGAAGGATTAAAAATTAATAATAAGCCGCCTAGCTACCCAAAAAGAAGAAGTAGGGTCTGTGAGAACATGAACTTTTCACCCCTCCCTTGCTGTACAATGGTTCCCCGAACATTCTTGCATGAAAAGTTTCCTGGAACAGCCACAATGACCCATAGCCTCCGGCCACAATGGTCCAATGGCCCTGAAAATGTCACTACCCCTAATCACAATGTCACAAAGTCCTGGGTGTGTTGCCTAGTGTTACACATGACTAGCATATGACCTAAATGTATGGGCAGTTTATGGTTTTGGAATTCCCCTCCTCCCTCCCTCTTGATCCCCCTGGTTTGTGGTTTTTTCCTTTATAAGCTCTGTGAAAATTCAGGTCGGGGTCGAACTCCTCTACTCCCTGTGTGGTGTATGAGTCTCGACCCCAGCATGCTGGCCTGAGCTCTCGTTTCATCTCGCTCACAATAAATCTTCCTCGTGTGATTACAGCAGGTCAGTGTCTGTGTCCTACTGGGTGCGCGTCTTTCCCGAGACTTGAGTGGGGGGCTCCCTTCGGGGGTCTTTCACCTGTGCCTGTGTATCCCGACAATAAACCAAATCCTCTTGCTGATTGCATCCTGTGGTGTCTCGGTCTGGTCTTTGGAGTTAGAGGGTCTCCATCCCGAGGGAAAGTTCTCCCTGAGAGCTTTTCATCTACAATAAACCTTCTCCTCACCCCATCCTGTCACAAGCAAGAAGGTAGATTTGTGGTTAGTATAACAAAAGTTATATTTTATTATGCCAAGGATCATCACACAATGTTCGAAATCTAAATTCCTAATGAAAGGTCAGCATAAACTGCATTTGTCTCCACTGAAGGACCAGGCATGATTTAAAAAAAAAAAAAAAAAAAAAAAAGCTGTAAGGCACGGGCTTCAGGAATAGATCATAAGTCCCAGAAACTAGATCATAAGATGCCAGCTCTAGGAGCAAAATCCAGAATCAGGTCATAAAACCCTCTCCCAAAGAATAGCCTGGGGATAACCACAAAAGTGGGGAAATATCTTATCTCAGAGTGGGCCATCTGCACTACTGGTCAGCCCTATTTCATATTTCATCACATGGTTGAACGTTCATGACGTAGGAATGCAGACCACTGATCATCTGTGACCCCCTAATACCTACCAATGAAATTTTAGATTACCTAATCCTTCTAAAGAGTTCCCCCTGTTCCCTATAAGAAGGCCTGCATGCCTTGGTCTGGGTCGCCAACAAACAACTAACAACTGGCTTAAGCCTGTCTTTCCAAGGCTGCTCACCTGTGTAACATATCTTAGTTGAAGGTCAGGTCCAGTCTCTATCTGAAGTCTCTGATTCCAGAATCAGGATCCTGGGGGAGATCCTCTAGCTTCAGGGAAGGTCAAGGAGGACCTCTCTAGATGTGCAGGCAAAGCATTGCTCTCGTTCTCTGCTTATATTCTGTCCAGCGATTGACATGGCACAATGGAGTTCTAGAGCTACATTTGGTTATCTTTGATGTCACTGGGCTCTGGTTATCAGGAACAGCCCTGGGTGCTGAGAGTTCCTGACTAAGCTAATTTTACATGTCTAAAAGACATTTTTTTCTATGCTCATCACTCATACATACATGAGTAGTCATGTCCTTTTTATTCCAATCACAGGGTGGAGGGTGAGAAAGAGCTGAGAGAGTCAGGAGGAGTCTGTAACAGGTACTTGCTCTACTGAGAGACAGTGGAGGCAAGCGTGCGTTTTAGAATGTGAATAAGTGCTACACTTAGCCATTTGTCCTGAGTGTCTTTTGGAACTGACATCTAGCCTGTGCAAGACACTGGGTTTGATTTCTAGCACCACAAAGAGAAAGAAAAAAAAGATCCCTCCTTCCCCCTTTTGAGACAGGATCTCCCTGTGTAGTCCTGGCTGTCCTGTGTGGGAGTATGTGTCACAGATCTCCAGGGAATCCAGGAATTGTTTGTCCAATGGGAAGATGTAAAACCTGTTATTCCACCAAGAAAGCTGGGGATTGGGGATGACAAATAAATAGTCTGCTCCTCTGCGTTATCTGCTGTCAGCTGGTCAGGCCACATCCAGCTCCTAAAACCAGAACTGGAAGTGGCTAGTAATCTAAATGACCCTTACAAGCAGGGGCTCCCTCGAGCTCCAACAACCAGGACCAGAGTTGACTAAAAGTCCAAATGACCTCTGTGCTTTCTGTATGACCAAAACCAGGTGAGAGCCTTCCCTAGGCCCTTAAGCTAGAATAGGTAACCTATCTGTAGACTCCATCTTCTTGAAGAATTGACGTGTACCCGGAGCTTCAATGTAATTACACTTCCTTGTACACTAGGGTGACAACGCCCATGCCGCCACAGTACCACAGTACCAAGAACCGGGCGTAGGCCCTCGAGATTTAAGAAAAAACACATAATCGGTTCATTCGTGTTATGAGAATGCCAAAGCTTTACTGAGGTTCACTGAATATATACCCCAAGTCCACCGGGTGGAAAATTCCAGGAAGCACAGTGGAAAACCAAGTTTACACCCTCAGGAGAAAAACAGGAACAAAAAACAGGAACCGACTTGACAGTGTTACCGTCCAGGTGTACCGCCCAGGCCAAGCAGAAAGGTCAGGATGTTCCTTTGTTAGGAACAAAAGGCTTCCACATGCATCAGCAGGGCTCAGCAGGGGTCAAACATTGATGGGGCCCAGGAGGGTCTGACACCAGGGAATGTATTGTATCAGGAAACTTGTCCCCAAAGTGTACTGTGTTGTAAATATACTGACAGTGAGCCATCAATCATCAGACCCCAAAGTCTGGATCCTGGTTGATGACGTCAGTCTGAACCGAGGTGACATGCTCACCTCTTCATGGTTTGCTTTTCTGCCTGAACACATGCAGAGAACCCATCTCGGTTCTGGAGCTTGCTATGAAGATCAGGCTGGCCTTCAACTCAGAGATTCTCCTGCCTCTGCCTCCAAAGTGCTGGGATTAAAGGAGTGCACCACCACATCGGTTATGCCATTTCTGTAAAAATAACCAGTGCTTTCAAGAACAACTAACTCTTCTGCGGGTTTCAGATCACTGCCACTATTGAAGACTTGAGGCTGCACCTAGTAGCAGAATAGAACTACTAGTGGAAATGAAATCACAGTGTTAGCATTTCCTCTAGGCTCCACCCAACAGTTACCCGGTAACAGACTTGGCTCTCTATAAAAGACTGTTTACCATCCCTCCCTCCCTCTCTCCCTCCCTTCCTCCCTCCCTCCCTCTCTTTCTCTCTTCCCTTCCCTTCCCTTCTCTTCTCTCTCTCTTCCCCTGTCCCTTCCTTCCATTCCTCCCTCTCTCCCCCCTCTTCCTTCTCTTGCCTCCTCCCCCTTTTCCTCTTTCTCCATTTCTCCCTCTCCCCCTTACTCCCTCTCCTTTCCTCCCCCCAATCCCTGTCCTTCCCTTCCTCTTTCTCCCCCTCCCCCTCACTCTACCCCTCCTCCCTCCTCACTCTATCTACTACTTTCTCCCTCTTCTGGATATGACGTGCCTATTGCACCCATGAACTTAGGGTATCTTGGCCACTTGTGCCTATGAACTTAGGGTATCTTGACCACTTGCACACAATCTACATGAATCAAGCCAGCCAATAACCAATGAGAGTTGTTAGGTGTTGACTGTTACTGGAGGAACCATTCTTCCGTGGGGGTGTCCCCACAAGTAGGTTGTGTAGGCATAATGTTATTGTGCACCTTATAAAAACATTCACCTGTCACTCAGAGGCTGATTAGAAGGCGAGACATCCAGTAGAGAGAGGAATTCTGGGAAAATAGTCAGGTGCAGGAGGTTTGCCCCAGACCCGGAAGAAGACATACGAAACTGAGGACCAAGTAACCATCCGTATGGCATGAGATAGAATAAAATAAATGGGTAATTAAGATATGAGCTGGTTGAGGAACAAACAGAGCCAAAGCCATTGGCCTATGCGTTTATTCATATATAGAGTTGTTATTTCTGGGTGGGTGGAAAAACACAGGTTACAAGGTTGCCCATGCTTCAGTGGATGGCACCATATGATTGATCATATGATTGGCACTAAGAGTTCGGACTTAGTAGGTTTTTTTTTGTTTTGTTTTGTTTTTTTAAGGAGTGGACATGTTTGAGGGACATTCAGGTGAATCTTGGGAAAGTTGAGGGAGGAAATGAGGGGCAGGATGTGATCATACTTCACTGTACACTTATATGAAACTCTCAGAATATTTTATAAAACGAGAAAATTTCATACACACACACACACACACACACACACACACACACACACACATATATATATGCCTGCGTGTATGTCTGTGTACCATGTTCAAGCCTGATGTCCATGGAGGTCAAAAGAAGGTGTCGGATCCTCCAGGACTGGGGTTACTGACTGCTGTAAGCCGCTACAAGTGAGTGCTGGGAACGTAACCTGTGTCTTCTGCAGGAGCAAAACGTGCATCTCTCCAGCCCCAGGAGAATAATTAAATATTTATTTACAAATTTAGGGAACAGTGGTAGTGATGCATATAGACTCCCCCTCCCCCTTGTTCTTAAATATTTCGATATAAAGTTTTACCACTTAGCCTTGGCCATCTTGGAATTCGCTAAGTAGACCAAGCTACTCAGAGATTACAGGGATCTGCCTGCCTCTGAGTGCCCTGAGCCACCGTGACTGGCTTCTTCCTTTCTCTTTTAAGACTAAGTTCCCTGTAGCACAAGCTGGCCACCAACTTGCTACGTAGATGAGGAGGTTCTTGAAATCGTGGTAGCTCCTGTCTCCCTCCTGCGTGTGGAGTTACAGATATACATCGGTGTGCTTAGTGTGCCTAGCTCAGCAGGCTCCTATCTCGTGTGTAAGTGTATCTCATGTGAAATATCGAAATACGTGTTGGGGTTGGGGATTTAGCTCAGTGGTAGAGCGCTTGCCTAGCAAGCACAAGGCCCTGGGTTCGGTCCCCAGCTCCGAAAAAAAAAGAAAAAAAAAAAAAAGAAATACGTGTTTAGTCAGGGCGAGGAGGTATAGGCAAGAGTTTCAAGATTTCCCAGGCGGCAGGTGTTTCATCTACCTATTATGGATTAAAAATAGCAGACTGGGAACTGGAGAGATGGCTCAGCAGTAAGAGCCCTGGCTGCTCTTCGAGAGGTCTTAAGTTCAGTTCCCAGGAATCCTGTGGGCGCTCACAGCCATCTATAAAGGGATCTGATGCCCTCTTCTGGCTTGCAGGTGTACATGCAGACAGGGCACTTAGACATTTTAAAAAAAAGAAAAATGACTGCTCTTCCAGAAGACCCTGGTTTGATTCCCAGCACCCACACAATGGCCCGCAAACACCTATAACTCTAGTTCTAGGAGACCTAACACTCTTTTCTATCATCTGCAGGTGTACATACAGACTGCATACATGACACATGCAGACTAAATATTCGTACATACAGACAAACACTATTTAAAAAAAAATATCAGGGGGTTGGGGATTTTGCTCAGTGGTAGAGCACTTGCCTAGCAAGCGCAAGGCCCTGGGTTCAGTCCCCAGCTCCGAAAAAAAGAAAAAAAATACCAGGATAGTGGAGAGATGGCTCAAAAAGTCAAACACACGCGTTAGTTACTCTTGCAGAGGTCCGGGGTTCATTTCCCAAGGCCCACATGGTGGTTTACAACCACACTGCCCTATATTTAGGGGATCCTGCACCCTCTTTTGACTTCCTTGGGCATCAGGCATCGAGGTCCCATGGCTGGGATAGGAGTTGTAGATGACCGTGAGCATCCTTGTTGGTGCTGGGAATCAAACCTGGGTTCTCCAGAAGGGCGTCTAGTTCTCTTAACCGCTGAGCAATTCCTACAGGTCCACAACAGATATATAAATGAACTTTGTAGCTGTTAAGAGAATTTGCGGGTTGGGGATTTGGCTCAGTGGTAGAGCGCTTGCCTAGGAAGCACAAGGCCCTGGGTTCGGTCCCCAGCCCCGGGGTGGGGGGGTTGGGGGGGGAGAGAATTTGCTAAGCAGTCAACTGGTAGACAATAGAAACCAAAAACATACTGTCCCTTCAAAACAAAACATAAAGTCTTGTCTTTTAAATCAATTCCCTTTTGTAAATGTTTCTAAGAGCAGAGTACTTGTTTTGTTTTTTTTTTCAGAACATTGTTCTTTTTTTTTTTAAGATTTATTTATTTTACGTATGTGAATACACTGTCTCTGTCTTCAGACACACCAGAAGAAGGCATCAGATCCCATTACAGATGGTTGTGAGCCATCATGTAGTTGCTGAGAATTGAACTCAGGACCTCTGGAAGAAGTCAGTGCTCTTAACCACTGAGCCATCTCTCCAGCCCCCAGAACATTGTTCTTAAGAGGGTATAGCACACGGCCTGCACAGGTCTAAGCCAGATGGGGTTCCTTCAGTGAGAGGGGAAATAGACTGTGCTCTATCCCTAACAAGTGCTGCCAAAGGAAGAAATGTTTTCTTCAACAGAGTCTCACTGGGCACACAAACCACATTTAAGGGTAGGGCCTGTGCCCAGCAGAAGACGGCCACACAAATGAACTCAATGATACTTTGGGAAACCCTTTGTCTCATGCTTTGTTTTTTAACTTTACAGGTCTTTTGCTCACACGGAATACTTCTACTTTTACCTTCTTTTCCTTGAGCTTTTTCTTTGGCAAATTTTTTCTGTTTTTTTGTTTGTTTGTTTGTTTGTTCATCCCTTTGTTTTCAAAAGAAAGAAAAAGAGAAGGAGAGAGAGGGAGGGAGAAGGGGTGCGATTGGGTGGGAAGGATCTGGGAGGAGATGGAGGAGGGGAACCATGATTAGAATATATTGCACTTAAAAATCGATTTCCAGGGCTGGAGAGATGGCTCAGTGGTTAAGAGCACCAGCTGCTCTTCCAGAGGTCCTGAGTTCAAGTTCCAGCAACCACATGGTGGCTCACAACATCTGTAATGAGATCAGATGCCCCCTTCTGGTGTGTCTAAAGATAGCAACAGTGTACCAGCGTAGTCACATACATGAAATAAATAAAGCTTTCAAAAATTGATTTTTGATTTTAAAAAGTAAAAAGTAAAAAGCTCAAAAAGGTCCTGCTGCTTTGAACAGAGAAGTAGCTACTGCTTTACATCCGTGTCTTCATGTCCTCCTGTCCACTGCCTTTAAACTGATGGATCTTATCTCATTAATTTACAAAACTCAGATTTCACGTTCGGGTGCGGGCTTCTAATTCTCTCTTATTCTTGGTCTAAGTCTGTGATCAAGGCAGACAGAATTCACCACACATGTTCAGAAGGTTCAGAAGTGACAATTGAACAGCTTATGTAACTGAGGCAGGATAGGAAGGTGGGGTCTGGTTGAAGCCTTTGCCAGTTGAGAAAGAATCAGTTCCAGCACAATTAGCAAAGACATGGGGCCCTGTTCTCTCCTGCTGTGAGCCTGCAGTTGTCTAGGACTCTCACCAGAGACTCCGTCTATAGGAAAAGGCCATGTGCTAAACTTCTTGGCAGACCCGACTGCAGGCTTTACTTTAGCAGAGCATAATCTCATCCACCTCAGCCTCTGAGCCGCCCTATAATCCCACTTAGCAAAAGAAAGAGAAAAGGAATCATGAAGTTTCCCTTGCAGCCTTTTAAGGTGTAACTTCAGAGATATTAAAATGATAAAAGCTGTCTTAGTTTTCCGTTTACTTTGAAGGGAAATATCCTGACAGAAGCAATTGAAGGAAGGAGGAGTTTGTTCAGGCTCATAGGTGGTGTCCTTGGCCGTGGAGAGGGAGCTACGGTGAAGGAGTGTGAGGCAGTTCCTCCTACTGCATCTGCAGTCAGGAAACAGAGAGCAAAAAATGCGCTCGCTCACTTTCTCCATTTTTCCAGTCCAAGATTTTAGCTCATGGGATTGTGCTGCCCACAGTTCATCTCCTGGATAAGTCTTGATCCTGTCAAGTTGACAGTCAATGTTCGCCCTCATAGTGCTCACTGCTGAGGCAATTCATTTTAACTCTTTCTTGAAGAGCCCATACCACACACTTGGCTACGTCTTACTTTCTCTTTGAGGTAGTGCCCACCCACGCGCTAGAGTGTGGCTTACTTTCCTCTGAGTGCCTCTTTCTCTCCTAATGCTTGTGCTCAGGAGGGTTTTTAGTTCATTTAAAGGGTGGAGGATGACTGTGCTCCTAGGTGAGTAAACAGCACCTTCTACTGAGAAATTACTCATTGCTGGGAACCGAAGAGGGCGTTCTATAAGTGCATCCAGGTGAAGTGAGACTGCAGGGGAATGTGGGAATATTAAAGCCACATTATACAAACCAACAAAAGGGTATAACTCCCTCCCTTGAACTCCGTGAAGTGGTGGACATGTAGCACCATGACAGCACCCCAGGACTACACAAGGATTCATCCATCTGATAATGAAGGCAGGGCACACCTGCTTGTTCCTGGAGCTTCTATTCAATCTGGTCCCCCTCTGTTGGTGTAGCTCCTCATGCCTCTGCCCACCTGTTTGATAGTCTAGACTGCCTCTCTCTTCCAACTCTCCATCCAATGCTGTGTTTGTAGCTGATGACGCTCCTCAACCCCGATGCGCCCGAGGCCTGGCTTCTTTGCTTCTTCGCAGAGGTTTCTCAGAGTCTGTTATCTGTTCAGTAGACTCTCACATTTCTATAGCCCACGCCTGAAACATCCTGAACTCTGTTGTAGCCAAACTCATATTCATTCTGTAACCACATACATATGTATGTATGTATGTATGTATGTATGTATGTATGTATGTATATGTATATGTATATGTATGTGTATATATTTTATTGGGTGCTGTGTGAAATGAGTACATTTTGGCAATTAAGATTGGAACGAAAGGGGCTGGAGAGATGGCTCAGTGGTTAAGAGCACCTGACTGCTCTTCCAGAGGTCATGAGTTCAATTCCCAGCAACCACATGGTGGCTCACAACCATCTGTAAAGAGATCTGATGCCCTCTTCTGGTGTGTCTGAAGACAGCTACAGTGTACTTACATATAATAAATAAATAAATCTTTAAAAAAAAAAAAAAAGATTGGAACGAAAGAAGCTGCATTATCTGTGACTAGATTACCAGAGTAGGCAAGCTGCTGCCATTTAAACCACTGTGCCTTGTAAAATTATTATTATTATTAATTATTATTGTTATTATGTTTTTTTTTTCGGAGCTGGGGACCGAACCCAGGGCCTTGCGCTTCCTAGGCAAGCACTCTACCACTGAGCTAAATCCCCAGCCCCGTTAATATGTTTTTTGAAATAGGGTTTTTCTGTGTAACAGTCCTAGCTGCCCTGGAACTCACTTTGTAGACCAAGCTGGTCTCGAACTCACAGAGATCTGGTTGTCTCTGCCTCCCAAGTGCTGAGATTAAAGGTGCACACCACCCAGATTGGTTTGCAAACTTATTCTTTGTTGTTTTGTTTTGTTTTGTTTTGTTTTTTTGGTTCTTTTTTTTCGGAGCTGGGGACCGAACCCAGGGCCTTGTGCTTCCTAGGTAAGCGTTCTACCACTGAGCTAAATCCCCAGCCCCTCGTTTTGTTTTGTTTTATTGGCAACTTAAGGTTAGGAGTGTTTTATTTTTAACTTTCTTTCTTTCTTTTTTTTTTTTTAAACTTTTTTTTTCTTTTTTTTCCGGAGCTGGGGACCGAACCCAGGGCCTTGTGTTTGCTAGGCAAGCGCTCTACCGCTGAGCTAAATCCCCAACCCCCTATTTTTAACTTTCTAAAGCTTGAAAATAATATAGCCTGGTTTAGATGAGTTTTCAGGCTGAATGTATTTGCATGCAGCTCAGTTTCTGCCTGACAAGGAATTCCTGGAACCCTAAGTGGGTGCCTATGTGCATCCATGAGTGGGAGTGGCAAGCAGACTACACTCTACTGGGAATGACTCTTCTCCCACTCCCTTGGTAAGGGTCTAACAAACGTAGGCATTTTTCCAGTCTTAGACAGCTAGTGTGGATCTGAATGTCACCCGAGAGGCATTCACCATGTACAAGAAGTCGTCCTTGATCTCCTCTCTCTCATACGTCTTGGAGATAGGCTCACACATGCTCACCATGTCGTGTCAGGTCACTACGAGGAAGAAGGCTTGATTATTGTGAGCTGTAATTGTTTTCCATTTATCTTCATGAGCTTACCCATGTTGACATGGTTGGGTTGATTTTGTCATGGACCAGCAGCTGCCTGTCACCTTTGTAATGTTCTATGATCCTTGAAACCTTTGTGGGTGCAAGATGTCTTCCTATCTTTGTGTGAAGCTTCGGCGCTGTGTGAAGGTCTCTGACCACATGGCTTGGGGATCTACGATTTGGATAAAGAACCTGCATTAACTTTGTCCAGCTGTCCTGCCAAATTCTGTCTCCCAAGGGTGGGAATTAAAGTTGTGCACCACTGTGCCTACACCACATGCTTGGCAGTTTTGAATTTTCTTTTTAAGGTTTATATCATACTCAGTTTTTAAAAAAAGGCTTATTTATTTTATTTATATGAGTACACTGTAGCTGTCTTCAGATATACCAGAAGAGGGCAACAGATCCTCAGGGCCTCTGGAAGAAGTCAATGCTGTGAATGACTGAGCCATCTCTCCAGCCCCCACCCTCAGTTTTTAATTCATATGTATTTAAGACTTTCCCAAAAGTAAAAAAAAAAAAAAAAGTGCCAAGTGCCTTCTTCTATAAAAATGAACACATGGAGGGTTGGGGATTTAGCTCCGTGGTAGAGCGCTTGCCTAGCAAGCGCAAGGCCCTGGGTTTGATCCCCAGCTCCGAAAAAAAAAAAAAAAAAAAGAAAAAAGAAAAAAAAAATGAACACATGGGATTTTTGTTTATTTATTTACTTATTTACTTATTTTGGGATTCTTTTTTGTGTGTTTTTTTGTTTTTGTTTGTTTGAGACAATGTAAACCAGTCTGCCTTGAACTCAGCAGAAATCTGCCTGCCTCTGCCTTCCAAGTGCTGGGACAAAGAAAGTTCTTCATTGAAGCCTTACATATAATTGGAAAAAACGAAGACTTACAAAATTGGTTAGTTACCTTATAATTGCTACTCTAAACTTAAGTCATATAAACATTGAAAGGTGAACTCAAGACACACAAGCACAGTGACAATTATCCACTTAGGTCAAAATGTCTTTTTTTTTTTTTTTTTTTTTGGTTCTTTTTTTCGGAGCTGGGGACCGAACCCAGGGCCTTGCGCTTCCTAGGTAAGTGCTCTACCACTGAGCTAAATCCCCAGCCCCAGGTTAAAATGTCTTGTATTAAGGGGCAAACCACTAAGAAGTAAGGAATATAAACCACAGAGAAAGCATTAACAGAAATTGGCTTTTGCTTTTCTTTTAAATATGGAACTTACTGATTCAATGAGCAGAGATCGTAAGTCTAACATTGACTGTTGGTGAAATACTAGTTTTATTTTGATGACTATACATATACTTATGTACATGTACACTTAACATATTATATACTAAAATACCAATGTTTTAATACCAAATTTATTTAAAATACCAAAAGATGTGTTATACAATAATCCCAACAACAAACTATGTATAGACTGGGGAGTGAGTGAGCGAGTGAGCGAGCAAATGTGTGTGCGCGCGAGCACGCGTGTGTGTGAGCGAGTGTGTGTGTGAGCGAGTGTGTGTGTGTGTGCGCGCGCGTGCGTGCGTGCGTGCGTGCGTGCGTGTGTGTGTGTGTGTGTGTGTGTGTGTGTGTGTGTGTGTGTGTGTGTGTGTCGCGCATGCGTATACAGACGCGAGACTCCATTTCCCACAATCCTCTCTGTACTTCCGGTGTGGCCCAGTAGCGGGATCGCTAGGCTTCCGCGTTCCGGGCCTGTCGCTGTGGTAGAGGCGGCAGCGGCGGCGGCGGCGGCGGCGGGGTGGCCGATAGGGACTCGGGCTACAGGAGTAGGGCTCCGGGCATGGACGTTTCGGGGCAGGAGACCGACTGGCGTAGCGCCGCCTTTCGGCAGAAGCTGGTCAGCCAAATGTGAGTGTGGTCAGGGGCAAGAACCGGGTGGTCGGACCTTCCGGGCGGGGAGGGTGAGGCCGAGTTAGACCGGCTGTTGACCCTGGCGAGAACCTGCGGCGTCCGCTAGGCGCCGGATAGGTGCAAGGGTCCTCCCGTGGTCTTCCTGGCCTTTCTTGGCAGACAGGGACTGCTGGCTAGTTTTTCTGGGGTCGAACTCTGCAAACCCAGCAACCCCGGCTAGTGAGTCATCGTCCTGAGCCGCCTCGTCATTTGTGTGCTTGAGTGCAGATTTTTCTCTGCTTCGATTCGCACCGAATATAGAAAGAGAAAGAGGCAGCCAGAGGTTTTACCCAGTGTAACGCGTGTCTTCTTTTACAAAAAAATAAGTAAACAAAACGAAAACCACACCAATGAGTTGGAGGAGGGTGGATAGAAGATAAAATTGGAAGATTGGTATGTGTTTGGGTTATAGGCAATGGGAACAGAGAAGAGTGCTCCCGTTTCTTCCACAAGGTGTGTCAACTTGGCCAAAGGGTAGCAGGAAATAGCTGTGGGAACTTAGGGAGTGAAGGGCCAGGGTGCCCTCTGCCCACGGAGCATTGCTGAGTGTTTGTTTCGCTTAGCCATTTTACTGAGTTTCCTGAAGTGTTTAGAAAATTGCCTGTGGCACAGCCTTTCCCCTGAGGGTTGGTACTATCGGTTGGTAGAGAAACACTACAGTTGTGTCAATGCTCAGTCATTTTTGTGGGTGCTAAAGTGTCGATTAGTTGAGTAGACTGTAGCAGCCTCGTAGAGTAGGTGACAGATTGAGCTCTAGAGAGAAAAGTAGGAGGGTGATAGGCCACCGTTCCCAGCAGATGATTGTGAAAGCATCACGAAGGACTGTTGTAGGTGGAGAGTTTTGGATCTTTGAAGCAAAGTAGTCAAGGATACGTCATGGGGATGAGCAGATGCTGGCATGGTTAGTGATGGGCGTTTTGGCCAAACAACTGGTACCTAGAGTTTACATGTGGTCTGCCTTGAGGTTGTGCAGCATTAGTGTTGGGAAGGCCCCTGAGTCCCTGGAGATGAATTAGGGACCCAAGAGAGGCCAAATAAGGCAATTTGGGTTTTTTTTTTCTTCGGAGGGGTTGGTGGGAGTTCTGTCTTTTTTCACTTAGATTACTGTCTAGGGTATGGTATCATTTGGTTGTAGAAGACTTAGTTAGCAGAGATCATAAAGACCAGCATTAGATGCTGGAACTTGAAAGAGGAAGACAGATTCCAGAGAAAGGGGAATGAATATGTGGACACATTGGTGACTAACTGGATGGAGGGGGTGGGGGTGGGGTGGAGCAAAGCTGTTTGGAAGGAAGCTGGGCTAAAGCAGAGAAGCCTCAGTAGGGCAGAAGGAGTGGGTATCGTGTCAGTGGTTTGGTACCACTACAGAATGGCCCTCGGACAGTTTTGTAGGCAGTTCAGCAAGCTAGTGTTTTTGTTTCTTAATTTTTTTTTTAGGTTTATTTTATTTGTATGAGTGTTTTTGCTTGCCTATATATAAGTGCACCATGTATGTCTGGTGCTCTTAGAGGTCAGAAGAGAGTATAAGATTCCCCGGAACTGTAGCTACAGGGGGGCTATGAACTCCCTTGTGAGTGCTGGGAATGAAACCCGGGTCTTCTTCAAGAGCAGCCTGTGAGTGCTTTTAACATCTGAGCCAAGTCTCCAGCCCACAAATACAGTGTTGATATACTTGAGTTATCTCTAAGTGAAGGGCAAGGATTCTTTGGGAAAGCCCAGTGTAGCGGATCTAGAAGAGCAAGTTGTCATCACAGACAGACAGAGGAGGGAGGGCTGTAGAAGTATCTGAGGTCTGGAGGAAGACTGAAGTGTACTGGATACACCATAATACAGCTGCCTCGTGCCTTGTAAGGTGCCTTGTATCTCTGTAAGATATTGCTGCTTGTTTTTGCTGTAGTAACAAATCCCATGCATCTAGCATTTTAAAACTACACAGATTTATATTTGATCATTTCTTTGTGTCAGAGGCACATGTAACATTTGATGAGTGTTAGTTCCAGGGCTGAAACCAAGATGCTAGCAATACACACTTTTCGATGGAACCTTTAGGGACAGAATCTACTTTCAATTCCATTCAAGTTGCTATTCAGATTCTACTTCTCACACTTGTCAGGCTGAGGAGTCCTCTTTCCTGGCCATTTGTCAGGGGCCAGGTTTTGTTCCTGGAGATGGACTGTATCTTGTGCTTTCTTTGTGGCCTATTTTAACATTGGCTGGTTCTTCTGACACTCTCTAAATTCAGCTAGAGACCATTTTGTGCATTTCACAGATCAGTTTGGAATAATGGAACATAATCTTTTTTTTTTTAAAGATTTATTTATTTATTTATTTATTTATTTATTTATTATAAGTACACTGTAGCTGTCTTCAGATACACCAGAAGAGGGCATCGGATCTCTTTACAGATGGTTGTGAGCCACCATGTGGTTGCTGGGAATTGAACTCATGACCTCTGGAAGAGCAGTCGGGTGCTCTTAACTGCTGAGCCATCTCTCCAGCCCGGAACATAATCTTATTGTCTGTATCTTTAATCACATCTATAAAGTCCTTTTTTGGGATATGGTGAAAGATGGTCAGAGGTTCTAGGGACTGGGGTGTGTGTATCTTTGAGGAGGAGACAACATTTGTCTACTACATTTGGGTGAGCTCTTCAATGGTTGCTGTCTAAGAGTAAAAGTTATCTTAGTTTGCTTTCTGTTGCTGTGAAAAATACCATGACCAAAAGCAACTTGGGGAGGAAAGGGTTTATTTTATGTTACACTTTATCACCACCCCCAACCCCATCAAGAAAAGCCAAGTCAGAAACTCAAGTAAGGCCCAAGGGGCTGGAGAGATGATTCAGTCCCTGGATAAGACCACTTGTAGCTCTTACAAAGTCACCAGGGTTCAATTCCAGGCACTTGCAAGGTGACTCACAGCCATCCATGATTCCATTTCCAAGGGTTCCAAAGCCCTCATCTGACATCAGTGGGTAGCAGGCATAAACTGGTGCAGTAAACATACAGGCAAAACCTTTGTGCTTATAAAAAAGTAAATAAAAATCAGACAGCTGTGATAGTGCATGCTGTTAATCCCAGCACTTGGGAGGCAGAGACAGGCAGATCTCTGAATTTGAGGCTAGCCTGAATGGTCTACAGAGAGAGTTCCTGTACAGCCAGGACCCTGCCTCAAAACAAAACAAATTTATTTTGAGCAGACCCCAGACTGAGGACCTGAAGCAGAGGCTGTGGAGTGTGCTGCACGCTGGCTTGTTCTCCACGGCTTGCTCAGGAGTGCTTTTGGTTACAATCCAGGACCACCTACCCAGTGGTGGCACTGCCTACAGTGTGCTGGGCCTTCCATGTTGATTACTAATCAAAAGAATTCAACACAGGCTTGCAGGCCATATTCTCCTTGAGGTTCCACTCTTCCCAGATGACTGTCACCTTTGTCAAGAAGACATTTTAAAACTAACCAAGCTTATTGGGTGTTTTCCCTGCTTTGGTTTGCTTGTTTTCTCTCTAGGGTTTACTTTGCTGGTGACTTGATTTCCTGTGTTGGTAGAGTTTAAGAAGATTTATACTGGGCTAATCCACACATCTTTAGATTTCACATTACTTCCTCCAGTGATGATGCTGTTGTTTAAATTTGGCCATTTTAGGAGGCACTTTAGACCATAGTGACTTGTATTAGATGAGGAATAATGAAAGTCTAGGGCTGAGGAAGTAGCTCCCATGAAAGTCCTATGTAGTCCTCATGAAACCCTGTGTTCAGTTATTGAGGAGTGGGGAGCAGACTAAAACCCTGGGAAGGTTCTGGAACATTTCAGTGGAGAGGAAGCATCTTTCATTGAGGAAAAAGCAAGTTTGACAATTCTGACTGGAGTTTAGCCTTCTTAGCCTTTCCTAGACTGCACAGATAGAGCAGTGTGCAGCCTGGTGCCTCCATCAGGCAGTCCACTGCCCTGTGGTCCAGCTTCTTGGTCTTTCCACTTTAACTTTCATCAAAGCTCTTCCTTTGTTTCTTTGGTCTTACTTGCTGGAGGTTGAGGTCTTGCCTTGCCTGTGCTCAGCATGTGCTCTGCTACTGACCTGTACCTTTAGTCCCTGTTGTCTCTTTAAAACAACTGTCAGTGAGTATTTGGGGTATTGAGAAGACTGTGACCAAAGAATCTCTCCACCGTTGTCATGGGCAGCTTTTCTTTGTTTAGGTGTCTGCTTTGTACCACTTGCTTTAGACCCTTCCCTGTCCTTCATCTACAGTGGGTCACCCCACTGTGATTCAGCGCTTTTTAGTTTCTCAGGGAACTCTAGTCCTCTGTAGTAGGAAGAATATAGGAGGCAGTACTTTCCTGGGGTCACCTGATCAACCTCTCCTATTACAGTGACCATTATGTTGTGAAACTCTGGAATCTACCCCTTCTCATTGACTTTGTGACCTTGGGCTCTGCTTGACCTTTCTAATCTGGAACTGCATCTGTGAAATGGTACTTGTCTAGTTTGTCTCACAAGGATACTGGGAGGGACACTGAAGAGACTTGTGTGCGAGTTTCGTAGGCAGAACTGGGCAGAAAACTCAGTGTTTGGTGAAGGTGGAATTCCTAAACCCAGGTAGTGGAATGCAGTGGCGTTTAAAGGAACCCAGAGGAGGAGAGTAGGTAGAAAAAGATTGATTGGTTTATACTGACTTTTAATGAAGCACCTGTACTTCTAGAGAACCACAGGAGAAACCATTCTTAGGTCCTGCTGAGCAGGGTTTTGTGGGGGCTTCGGTTTTCCTTGAAGGATTTTTGGGTTAATATTTGCATGTCTCTGGTTTTCAGGCTCTTGGAAAACAAGTATGCATCTGTTCTGACTTGTCCTAACATGGAGTGGGTCACACCAAATACATAAAGCAGGAAGCAAGTGCAAGAGCATTATCAGTCACTTCTCAGCTTTTCTGGGTGTATGTGTAAGCCAGAAGTTGATATTGTTCTCAATTTCTCTCTATCATTTTTTGAGACAAGAGTTCCACTAAATTGGTGCTCACTGATTCAGCTGGGTAGGTTGGCAGCAAGCCCCAGGGACCCTGTGTCCACCTTCCCAAGTCTGGAATTGTACACACAGCTTTGTGCCTCTCAGCACTGGATATCAAACTCAGGTCCTCATGCTTTGCAGCAAGGCCTTTACCAACTGAACCATCTCTCTAGCCCACTCCCCATTCTTTTTTTTTTTTTTTTTTTCGGAGCTGGGGACCGAACCCAGGGCCTTGCCCTTGCTAGGCAAGTGCTCTACCACTGAGCTAAATCCCCAACCCCCACTCCCCGTTCTTAATTCTCCTGTTATGCTGTTCTTTTTCCTCCCTCTAGCAAGGACTTTAATAAACTGAATATTGTTATTGAGAACATAAAAACAGATAGAATATATGCGAAATAATCATAAACTTTATGTCAAGGGGAAATGTCCCCTCCTGATGAATTCTAGGTCATCTTACTCTTGGGACTTTTTATCTCTGGTGCTCTTTAATGCAGTGTGTTTCTAAACAGATACAGAAAGGAGTAGCTGCAGCTGGGGAAAGGCAGTCTGTATTTGTGTCCTGGTAAAGTGTCAGAGGGCCAAGCACAGCATGCTATGGGGCCAGGGCAGACAGGCACTTGTTGTAAATTTTGTCTGTCTGTCTGTCTCCCCCCCCCCCCCCCCAAAACATAAAAGTCTCACTATTCATGGTAGCTCATGTCTTTAATTCTAGCACTAGGGAGGCAGACCCAGGTGGATCTCTGTGAGTCTGAGGCCTGCCAGGTCTACCCAGTGAGCTTCAGGACAGCCAGAGATACATAGAGATACATGGTATTAGAGGTTGGCCATGAACTCATGATCCTCCTGTCTTATCTCCCAAGTACATGCACCATACTAGCTGTGTTGAGTTTATACATGTTGTCTGCATGCACCTCTTTTTTCCTTTATTTTATTTGTTTATTTGTTTGTTTATTTATTTGGTCTTGAGACAGGATAGCACTGAGTAGAAAGGATTATTTGAACTGGTCTTGTGATGCTAAGGCTGTAGGCATGGGCAGCTAGCATGCTCAGGTGGGTGCACGTATTCCAGTTGTTAGATGAGGGGCAGGCCTAGGAGGAGGTCATAGCTGTTTGTAGTTAGTTCTCTCTATGGTACAAATGGATGCTTATTGGACCATACTATACTGAGGCAAATTACCTTTTAATATTTGGGAGAGTAAGCATGTGTTTGTTTTCATAGAACTGGGTAAAGGGAAGCGCAAAATTAATCCCAGCCAAGTGTAGAAGTTAGAGCTGGTCCTACATCCCAGCCCCAAAGTAAGACTCAGACTCAAATTATATTTACAGATAACCTTGGCCATAGAGCTAGGCTCTTCTCTGACTAGAGCATAACTTGAAATAACCCATTTTAATCTACATTCTGCCAGGTGGCTGGTTACCTGTACTGAGGTACTATGAGCCTGTCTTGTCATATCTTCCTGGCAAACCTCCTGTGCCTGCCACTATCTCAGAATCTTTTCTGCTTGGCATATGTTCCATCTCCTATTTCTAGCCTAAGCTATAGGTCAGATTTATTGTTGACAGGTGCCACATCCATACAGACAGAAGATATTCTCTCCACAGCCAAGCAAAGTGGAAGCCTTAGAAAAGAGCCTGCTGCTACTAAGCTTCCAATTTATAACTTTAGAAAGTCTCCATAGGCCTTAGAGACTGGAGAGTGGACCTTTTATGGATTGTGGGTAGGGAAGAGGGGGGCAGGGGGAGGTTGAGAGTCTCATGCAGCCCAGGCTGGTCTTGAATTCCAGATCCTGCCTTCTTTGCCTTGCAAATATTGGTATTACAGCCACCACTCCTTCTTTCCTGATGATCTTTGACCTCTTATCATAGGCTGAGCCCTACATGACCTTTTTGCAAGTGACCCACCCACCTAGTAGAGCTGACATTCTTTATTAAGTATTGCTACTTGAGGGGAATGAAGGCCGCACATGCTCCACAGTCTGGTAGATGATAGAAAACTTGCTCAGGTCATCTCTCTCTGGTTTGATTTTCTCCTGGTTGAAGGTCTTGCCATTGTACATGTCCACCAGGCTGCTGACCATCTTGGGCAGGATGAGCATGTCCCTCAGAAGGGCCTTCACCACCTCTGGCTTCCCCATGGGTAGTGCCTCCTTTTTGGCCTTTTTCAAGTGCTTAAGTAGTGAGTGCTGATTCTGCTGAAGCCACAGGTGTTGCATATGTTGTACAGTTGGTCTGGGTCCAGTCGATGGTAGGTGGACTTGAGGAAGGTCCACTTTTTCTGTTCCATTTTAGCCATCTTGGCAACTGCTGGGGAGTGGGGGTCAGGGGAAGGAAAGCTGAGAATCTTATATTCATTTTCTGACCAGATATCTTTCTGCTGTTGCCTGATGGTGACAGAGGCTGTGGCTAGATGAAGATGGGTGTTAGCCATTCTGAGGTTGGGGACTGTGGGTACATTATCTACCTGCTACAATCACTGGCTGGGAAGATACACAAGGGGACATTTTTAAGGAATTCTAGTGAACTTTCCAAACTTCAAGAGGCAACTAAAAATCACTGAGCCACGCAGTACAGTTCAAAGGCCCCCATGTCCTATTTTTTTGTACTCTACCTTTTCCCCTCAGCTGTCTTGATGTCCAGAATGTGTTTAGTGGCTGTCCATTGCCTGTAGACTCAACTCTTAAGGGTTCATCCTGCTTCCAGCGCCTACACTTGCCTGCCCTACTTTTTCCTTGACTGCTATGCACCTAGTTTGTTCTGCCTAAAAGACCCATCCTTCCTGTGGCTGAGCTGACCAGCTCTTCTTCCAGGAGAGCTTTGCTGTCCCTGAAAGTTAGTGAAGAGAAGGCATTTCATACGAGATTGCTTGAAGGCTTGTCTCCCTAGTCTCAACTTTGTAGGGTAGGAACATCATGACCGCTTATGGGATAAGCATCCATTCTCATCTAGCGTGAGTGTTAATGGTGCACAGGATTCTTGAGCGCTGCTTCGGGCCTGTTGAGGTGTTGTGGTTCTGGGGCTTACTGTTGGGTAGCTAGCTTGGGTAAAGATAGAAGTAACACATGAAAATATTGGCCAACCAACTAAATCAGCTTGGGCCACATAAAATGAAAACAGACCATGTTTCTAGAAGACCCTCTGGCAACACTCTATTCTACTAATCTTAAATTGTTCATTCCTCATTCATTTCTTCCAAAGAAATAATCCAAGAGTGTTCATACCCTAGTGAAATGAGGATGCTCACTACTACATCATGGGATGGAGCTTTTTAATTTTTTTATGATTTTTATTTATTTTTTTATTTTATTTTATTTATTTATTTATTTATTTTTGGTTCTTTTTTTCAGAGCTGGGGACCGAACCCAGGGCCTTGCGCTTCCTAGGCAAGCGCTTTACCACTGAGCTAAATCCCCAACCCCATGATTTTTATTTTTAATTTTGTGTGTGTGTGTGTGTGTGTGTGTGTGTGTGTGTGTGTGTGTAGGAATGCACATAAGTACAGGTGCCCTTGGTGGCCAGAATCTCCTGGAGCTGGAGTTCCAGGTGGTTGTGAGCTGCCTGACGTAGGCTCTGGGAATCAAATTTAAATCCTTTATAAGAGCAATGTTCTCTTTTTTTTTTTTTTTTTTTTTTTCTTTTCTTTTTTTCCAGAGCTGGGGACCGAGCCCAGGGCCTTGCCAGGGCCTTGCTCTTGCTAGGCAAGCGCTCTACCACTGAGCTAAATCCCCAACCCCAAGAGCAATGTTCTCTTAACCTGTGAGCTGTCTCCAACTTCTAGAGTGAAACCCCCACAGCCCCTGCCCCCACAGGGTTCTTTGTGTAGATCTGTGAATCAGGCTGCCAGTTTATCAGGATGTAGTTTAAAATTAAAAAGAAAGAGCTCAGTGGTGGTGGCCCAGACCTTTAATCCCAGCACTAGGGAGGTAGAGGCAGGCAGATCTCTTGAGTTCAAACCCAGCCTGGGTTGGGGATTTAGCTCAGTGGTAGAGCGCTTGCCTAGGAAGCGCAAGGCCCTGGGTTCGGTCCCCAGCTCCGAAAAAAAAAAAAAAAAAAAAAAAAAAAAAGAACCAAACCCAGACTGGTCTACAGAGTGAGTTCCAGGACAGCAAAACCTACCTGGAAAAATCTTGTCTTAAAAAAAAAAAAATCCTTCCATTTTGAGTGTGTTCCGTTATTCGTATCGAGAATGTGTGTCAATAATTCCAGTACTTGCTGCAATTCCAGGACTTCAAGGTAGCTTGGGCTACACAGCTACTAGGTCCTGTCTTTAATAATCTAGGAGAGTATAAACTCTTATAATGTATTCTATACATAAGCAAAGAGACTCCTAATCCTAGAGAGCCAAAGGGATTTAAAGGGCTTGCTTCAACTATCAATTAGTTTCTCTTTTTTCTTTACATTATTTTACTTTTAAAGATACCTCCCATGATGAATATCTCTCTTCTTTAAAACTTATTTATTTATTTACAAAATACCCACCTTAGTAGAATGGCCAAGAACCTCTGTACCTCTGGACTCCACCACCTGAGTTTAAGAATGTCGTGGTAGAAATGGCTCCCAGACTATGCAAGTGCTACCAACAAAGCTGCACCCCCCATCCCCAGTCTTTTTGTTTCTTTTCCTGAGACCGGGTCTTGCTATGTAGCCCAGGCTACACTTGAACTTAAATACTCCAGTCTTTTGAGTGCTGGGATTAAAGGAGTGCACTACCACTGCTCAGCTTTATTTTTATGTTCTGTGTATGATTGTTTTGTCTGTGTGTATGTATGTGTACCATGTGCATGCAATGCCCAGAGAAGCCCAGAGAGGGTACCAAGTTCCCCAGAACTGGAGTACTGTGGTTGTAAGCTGCTGTGTGGGTACTGGGAGCCTATTCCAAGGTGGATGTAGTCACTACTTTCTGGGCTTCTCATGTAGAAAGAGTCAGGGTTGGATTAGGATGTGGTCTGTAACACATTCTCTTGAGCAGTTTCGTGAGTGGTAGCAGTTTACATCCTCACGGCAGTGTCAGGAAATTGTACTTGTTTGACATTTGCACCTGGCATTTTCAAAGCCTCTACCTTTATAGCAAGTGGTCTTTTTAAATCTGAGATCCTCTCTGGGACAGTGACAGTAGGACTATTCACGGTGGTTTCAGGAGAAATCTATGAAGAACAGAGGGGTTGGATTTGGTGGCCATGTAGACGTGTGCATGTGTGAGTGTGGTTTCATACATGAGCATGCAGAGGGAAGAAGGGAGGCACAGTGCTATGGTAAATATTATTTGGGGGTTTCTATCCCACCTTTGATTATTTAGTTCCTAAATAAAAGACACTAAACGTTTATATTTACAATAAGTCTTTAAGCACTGGAGTTGGGCCAATATCACCCCTCTGTGCTATTCCGTCTCCCTCCCTGTCAATGACCCTGAGACATCACTTGCCATGTTCCACCTGGGCTGTTCCTACTCCCAACAGGCTGGCCCTCGTGACCACGTGCTCACAATCCACTTCCTGAATGGTGGAAGGAAGCTTCTCCCCCTGTGTCCTCTCTCTTTCTCCTTGTTCCTGCCTGAGACCTCAAGCCTGGGAACTTTGCTCTGCCCCCTCTCTTCTGCCCAGCCCAGGCTGTAAGCATCTTTATTAAGCAATCAGAGATAACTTGGTGGACAAACTGTACATAACTAAAACTGATCTCCTTGTCTTGGAGCACCAGATCTTGGGGTACAGAATTTGAACACATAGCCACACCAAACCAACCCCTACAGCAGAAGTCAGATATCCACGCCTGTAGAGAAAATTTATGCTGTACTGATTCTGAGAGATGGGTGCAAGATGATCTGGGTTGTGAGTGTCTGTCAGTTCCAGTACTTTTGAGGAGAAATGTCCCAACAGAAGCCTGGAAAAGCACTCTTCTGAAAGGGGCATAGGATGGGCCTGCTGAAAAAGTAGACCTTGTGGTTTTTAAAAAGCAGGGTGAAAGGTTCAGGCACTGACCTGAGTTGATCCTTGGAACACAAATAAAGGAGAAAGGAAGAATCATATCTACAAAGTTACCTGTTAACCTCCATACTTTCCACATTTTTCTTTGTCTGTCTATCTGTCTCTGTCAGTGTCTGTCTCTCTCTCCCTATCTCCCCTCCTCCTCTCCCCACATCTACACATACACAGTAAGATTTTGTTTTTCATTAAAAAAAAAACAAAACAGACTATTATAACCAAAGAGGGATCACTTAAGATGGTTCTGTTTGGTAAGCAAAACAAATACCTAATTTAGAGACCAGAATGTAAGGAGGGGCCAAGGCTTATTCACCTCTCAGGTACCTACTACATATAGTACCTCAGAGACTCATCTCTGTCCTTAATGAACTTCCTCTGTTCATTTTCCCAGAAAAGGACTGTGGAAAGGGGGTTACAGACATTGAGTCCTTGGCCTCAAAGAAGGAACTCTGTGGCAGCAGCCTCAGCCCTGCCTTTCTCTTGTTTTGGTCACTATAGCCAGAACTCAGGGTGTAGCACTTCATTCCCTACCAGATAACATTATAGGGGATTGAAAACAGGAAAGTGTTTCTGTAATCTCTTTGCCCAGTCGTGTCATTATTGACATAAGAGAACATTTCCCCTAGACCCGTATGCTTGTAATATGACCGAATGTCTGTTTTGTTGGGAGATATGTGCACACATACTTTTCAGAGTCTAGTTCTGAGCTGTAGTTTTTTTCTTCCTGCCTGAAGCTGTTTCCTCTGCCTCAGTTGGTTCTGGCTGGACCCTGTGTACCCACAGCTTCCATTCACCAGGGGCACAGACCGTGCACAGTCATCCCTTCTGCTTGAGGAAAACATCACTTACTGCTCATTTGGGGAAGAGTTCTTCCATGGATTGTTGAACATTTCTAGAAGTAGAGATAATAGGAAAAAATTTCCTATTTCCTTTGAGAGGTAACAATGTACGGCCAGTTTTCTTTCACATGCATTTTCTATTCTCTTTTGGACTATTGTAACTTACACCTAGGATGCCATGTGTTTTAGCTGTGACTGCTGATCTCTAAAGATAGGCTCCCTGCCCCAGTACCACAAAACCATGTAGGCAGAGTGTTGTGTGATTTTGCTTGGTGACAGTTGAGATGTGCAGGAGCCCCAGGCTGACATCAGATCAGGGATTAAAAGGTCTTTCCAGCTCTTGGTTCTTGTTTGAGGCCGTGCCTGACTACATTATCTCTGGCTGTCCTGGAATTCACTGTGTAGACCATGAACTTGCAGAGGTATGACTGCTTTTGAGTGTTGAGACTGAAGGCCTAGACCACCGCTCCTGTTTTCTTAGGTTTTTTTTTTTAATATATATATTTTTAAAGATTTATTTATTTTATGTGTTTGAGTACACTGTTGCTGTCTTCAGACACACCAGAAGAGGGCATTGGATCACTTACAGATGGTTGCAAGCCACCGTGTGGTTGCTGGGATTTGAACACAGGACCTATGGAAGAGCAGTCAGTGCTCTTAACCACTGAGCCATCTCACAGCCCAGTTCTCTTGAGGTTAAACCAACAGGTTGAAAATAGCAGAGGCTCCTGTAATTTGAGGCAGCTCAGAGTTTGAAGACAGACAGACAGACAAACAGACAGGCTCTTCTTCAGATTAACCCTCATTGATTTCAGTCACTGGTATTCCTGGGAGCAGAAGGAGAGTTCAGTTGAGCAGCTGAGAGAAGTGTGAAGAGAAAATGTGCAAGTCTCTGCTCTCTTCAAGTCCAAAATGTCCATTCCTGTGTGTAGACAAATAGTTAAATTCTGAAATACATTATTTTTGTAAGCCTGGGGTTGGAGAGACACCTCAGTTGTTGGGCGTGCTTACTGAAGTTTCAATCCCAGCACCCATGCAGCAAGCTGGGATCTTACAGACACACGTGTAACTCCAACTCTGAAGAGTTGAGTGCTCTTTCTGACCTCCGTGTGTGTACAGATTTACATCTACACACAATGTGCTCATACACACATGGGTGAATGACTCTAAAGTCAGGGAACCCGCTAATGTCTGAAAACTGCATGTTCGCTGATAAAAAGAAGAAACTGTAGTATAGTTTGGCTGATGTGTCTTGGCTACCTGTAAAGTCCAGAGCCCAGGTATTTGCTTTGGTGGCCAAATAATTGATGCCTCACCATTCCCTCCTTCTAAGGTGAAACCACCTAGATACTGAGACAGAGAACTGGCTGCTGTGCCATCAGAAGGTGGACAGGGATGTGGGATGCTGCTGCTCAGAAGACTACATGTGAGCCAGGCCTGTGGGAAGGACAGACAAACCTTTGAATGTGGGATGAGGTGACACGTTGGAGCTGCAGCTAGAAGGAACCTTTCAGCTCTATTGGCTTTGCCTACCTTCAAGTCCCTACCAACTTCAGCTTTGTGACCGGAAGAATGCTTGGTGTGTTGATAGAAGAGAAGCTTTGTGTCTTTTAGCTGACGTAGGAAGGGTTAGAAATGTGACTTAGCAGGGAACAGAGTCCAGAGATAGAATACTTGCCTAGCATGCACAACCCTGGATTCCATCTTGAGTACCACAAAGAAAAATGAATCAGGTTTTCCTCACCATGGCTGATGTTCATTGAGTGACTCATATCATCTTAGAACAGAAAGACATTTTAGCTCATACTCACAATGGGCAAGCAAATTTCCAAGTTTTTGAACTAGCTTTAAACTTTTAAGAAGTTTTTTATTTTAAGACTTATTTTAAATTGTGTTTCAGGGTATTGTATGTGCAGGTGCCTGAGGAAGCCAGAAGAGGGAGTCAGATCTGGAGCTGTAGTTGCAGGTGGTAGTGAGCCACCAGACAAAGGTGCTGGGAACTGAACTCTTCTGGAAGAGCAGTACAAAGTCTTAACCTCTGTGCCACCTCTCCATCCCCAGAAGTTTTCTGTTTTTGTGCTACATTATGTGCATTTTCTCTCTTTAAAAATAATTATGTATGTGAGTGCTTTGGCTATGTCTGTGTACATACACTACATGGCACTTCTGGCACTTACGGTAGTCAGAAGAGGGCATTAGATCCCTGGAACTGGAGTGACTTAGAGTAACTCGTCTTAGTCCTTCCATTGCTGTGAAGAGACGCCATGACCAAGACAACTCTTATTAGGACATTTCATTGGAGCTGTCTTACAGGTTCAGAGGTTTAGTTCATTATCATCATGGTGGGAAGGATGGCAGTGTGCAGGCAGGCATGGTGCAGGAGGAGCTGAGAGTTCTACATCTTCATCTGAAGGCTGCTAGCAGAAGACTGTCTTCCAGGCAGTTAGGATGAGAGTTAAAGCCCACACCCACAGTGACATACCTATTCCAACAAGGCCACACCTAATAGTGCCACTCCCTGGACTGAGCACATACAAGCCATAGTATTCCACCCTCTGGCCTCCATAGGCTTGTTCAAACATGAGTCTGTGGGAGCCATACACAAACACAGCATAATGCAAAATACATTTAGTCCAGCTTCAAAAGTCTCCATAGTCTATGGTACTCTAAACAATGTTAAAAGTTCAAAGGCTTTTCTGAGATCCCTAATTCAAGACAGGAAACCAGCTGGACAAATTCCAATTTCTGCATCTTCATGTCTGATGTCAAAGCAGTTTTCAGATCTCCAACTCCCTTTTCATTTTTGTTGATGACTACAACAAACTTCTTCCTGGGATGGCTCCACTCCCTGTTAGCAGCTTTCCTCAGCAGATAGCCCACAGTTCTGGTGTCTCTGAGACAGCTTCAATGTTCCAGTGTTCCAGTGTCTGGGACCCATGATCTTCTGGGCTCCTCCAAAGGGCTAGTGTCACTTCTCCAGCTCTGCCTTCTGTAGCACTCTAAACTGATCCACTCCACTGCTACTCTGTTCTTGGTCATCATCCCATGGTACTGGCGTCCCTACAATACGCTGGGGTCTTCCATTGCAACTAGGCTTCATCAATAGTCTCTCACAGGCTCTCTTCATGGAACCAAGCCTTAACTCCTTTGCATGACCCCTTCAGTCCTGGGCCATCAACTGCACCATGGCCCCCCTGTTCTATTACATTATCACCATCTCCTTCACTGGAACTTGCTCCTTAGGCTGACTTTGAACTCAGAGCTACATATCTGTTTCCTAAACACTGGGATTAAAGGTATGGTCCACCAAGTCTGGATTTAAGTTTTTCTTCACCTAGAACTTGGCTCTGTTCTAGGCTGGCCTTGAACTCAGAGATCTGCTTATCTTTGCCTCCTGGGATTAAAGGTCTGTACTACTGTGCCCGTACTACTTAGCTGGGTGGGATATTGCCCCAAGGTCACTACTCCCTTAATTCAATTTAATATCCTTGAATACAGGATTCATCTATATTTCACTTCCTGGTGCCCCTTTAATATTCAAACCATATATTTTCTAATTTTCCTTTCTCAACTTGCTATGCTTGTTTAAAATGCTCTTCATTCGATTTAACCAGAGAACAAAGTCTATGATGGGCATTTCTGAGAATTCCTTTTTCAATGCAGTTAACCTTAGTCTTAGGCAGACTCTTCAGACAAGGGCAAAAAGTATTCACGTTCTTCACCAAAGTACCACAAATACAGTCTCTAGGTCACATATTGAAATTCTTCACTGAAACCTCTTGGGCCAGATTTGCACAATTGAAATCACTCTCAGCAGCAAAGTCTTTCATATTTCTACTAGGATAGCCCATTAAGCCCCATTTAAAGCATTCCATTGCTTTACAAATCTACATTTTTCCAAACAAAGGCATGGTCAGGTCTGTCACAGCAATACCCCACTCCTGGCACCAAATTCTGTGTTAGGGTTTTACTGCTGTGAACAGACACTATGACCAAGGCAAGTCTTATAAAGGACAACATTTAACTGGGGCTGGCTTACAGATTCAGAGGTTCGGTCCATTATTGAGGCAGGAACATGGCAGCATTCAGGCAGGCATGGTGTAGGCAGAGCTGAGAGTTCTACACCTTCATCAGAAGACTGCTAGCAAAATACTGACTTCCAGGCAGCTAGGATGAAAGTCTTTTTTTTTTTTTAAGATTTATTCTTTTTTTCGGAGCTGGGGACCAAACCCAGGGCCTTGCGCTTGCTAGGCAAGTGCTCTACCGCTGAGCTAAATCCCCAACCCCGATTTATTCATTTATTATATATAGGTACACAGTAGCTGTCTTCAGATACACCAGAGGAGGGCATCGGATCTCTTTACAGATGGTTGTGAGCCACCATGTGGTTGCTGGGAGTTGAACTCAGGACCTCTGGAAGAGTAGTCCGGTGCTCTTAACCGCTGAGCCATCTCTCCAGCCCAGGATGAAAGTCTTAAAACCCATGCCCGAAGTGACACACCTACTCCAACAGGGCCACAAGTTTTAATAGTGCCACTCTCTGGGCAAGTTACTCTAGGCAAGTCACTTTCAGGCGTCTCCTCTGCCATAGCTCTCTGCTTTATTTCTTGAGACAGGGTCTCTCACTGCCTGGAGTTGGGTTACAGATGAGTGCTATTGCAGCTGTCTGCCTACATGGCACTGGTGTCCAGACTCGGGGTCTTATGCTTGTGCACCCATCACTTTACCATTGAACCTTCTCCCCAGCCCCTTGAAATTTAAAATGCATATGAATTGCAAAAGTCATTGGCCCTTTACATACGAACACTTCTCAAAGGTAGCACTCACCTCTGACTCTTGCTGTGTCTTCTGGCATGCACCTGTGGGTTTTTTTTTTTGTTTTTGTTTTTGTTTTTTTTGTTTTTTAAAAACAGGCTTCAGCTTTACTCCTCCCCCCTGCCGCCCCCTGCTCCCACTGCTCCCCCACCCCCTCCCTGCTCCCCCCCCCTTCCCTGCCTCCTCGCCCTTCGCCTTTCTCCTTTCTCCTCCTTCGCTGTTGGGATAATGTTTATATGCACTGTGTGAAGACTTGTCTCTGTCCTTCCTTGCCTGCCTAAGGCACCTTCCTCGCCTGTGTTCTTAGCAGCTTGCACGTGCTGCTTCCTTATGAGCTGTGTGAATGATATGCAGACTTTGCTATGCAGCTATACATTCTATTATCTCTCCTGCTGCTCCCAATGTGTGGCTGGGTAAATCAGTAACAAATGTTCGTGTTTTATGCCTATACACACAGGACACCGAGCACAGCAGCACACTGCACTTGACAGTTGTTTTTGCCTTTGGGCAGTAGGGGGCTGTTTTTCTGGGTACTTGTTAATTTTTCCCATGCCATTTTCTTTGTATCTCAGCACAGTTAACCTTGGGCTTCATGTTCTTTGTCAGTTTTTTCCTGGGACCTACCTTCTAGAGCCTGTAGGTGTGATAAGGATAGACATTAGGCTTTTCCAGAGAATACGTGCATGTGGTCTCTGAGATTGTTACACACTGTAAAGAAGGAGGTAGGGGTGCCTTTCCTTGTCTCTTCTAGAGATGCTAGTAAAAAAGATGACAAACATGCTGAGTACTTCTCTCTGTTAGCATGCTGAGTACTTCTCTCTGTTAGCATGCTGAGTACTTCTCTCTGTTAGCAAGCTGAGTACTTCTCTCTGTTAGCATGCTGAGTACTTCTCTCTGTTAGCAAGCTGAGTACTTCTCTCTGTTAGCATGCTGAGTACTTCTCTCTGTTAGCATGCTGAGTACTTCTCTCTGTTAGCAAGCCAACATAATAGCTGCCATCCTAGTACTGCACACCCTTTCTCACTTGTGTTCAAGGACTTTATTACTAGTGGTGTAGGTTTTAAACATTCAGGGTGAGGAGTCTCACATGCAAGCTGTGGGCTTCTATTCTAGGTGGGTGTACATAGGTAGTGATTTGCCAGCAGGCCACTTACATAATAGCTGTGGGCAGCAATTCCTACCACTTGGCAAGTGGAGGCAGGAGGATCAGAAATTCAAGGTCATTCTTAGCTACATAGTTGAAAGCCAGCGTGGGCCTTATGAAACCTGTCTTGAAATACAAACAGCAACAAGAACAAGGCCAAGAAACCCACTCAAAAGGAGAGGCCAGCCTGGGCTACAGAGCAAGATCCATGACAGTCAGAATTACATAGAAAGACCCTGTCTGAAAAAAAACACCACTAGCAACAAAATAAGCAAAACAAAAACAAGAACAAAAGCGCGCGCGCACACACACACACACACACACACACACACACACACACACACAAGAACCTTAAAAAATGGGGGTTGGGGATTTAGCTCAGTGGTAGAGCGCTTGCCTAGCAAGCGCAAGGCCCTGGGTTCGGTCCCCAGCTCCGAAAAAAAAGAAAAAAGGAAAAAAATGGGGGTTGGGGAGTCTCCTGGTTTTTTGAGCTCAGAATGGTGATTTCTGACCACAAGGGAGAAAGCCGTCTTTCTATGTTAGGCATCTGTAGGAGACCAGAGGAGCAGGTACTCTTTCCTTTCATCAGTGTGAAAGAAGGTAGGCCAAGAAAAGAGGCTGGCATTGCCTTGGATGGAGGAAGTAATGAAGAAAGCTGGGGTCAGAGTCCTAATTGAGAGCTGTGAGGGGCCCTTTGGTGATAACTAGGGCTCTAAGAACAGGGCATGGAAAAGAGGATCAGGGAACAGTTGGAGGGAAGACTAGTCTGTTTATTAGCACAGCCACAGGAGGGTCCTTTGCGAGAGTGGCAGAGTGGTCTACTGTTGAGTGTACCCCAGATGAATCAGAGTCTGGTGGGGACAGCTTTTCCTGAAGGGGCTGCAGGAACTCACTGGTACCTCATCTGGGCAGACTAATATTTCTGTGTGGTGGAAGTGTTAGGATTCCATCTCACCGCACAGTTAAGTAGCTCTGGCTGACCTAAAATTCAGAGATCTACCCACCACTGCCCCACAGAATGCTAGGATTAAAGCAATAGTTCTCACCCTCCCTAATGATGTCTGACCCTTTAATACAGTACCTCATGTTATAGTGACACCTCCACCACCATAAAATTATTTTTGTTGCTACTTCATAACTAATTTTGCTACTGTTGTGAATTTTAATGTAAATATCTGATATGTGACTCCTGTGAAAGGGTCAGTTCAACCCTAGAAAGGGGTTGAGACCTACCAGTTGAGAAATGCTGGATTAAAGGCTTGTGTTACCATGCCTAGTCCCAGCAGGGTGGGTGGGTTTCTTTCTTTCTTCCTTCCTTTCTTTCTTTCCTTCTTTCCTTCTTTCTTTCTTTCTTTCTTTCTTTCTTTCTTTCTAAAAAGATTTATTTATTTATTTATTTATTTATTTATTTATTGTATGTGAGTACACTGTAGCTGTCTTCAGACACACTAGAAGAGGGCATCGGATCCCTTACAGATGGTTGTGAGCCACCATGTGGTTGTTGGGAATTGAACTCAGAACCTCTAGAAGAGCAGTCAGTGTATATTCTTTTTTTTTTTTTTTTTTTTTTTTTTTTGGTTCTTTTTTTTTTTTGGAGCTGGGGACCGAAGCCAGGGCCTTGCGCTTCCTAGGCAAGCGCTCTACCACTGAGCTAAATCCCCAACCCCCAGTGTATATTCTTAACTTGAGCCATCTCTCTGGTTCTCCAACCCCAGGGTAGGGTTTTTTTAATGTTTCAGATATACCATATTCCAAGGGCAGCTGTGGAACTCAGGGCACCTTCCAACCCTTCTTGGGAAGGAAGTTCTATGCCAAAATGATTAGTCAGTCCCAGTAGGCTACATTCTAAACCAGACACCAAGGCAACTGTGGTCAGGAGAACTGGGTGGTACAAGAAAGGGAGCTAGTGCCTCACCCCAAGGGAGACAGAAGTGGCTATATGTGTCAAAGTGCTTGGTAAGCATTCTGGGGGTAGTCAAAAGGGACAAGATAGCAGCTAGGTCTATTCCAGTGTGGACTAGAACCAGTCACAGCCTCTGTGGTCTAAGGGAGGACCTGAAATTAACAAAGAGTCTGAATTGGGGGCCACACCCAAGACCAGAAGCGGTAAGGCGCTTGTTAGGGACAAAGTGCAAGGTGCAGGAAGGCCAGGTGCCTGCCTGCTTTCCATTCTACTGGCTAGCTTTGCTGTATGGAGAGTGATCTTCTGACTAGAAATAAGAGTAAAAATATTTTCAGTCATTTGCAGGACTGAAAACAGCAATCAAGGCATCTGGATTTATTAAATATGAAGAGACTTGTCTGTGCAGACACTGCAAATGGGATATGAGATTAGCAGAATATCGTATTGCTCTGCACAGCTCACAGCAGACCTGGCTTCTTCCAGTTGAGGTTGTGTCCAGTCCCTGTGGTGTGGTTTGTTGTTTTCGTGGTGTGCCCCACCCCCAGTATATTCAAACTTGTCAGAATAGGATTATTTTTGGCCTCTAGCTATGTTGATGCTCTTCAAACTCTGGGTCACTAAGTCAATGTCCACACCATCTGTATCATCACTACTCTCTTGGGAGGGTAGAACTCACCCTTTGGCAATGTCCTCTGGCATCTGGTAATACAGAAGTGATGAAATTGGTGCTATAAGAATTTAGCTGAGAAGCCAGCAGTGATGCTCACGTTTAATCCCACTACTCAGGAAGCAGAGACTGGCAAAGCTCTGAGTTTGAGGCCAGCCTAGTCTACAGAGCAAGTTCCAGTACAGCTAGGATTACTCAGAGAGACCTTATCTTTGGGGGTAGGGTGGAGTGGGGGTGGGGGCAAAAAACAAAACAGAAAAAAAGTAAGGAAAGGAAAGAATTTGCTGAGGAACACTGCCTCCAATGTTATTGGAAGCTCAGGAATACACGACAAGACTTGTTTGGAACTGTAGGAGTGAAAATTCAAGTGCAGGGTTGCTGAGAAAGTTTCTGCTAATGTTTGTTCTCTGAAATTGAGCTCCAGTTAGTTTCTATTCCCATAACAAAAGGAGACAACCCTGATTTACAACTGGCCCTTAGACCATCCGCTTATCAAAGAACAGGCTTTTAAAGGATTGATCATAGGAATAGTCAAGGTCTCAAGCACTATAAGGCTTGATCCATCTTTAAGCCCCCTGTGCTCTTTTCAGAAGAAGCATAATTTTGCTGGGTTTTCTGCCTTAATTCTCACCCTCGGTAACAACCATGACAGGAACAACACATTGTACTTAAGAAAGGATTCAGGCAGCACCTGCAGTGTAAATGCCCATCTGCCCTAGTGGTCAGGCCATAGTTTCCCCTCTTCGTTAAGTTGTTGAGATCTAAGCTGGAACCTGAGGGAGCTTTAAGGAGGACTGCGCAGGTGGAATACATAAGGCTAAGGCTGAGATGCGCAGGTAGTGTTCTGTTCCCTTTTGTGCTGAATCCTTTGTGTGACTACCAGAACCAGTCATGTGCTATTACTAAAAATCCATTCCTTTTCCTTTATTATCCTTTAAGGACTCAGGGTGATTTCTCATGGGAAGGCATATTAACCCATATCACTGGTACACTTGACTTACTGCTCACCAAGCACATTTCTTTGTCCAGGTCTCTGATTGTGGTTTGTTTTCCTACGGTCTCAAAGCTGTCACAGTATGCTATATCCTGGAACTGTCTGTTACCTGCATAAAGCTACCTGGTGTTCTCTTGAGTTGAGGCTGTGTTGTGTCAACTGGTAGTAGTGAAGGTCCTTGCCAGCAGTTTGGGAGGACTCTCTTAGGAGTCTGGCTCAGCCTTCAGTGATGACACAGAGCCCATCTGTGCAACTATATCCCTGTCAGACGCCTGTGCTTGCTCCCTCTTTCTGTGTCCATGTGAATGTTGGGAATATGCTACTTATCAATAGTGTTTGATTGACTTTCTGACCACCCTTGGGGCTGGGTATTGGTAGGCTGTTCTGCATCTCTAAATTCTTACTATAGTTCTGTGGTTGTTTACTTCTTGGTCACTTTTATATACCTACCAGAGGTCAGGAAGAGGGACAGGTAGGTCTTTTGAGATAAACGGGAGGCACGATTCTGAACACAGGTTTGTTTCATCTCAGTGACTTTTATCGCCTACTGGGTGATGCTTCCATTTCCAGTGAGAAGCCCTGCAGTCTCAGCACTCACACTTGATCTCGAGCACCTGCTCCTGCTATATCTGTTCCTTCCTATGCTTCCTGTGCGCTGGGCTGGTCTTGGTACTGTTCTACTCCATTATTCTCATGTCTCTTGTGGCTCCAGGGATCTTTTCTCATATCTGTGCCATACCTGTATGCACCTTGCCAGAGCCACAGCCACAGCCAGAGCCAGAACTTCAGAAAGTAGGTAGAAGAGGCCAGAACTTCAGACATGTTGTTAGTAAAGGATCCAGCAGTGTGATGTTTTATATGTAATTTAATATATATATATATATTTTTTTTTTTGGTTCTTTTTTTCAGAGCTAGGGACCGAACCCAGGGCCTTGAGCTTCCTAGGTAAGCGCTCTACCACTGAGCTAAATCCCCGGCCCCGTAATTTAATATATTAATTATTATGGGGTAGAGAGAGTATGAGTATGCTGTGGCATGCATGTTGGGGCCAGAGGGCAACTTTATGGTACCAGTTCTTCCACCTTTACATGGTCCAGGGATCAACCTCAGGTTGCCAGGCTTGTGTAGCAAGTGCTAACTGCTGCACATCTCACTCTGTGCACGATGTGTTTGCTGTCTCTCACTGATATTTCTACATGGGGTTTTCTGTGATTTCATAGGTGCAGTGCTGTAGTCCATACATGCTTTTTAGTAAGTAGACTGAGTCTGAGTCGGTTTGTGTTTTGGGGGTCAGAATGCTTTTGAGTACCAACTGGACTGACTTTTATCCCACTGAGTTGAAACCCAGAGTCCCCAACTTGCTGTTAGTTTGCCAACAAACCCAGTGCTACAGGAAAATAGGCTGTGACCAACAGTAGCTACTATCTCAGGTCCCATAGCCCAAAGTAATATGCTTCTTATTAGCAGATACGTGCCTGTTCTTTCCTTTTAGAAAATATTTATTTTCTTATTTTCTTTTATGCGTATGAGTGTTTTTCCTGTATGAATGCATGAATACCGAGTACAGTGCCCTCAGAGGCAGAAGATGATATTACAATTCCCAGAACTGGAGTTACAGGTGATTGTAAACCACTATGTGGGTGCTGGGAATCAAACTCAAGTCCTGAGAGAGCAGCAAAGTGCTCTTAACCACTGAACCATCTCTCCAGCCCCCACATCTGTTCTTTCTGTGTTGTGTGTACAGGTAGAGGGAGGCAGTATGTGCTCTCAGACCTCTGTTTGGTCCATGTGCATAGGTCTTCCCCCAGAGTATGAAAGAGAACTTTTGTTAGGGTGGTCCTGTTTATGTCTGTATATAAATGTGTTTTGATGCTGTGTTACTGTTTTACAGTGGTGCACTATCTCCTGTCGTTCTTGTATCTCCTGTTGTTCTTAGTAGTTAGACGTTGGAGCTGGGCTCCTTGATCCTCTTAGGAAGATGTGACAGATATACACAGACTCTTGCCCTGTGGGAATGGGATGTGACTTGTTTGGACTGTTCATTTTACAGGTGAGAAATGCAGAACTGCAGTCTCACAGTACTCAGATATAGAGTTGGGTAGGGGCTCAAGGCACTCACAGGCCTAAACATAGAGGCTGGCTAGCCATCCACTGACCTATAGACAGTGCTGATTGTAAGCAATCTCTTGGGACAGTCCCCCTGTACTTCATGCCCAGGGGCTTCTCTTTTCTTTATGGTAATTACCTTTTCTTTTCAACCTTTTTCTCTGATGTTTAGGTCTGGCCATTGCTATGCTGAGTGCCTCTCCCCGATTCCTCACCACGACTTCAGCCAGGCTGATTCCCCAGGGACAGGACATGTCTACCAGGGTAGATTTGCTAGTGTTTGTAAACATCTCTTCTTTTGTATTTCAGTGAGGATGCCATGAGGAAAGCTGGTGTGGCCCACAGTAAATCTAGCAAGGATATGGAGAGTCATGTGTTCCTGAAGGCCAAGACCCGGGTAAGACCTTGCTGGCCAGAGGGCCAGCAGAGCAGTTCCAGGAGGAGTGTACTGCTGATACTGAACCCTTCTACTGGGATCTCAGAGAAGGGAGTGCTTGCTTGCTGCTCTCAGGTACATCTGGCTGCGCCACAGCACTCTGGAACCTCCCATGTATCCATGGAAAAGTCAAGACTCTTAGGGGGCACTGTGGCTACAGGCCCTGCCTCTAACCCCGGCCTCATTACTGACCATGCCATAGGAATGTAGTTGGCCCTGTGATTCCCACAGGGAACTCCTTGGATCCCATTGCTTCTATAAAAGAGATGCTGGCTTTGTGCTACACATCCCTGAGGCAGGAGTCTAGAGTCATCCTTGGTTTCTCTGTTCAGGGAGGCAGCCAATGCTGGGGAAGTTGAGGCTGGAACTTTCCGGGTAGAATTGGAAGAAGAATTTCCAGGCTGGTGCAGCACCATGGCCTTTATATAACCTTCCAGTGTGTTAGTTCTCAGGAGTGGAGATTAGAAATGAGACAAAAGACTGTGAAAGATGGCTTAGCAATTACAAGACCATACTATTCTCAAAGAGGACTCAAGTTCAGTTCCCAGGACCCATGTAGGATGGTTCACAGCAGCCTAAGACTCCATAGACACCTGTACTCACGTGCAGCACATCACTCCACTCCTGCCCGCACCCCTACCCCTACCTCTACACAATTTTAATTTAAAGCTGGATGCATGCTTTTAATCTTAGCACATAGGAGGCAGAAGCAAGTGGACTTGAGGCCAGCCTGATCTACATATCAAACGTTAAGCTAGCCAGGGCTACAAGTGAGACCATCTCCAAATAAATAAAATAAGTAATCTTTTTTTAATAAAAGAAGTGATAAAAGTGGAAGAAATGAAGTAAAATTGAAGTGGAGATGGACAATGTGTTTGTACAAGTATATGAAAGCACAGATTTCAGGAGCCGAGGACTGCTCTGTGCATGGATAAAATGCATTAGTTTTTCTTTTCCAAGCTTTGTTGAGATTGAATTAAGGTGTATCAAATTCACTCACTGGAGGTGTATAATTCAGTCATGCAGTGTAGTGTTAGAGAATTTACACAAGTTTGTAGGCATTAGCAGTCACACTTGGTTTGCCCGGCACCAGCTACTGCTTGTCTACTTCCCCATTCGAGCTTGCCTTTCAGCATAGTCAGCATGATGTGGTTTGTGCAACGTCTTTCACATAGCACAGTCTTGTCAGGGTTCGTACACGAACTATGCTGTAGTGCGTACCTGATTCCTTTTTCTTCTTTTCAAGGCAAGATTTCATGGTATAGACTAGGCTGGCCTCAACAGAGATCACCTGCTTCTGTATTAAAGGCATGTGCCTTCTTTGTTGAGTTATAGTCCATCCTGAATGGCCGTATCATCTTCTGTACATTGGTGAATGGGTTAGTCTTCATTTGAGTGGTTTTCATTTTGGGTCTATCAATGAGTAATGACTTATTTAAAGTACTCCTATACTAGGGGGTTTTGTTGTTTTTGTTGTTGTTGAGACAGGATTTTTTTGTTTAGCCCAGGCTGTCCTGGAACTCATTCTGTAGGTCAGGCTGGCCTTTAACTCAGAGATCTGCCTGCCTCTGCCTCCCGAGTGCTGGGATTAAAGGTGTGAGCTACCACACCACTTGCTTTCATCTACTAGGTTTTGTTTGTTTGTTTTTAAGATCTATTTCATTGGGAAAACAAAAAACTCCGTACATACTTGAGGTTTGAGTTTCTAAACTGTTTTCTGGAGTAGCTGTGTTAAGAACACCAAGGAGCCGATTCTGATGCTGTCACACTAGGGTCTCTTTTATTCAAGTTCGGGCTTACTTAATGCCAACTCTGATGCAGCAGGACCAGCAGGTGAAGCCCTGGGCCCTCACCGTGACAAGGTTGTGTAGGAAGTGGGGAGCAAGCATAGGGTGTCCAGCCTGGCAAACATCTAACTGAAGGACTACTGTAAGCCAGTAGTGCTCTGGAGCAAGGCCATGAATAATCACAAACGTCTGAAAGTGCATCTGAAACAAGCAGACTAATTTTGATTGACTGTTGCCAGGGAATAGCTAGGGAGTGACTCTGGGGTATGGGCCAAGGACAAGCCATGGGGTCCATCCTGGTACCTGGTGCAGCTTAGGTTCAGCTGCAGGCCAAGTTCTTAGGAGACCAGTCCCAAGATGGAGTAGGTTTGTCCTCTAAGCTGCATGGAGTCTACCAGCAGCATAAGGCTCTGTTGCCCCCAACATTTGCCATTGTCTTTGCTATGTGTGTGAGAAGTGGTTGCCAGTACTTCTGATTGCTGTTTGTCTGTGTAGTGATGATGTCACATGTCTGTAGTGCTTTTGAGCGGTTTGTAAACATTCTGTGGTAAAATGTCCATTTTTATCCTTAGGTCATTTTTTAATTAAGTTATTGATCTTTTTAGTAATTTTTTACATATTTGGATATCTAGATCATATAATTTGCAAATATCTGGGAGATGGAATATTTTTATTGTTTAGGTCTCTGTGTGTGTGTGTGTGTGTGTGTATGTGTGAGTGTGTGTGTGTGTGTGTGTGTGTGTGTGTGTGTGTGTGTGTTTGATGTCACTGCTGTTACCAGGAACTCTATCACTGAGGTATATCCCCAGCCCTATTATGACTCTCCTTTTGTTTTTGAGATATGGTTTGTTTCTCCATGTAACCCTCATTGTCTTGGAACTTGCTAGGTAGAGCAGGCTGGCCTCATTTTACAGAAATCTGTTTGCTTGTCTCCTGAGTGCTAGGATTAAGGTCGTAGGCTACAGTTAAAGGAATTTTGGTAGAGACTTAATTGAATGAAGTTGGATGTAATGGTGCACACCTTTAATCTTAGTACTTGGGAGGCAGAGGCCGGTGGTTTTCTGTGAGTTTGAAGCCAGTTTGGTCTACATAGTGAGTTCCAGGACGGCTGGTGCTGTAAGTGCTTGGGACTATGGGGTTCCGGGTAGGGACTGATAGGCAGGACCAGATGGCATCAACAACAAAAACCTTACTTGAATCATTTATTTCCAAAATGTAAGTTTTATTGATTCAGCTTGCTTATCAGTCTAAAGCTTGGTGTCTTAAAGGAGTAACCCTTTGGTTCTCCTGAGTCTGTGAGTCTGAAGTTGGGTTGGCACTTCTCCTTGTTTTACTTCTGATTTCTTGTGGCTGCTTTAGGGGTTGGGCTGGGCTGGGCTCAAAGGTCCATTGAAGGCTTCGCTCATGATTGTATGCTCCTTTAACCTACGTAGCTTTCACGGGGTCACTAGTGACATAACTGAGACTCCATTACATCGCTGTGTTTGTGTTTCTAAGGGAAGAGATGGAAGCTTCTGGTCTTCAGAAGGTCCTAGAACATTCTCTGTATACTAGCAGTTTAAGACCAGTGCAGGAGGTTCAGAGAAAAGATGCCTCTGCCTTTGGTGTGATCAGTATCCTGTTTGGACCAGGGAGTACAGTGACTCTTGCATGGCCACCACAGAGACTGGCCATCTCAGAGAGCTTTCCAGTGTCTGATGAATAGGCCATAGATACCAAAGCAGGAGCTAGAGCTCAGCCTCTCACCAGTGCAGTTCACTCCGCCTTGTCTGTGAGTCACAGCCTATTGACTGTTGGAAGTAGTGCCTTGATGATACATCTTTTCAAGCTGCTGTCTCTACCTCCCTGACTCCACAAGGAGGCCCCGACTAACTGGAAGAGAGCAGTTTGTAAGAGCAGTGTTGACCAGCCTGTATTTTTTTGTCTTGATTTTTTTTGAGACAGGTACTCACCGTGAAACTTTTGACTAGCCTGAAACTCACAGAGATCGCCTGCCTCTACCTTCCAAGTGCTGGGATTGAGGACGTGTACCCCATGCCTGGAGGTCTCTGTAGTTTTCTAGACAGTATGTGTGAGCACTGACATCTGAGCGCCCTCTTTTTACCTGCTCTTCCCCATGGAGGTCAATGCCTATTATGGTAGTGAGAACCTTTCTAGTTATGGAAGAAGGGAATGGTCTTGCCTTGAAATCCTGACAAGCATGCAGGTCCAGAAGCACCCACACCTGAAGGAAGCCAGGATTTCATTAATGACTCTGGCTGTTCAGTGTAGACTCAGGAGAGCCATGAATGTTCTTGTCTGGAAGTGTGTACCAAACTTTTGCTCGGTGGTAGGCACAGGCCTCCACTGTGTGGGCTTGTGTGTAAAGTTCTCCTCAGGCTTCATGATTCATTTACAGAATCTAAAGTGATGTGCATGATAAATCCATATCATCAGTACTTAAAATATTCGAGCCCACCTGACTCCTCACTCAGCCCTAGAGTATTCAGTGGTAGATTAGTCACTTATTGTGATGCTGTGACAAAATGCCTTACAGGAAGCAACTTGTGGAGGAAAGGGTTTATTTCACCTTACAGTTGAAGGTACAGTCCAGCATAACCAGAATGTCATGGCGGCATAAGGCACGTCGCAGCTTCAGTCAGGAACCAGCAGTGCTGGCACTCAGCTACCTAGCTGTTTTTAATGCAGTCCAGGACACCAGCCCAAGGAAAAGTGCTGCCTACCTACAGTACAGCTGAGAGGGCCTTTCTGCTTCCCTTAACCTGGTCTAGATGAGCACTCAGAGACATGTGCACAGAGGTGCCTCTCGGGTGAGTCCTACTTTTATCAATAGTAACCATCCTACATAGTTACAGGGCAACTCAGATTCTAACTCCCTACCCAGGCTAGTGGACAGTGGGGATGTTTGGGTGTCAGGGCTGAAAATCTTGGCCATGTCTCTTACTATCTTCCATCTACCGAAGCACAAAATATTCAGGTCCACTCATCCTTGATGTCCTTAATACCCGTGTGTTGGACTGCTCTCGGTCTAAAGGAGGTTAAGAGAGAAAGGACAGTTGAGGTCTGGGGCGATGGGCCATGTTAGTAATGGCAGCTTCATACACTCCGACCTGCCTTGCGTTCACTGAATGAGAAGGCATCAGGTGTGCATAGCAGGAATCGTAGCACGCAGTCTAGAGAACAAGACTGGAAAGAACAAGCAAAAAGCCTGAGGTCCAGCTTCCTGTGCCATTTGAACATATCTTTCCCTATTCCACTTTTTTGCCCAGAGTTGAGACACTGGAAATGCTCTGTGAAAGAATTGAGAAAAACAGGCCTAGGTTAGGTGTGAACCACATGAAAAGATTTGTGGGGGAGGGGGGTTGCTGTTTGGTTTTATTTGTTTGTTTGTGACAAGTCTCTATATAGCTGGAACTGGAACTCACCGTGTAGACCAGGCTGGCCCTACCTCTATCTCCTACGCACTGGGATTAAAGTCATATACCATCAGACCGGGTTTTGTGGGGGTTTTTTGTTTTTTTATTTTTTTATTTTTTTAATTTTATTTTGAGGCAGAGTCTCATATTAGGCTAGTCTCAATAATTCAGAAATAAGTTCTTATATTTAGCATTATTTTATTGACATGAATGTCAAAAGAATTTCATGCAGAAGAGTGGCCCTTTTAGCAAATCGTGCTGTGACAACTGGATTGCCATATATATATATAGGATACTGGTTTAGACCTTAGCTTCATTTGGTGTACAGAAATCAGCTCTTCGTGGCCATTGAGATGGGTTAGTGGGTAAGGACATTTGCTGCCAGGCCTAATGACCTGAGTTTACTCTGAGGAACTCGAATGGACCTAGAAAGAACATAAAAGGGACCCTACCACATGCCAGAATGAAACTGGTTAACTTCTGATGCAGGGACTGCTGTCTAGCTAAATCTAGTTTACTCCTTCCAATTTCCTATTTCCCTTTACACTGGATTTAACAGTTGTTTCATTAGGAATGTTTTTATTATCTGTATATTTATTTTACTAAAATATATTAGATCAGATCATTCCATAACTTATACTACTTGCAGAAATTATGACTTGGATAAACAATCTTTAAAGATAATAAAATATCTATCATATTTTTAAAAGAGGTTCAGTCACTCTTGGCTATGTAATAACCAGAAGCTGTTATCTAACTCAAGACCACAAGGATTTATACCTACATTTCCTTCAGAGACCAAGGTCATAAATTCAGACTCACCCACCTACCCACCCCCTTGAGACAGGATTTCCCTGTGTAGTCCTGGCAGTTCTAGAACTAGCTCCATAGACCAGACTGGCCTTGAACTCAGAGATCCAAAAAGAAATTTATTCAAAAAACAGCACTTATGGAAAGCTCCATATTTCTCTTCAACTACCTGGAAAAAGTGAGACTCCCTTAATTTAAATTCTATAAATCAAAATAATCTTTCATTTAAAAAATTTAAAAATAATAGAAAAGCACTAGTCATAAGTAGAACACATTTTCAATCCTAGCATCAGGAGGCAAAGTCAGGCAGCCTCTGAATGGCCTGCCTGGTCTACAGAGTGAAATCCAGAACAGCCAGCCAGGGCTCCATAGACTGTCTTATAACAAAAAATTGTAGTGAGTTTCAGGGAAATCAGGGCTACATAGAAGGATAGAAGGGGTCTCTCTCTCTCTCTCTCTCTCTCTCTCTCTCTCTCTCTCCCCCTCTTTCTCCCCCTCTCTCTCAGAAAAAAAAAAGGGGCAGAAAGGGGCTTGAGAGCAGCAGAGGATCTGAGTTCAGTTCCCCCCTCCCATACTGGGTGGCTCACGACCGCCTACAACTCCGGTTCCAGGTGATGTCATATTCTCATCTGGCTCCCATGAGCACCTGTCTGTGTACACATAAACACAGAGAGACACATAATGTAAGATGAGGGTTTTGAGAAGGAGCTCAGTGATTAAGAGCACACAGTGCTCCTGCAGAAGATCTGAGTTCAGTTCCCAGCATCCACATCAGGCAGTTCCAACCACCTGTTAACTCTAGCCCCAGAAAGACAGTACCCTCTTCTGTCTTCATCTGGCACTGCACTCGTGCACCACCCTTCACATGTACACATTTTAAAAATAAAATCAGATATTATGCGTTCTTTTGGGACTTAGTAATAATAGGAGGCAAGGTGACAGTAATTTAAAAAACAGTCTATTTCCTTTTTTTTTCCTCTTCCGGGGACGGTGCTTAGGGGCACTCAGGATGGTCCAGCGTTTGACATACCGTCGTAGGCTTTCCTACAATACAGCCTCTAACAAACTAGGCTGTCTCGAACCCCTGGCAACAGGATCGTTTACCTTTACACCTAGAAGGTTGGGAAAGCACCTAAATCCGCGTGTGGCGTGTGCCCAGGCAGACTGCGAGGGATTCGTGCTGTGAGACCCAAAGTCCTTCTGAGATCGTCTAAGACAAAGAAGCAGGTCAGCAGGGCCTATGGTGACTCCATGTGCGCCAAGTGTGTCCATGACAGGATCAAGTCGGCTTTCCTTATTGAGGAGCAGGAAATCGTCGTGAAGTGTTGAAGGCACAAGCACAGAGTCAGAAAGCAAGTAAATGGGCGACTTTTTTAAGTAATAAAAATCAAGACTTGGTCTACGAAAAAAAAAAACAGTCTATTTGATGTGCTCCCCCATATTGTGGATTGAACCTAGGGTCAGCCAGAGGGACTAGTGACAATATATACTGGAATCCAGTTGCTCCTGCTGCCTAGTGATCCTTAGCTGGTGTGACAACTCTAGGGGGAAGACATTTCCTTAAGGAATGGCGTCACCCCCTTTGGACAGTCGCTTTTGTCAGCCCCCTTCCCAGACACCTGGTCAGGCCCTGCATCCCAACCTTTACCTTCTGAACCTCTGTGTTTACTTCTGAGTGCTGGGTCCCAGGTTTACGTGACCACACTAGTTTGTGCAGTGCTGGTGATTAAAGCCAAGGCTCTGTGCATTAGGCATGTGCTGTACTATAATCAGGCTACATCCCTAGCTGTAGACAACAGCTTTATAGCTGCAATTCCAAAAGCACAAGCAACAGAAGAAAACAGGCAATTCTGACTGCGAGTGGTAAAGGCAGCTGCCAAGCCTGATCAACTTTAGTTCTATCCCTGCCACCCACATGGCAGGAGAGAACCAGTTCCTGCAAGTTGTTCTCTGACCTCTACTTGCATGTGTGTACCATGTCCACTCTACATATAAAGTTAATCAAAATACAAACTTTCTGTGGATTATAGGACACATTAAAAGAATAAAAGAACAACTCCTGGCGTAGCAGAAAATATGAATAATATTTGATAAGGGTTGACTCTATATAAACAACCCTAAAAATAGGCAAAGGATTTGAGTAGATAGTCCCACACTAAGGTATAAAATGGCCAATGTGCACATGAAGAGCTATTCACCACCACTTATGTCAAAGGCTAGTGAGATGGCTCAGTGGGTAAACACTGGTAAAAGCAGTGCAAGAGAACCAACTTGTAAAAGTTGTCCTTGACCCTCACACATGTGCAGTGACACAAGGTGCCCACACACATGTCATAGATACGCACATGCACACATAATAGATAAAGTAAGTTAGAAAAATAAACACTGTGAGAGGTAGACATAATGACATACTCTTAGAATTCTAGCACTCGGGAGACTGAGTTGGGAGGAGTGCCACAAGTTCAAGGCCAGTCAAGGATTCTGAGATAGTGAGACCCTGCCTCAAACAAACAAAACTCCAAACCATAGTGAGATACCAGTTCACACCTATTATGATGGCTGTGATTTTTTAGAATATTTATTTATTATACATAAATACACTGTAGCTGTCTTTAGACATACCAGAAGAGGGCGTCAGATCTCATCACAGATGGTCGTGAGCCACTGTGTGGTTGCTGGGATTTGAACTCAGGACCTCTGGAAGAACAGTCAATGCTCTTAACCACTGAGCCATCTCTCCAGCCTGATTTTTTTTTTTTTTTTTAAGAAAATGTATAGCTGGAAGTGATATATCTGTACTCTCTGTTACTTGGGACCTGTTGTAGGATGACTTTAGACAAGCATGGTAATGTTATAAGACCCCTGTTAGAAAATACAAAAGACAGGAAGCAGTGTTAACAAAATATAGGGAAAACAGAGCTCTCATCCATTGCTGTAAAGTACTGCAGCTGTAATGAAAAACACCATAGTGATTTCTCAAAGGATGATGACCCACTCTATGTATGTACTCTTAGGTATTACTTAGCATAAATGAAACATGTCCATTAGAACCTTGTACTGATGTGTCTAAAGTGGAGGGGCTGGAGAGGTGGTCTTAGTGTTCAAGAGCATTGTCTGTTCCTCCAGAGGACCAGGGCTCATTCCCACATCCTCTGGTGGATCGCAACACTGGTAACTCCAATTCCAGGGCATGTAATGCCCACTTCTAGCCACCTTAGTCACTGCACGCACTTGGTGCATAGATAGACATGCAGGCAAGATACCCATACAGAAACTAAAGTAGTAACCTCTTAAAGCCCAAAGTAGGGACAACTCAAATGCCTATCAGCTGATGGGTTGATAAACAGAATATGTCCACATCTAGCAATATTGTCTGACCATTTAAAGTATGAAATGTTCATGCTAACACAAAGTGAGTCTTTTTTTCCGGAGCTGAGGACTGAACCCAGGGCCTTGCGCTTGCTAGGCAAGCGCTCTATCACTGAGCTAAATCCCTAACCCCCACAAAGTGAGTCTTAATAACTTGATAAACAGTCTGTATGTGAAGTAGAACAGGCACAAAGGACTGAATTTTGAGCCTTTTGAAGTCTGCATTTGAGTGGTGGCACCACACACATTTAATCCCAGCACTTAGGGGGCTGGGGATTTAGCTCAGTGGTAGAGCGCTTAGCTTACCCTGGGTTCGATCCCCAGCTCCGAAAAAAAGAACCAAAAAAAAAAAAAAAAAAAATCCCAGCACTTAGGAAACAGAGGCAGGTGGATCTCTGAGTCCAAGACCAGCCTGGACTACAAAGTAAGTCTAGGACAGCCAGGGCTCCACAGAGAGACCCTGTCTCAAACAAAACAAAACAAAACAAAACAAAATAAAAGCCAACAACTGCATTTTGTGTGTACTTCGATAAGATCTGTAACAGGCAGATGGATGGTGAATTAATGGCTTCCTGTGTCCGGTGTAATAAATGACTGACCACAGATCCAGAGGCTCTACCCTGGGGCTGACCTTCATTTGTCTTGTCTGTGGTTGGCTAGTTTAGCTTTGTTCCTGCCTGCATTTCTTTCCTTCTTTTCCTAACAGGGCCTCCCTTAGTCCCCTCTGGTCTTGAACTCACCCTTCTACCCTGCTTTTTCATCTTGTGACCCAAACCATGAAACAGCACGTTTTTGAAATAATGAGTAAAGCCCCATAGTTTCCCTTTGGTGGCTCTGTTAAGATTGACCTACAGAGTTGTTTGAAAGTGTCTTTCATCTTAGACCATGTATGTTTTAGAGTATGAGTGCCTAGCCTTCTCCTATCATTGGCACACAGCTTCCACCAGTGACCAAATGTGATCCGTGTTAAACTTAAGATGCTCTTGCAGCTTCACTTGTGTCCCTGTTCTCTCCACAGAGAACTGGTGCAGTTTGGGGTTTTGCTTATGCTTTTTCTTCTTTCATAGAAAAGGACCACTTAAAAGATTTTTTTTCCTCTATATAGTATTCTGTCAACAACTTGATCTTTGGTTCTATTGAGTTTTGAGTGTTTCTTTTGGTTTCATCTTTTCAGGTGTTTAAACTTGGCATGCTTTCTGAGTGCAAACCGATAGCATAACATGTTAGAAAAAGCCTATCTCCTGCCTGGTTCCTGATACTTGATACTTTCCTGTGCTTTGGTCTAACTTGGCGTATGTTTGTGCAGATTTTTATAACTGTATTCAGATTCCTTGGGTCTTATACTCACAGTAGCATGTGATGCAGGGTAGTGGATGATACTGGTGTTTTCCTTCTGGTTTCTTATGGGAGCTTGTTCTAGACCACTGCCCTTTGTTCTTTCTACAGGACTAATGGGTATTTTTGAAAGTCTGTGAGACTGACACTATACCTGGACCTGGTCCTTTGTACCTTTTGGGTGTGTATACTCTGGTTCTGGCGTTGTTGTTTATAGTCTCATAATATCCAGCTTTGGGTATAGCCTCAACACATCTAATTTTGATGTTGAGCAGTAGAGGAGTAGAGATAACTCCACCTCTTTTCTTGGTGTTCCTGGAAGTTTTGAGGACTTTGGAGATGAAGGAACAGAGGCTGGGAATGCTCATACCTATGAGAAGGCCAGCCAGGCTACCAATGCCTACAGCTGAAGATGAGCAGCCAAGACACATAAGGTAGCCAAACCTGGGGTCAAGGGCTCAGTGACAGTAGCTGAGGTCTCCTCTAGAAAATCTCCATGGCAACTCGCCCATACACAGCCCCAACGTGTTCCTAGATGCCCAGTCCTTGGGAGATGCATAAAATGTATTCTGCATGTGAGAAAGCTCTGTAACTAATTGGCCTCTGTGCTACATCCTTCTCTCCTGGTCTATTGAGCTGAACTGGACCTTAATGGCTATCATACTGTAGGCCAGGAGTGTGGTGCTAGCCATCTCAACATGGTGTGTCAACCCACCTGACTCTAGGAATTAGGTTTTTTTATTGTTTTATCCCAACCTATGTGTGGATAAGACTTTGGGGACTTGCTTCTATGTTCCGTCTATTGTGTCCTAGGTCTAAGTAAACATAGGTCATTCCTTTTAGAACTTATTCCTTCCAGTCAAGTCTTTCATGGTGGCAGGTAAAACAAAGAAACAAACAAACAAAAAGCTCTGCCTGCTGAACTATTTTCAAGATAATATGAGGAGATAGTACAGGCCTTTAACAAGATGCTCTTGCCTGGCTCTAGGGTTCTCTTCCACTGGACCTTGGCAATTTCATTTCCATTCCTGATTCTTCAGCTCCAAACACCCCTTGTTCCTCATTCACCACAAGATCATACTTTGGATACTAAGCCTCAGCAGACCTCTGATTGTGGGGATTTCGTCCACCATTGTCTTTTCAGTCAGAAATTGATGAGGCATTAGAAATGTACCCAGAACCTCTTGTTGACAGAACCTCTTCCATGTTCCTCTCTTTCAGCTGTGCCTCCTTTCCCACTCTGACCCTAGCCCTTTGTGACAGATTTTTCCTGGTTTCCCCCTCTTACTCTGTGCTGATTCCTTTAGCTGGGAAATAGTGATAAATGGAGTCTGTTCAAGGTAGATAACAGTTGTGGAGAGTCCTAAGGTCTGCATACTCGCGTAGTCCATCTTCTTCTGTCTTCCCTTTGTCGTCTCTTCAGTCCCAAGAAGATTTGGAGAATAGTCATACAAATAGTAGAGACAGGGCATTTCAGTAGGAGGAAAGATAGATGACATGAACCAAGCATCTCTTTGTTGGCCTCTGGGTAGACTCATGGTAGTGATTTCCCTACAATACTGGAGTGGGTATCCTTAGATGGACAGAAGATAGGCAGCAGAAGCAAGTCCCACTGGGCACTTTCTGGAATGGGACAGCACAGAGAGAAGGCTTGTTCAGGTAGTGGTCTTCATCTGTCACATTTGAGACAACTAACATCTGTGCAACTAACAGAAGAGCATTCCTAGTCATCCTGGAAGTTTTAGAGAGCTTTGGAGAAGAAGGAAGGACCATACCTCTCTTTTGGAACACTCATGCAGATTGGTGTGTGCATACCTGTCTCAACAGCAGGGGAAAGGCTACCACAATGCTGGCATAGAAAGCAAAAGCACTAACTTACCAATAGTGCACACTCGTGACCTTGGACAAGGCTTCAGACACTGCACACTGACTGCCTTGTAATAAGGGGGTGCTGCCTGTGTCCTGGACTACTCACTGCCTGATCCTACCTGCCCTTGGGGATGGGGGTGAGGTGGCGTGGAATCAACTACACAAACTCTGACATTGACCTGGGAACAGGTAAGAAACACCAAAGGGAGCTCATCTGAACGCTGTTACAAGGTCCTTTAAAACCCTCCACTCCCGCCCCATTGGTCCCCATTGGTCCCACAGAAGCATCTCTTCTAAACAGCAGTCCCCATTGGCTGGCATTGTCTGTATCAGCAATCTTCAGTCTCACAGGCAGTCTTCAAGTAGGTCCTCCTGCAGGAGATGCCTTTGCAGCTGCATATGCCTACAAGAGGGGACTTTCTTAGCTGAAGTGCTCTTCATATTAGGGTGGACGCTCTCTACCCCCTTCTTAATTTGTGCCTCTGAGGGGGGAAGTCACCGACAGCTCCCCTACAAGAGATGGATTCCAGAGGAAGCCAATGGGCATGAGTGGCTGTGGTCATCTCAGGCAGTTTCAGAGTCCAAGGTTTGAAGGATGAAACTCAGCTGGGTGGCTGGGCTATCAAGGGGTAGAAAGGGAAAGTCACTTGTCTTTGTTTCTCCATTTGGGATTAAAGTACTTCTGTTTTTACTTTTAGGATGAATATCTTTCCCTTGTGGCCCGACTCATTATCCATTTTCGAGATATTCGTGAGTATGAATTCCTATTTGGGGATAATTGTGGCTGCCTGTTTTGTGGCAGTGTAATAGGAGCTCTCAAGGTGGCCTCAGCACCTGAGTTGGAACAGTGCATGTTTCTCTTGCTGCCTCAGGATTCCCCCACCTTCCTAGGCCTTAAATGTGGCTCTCAAAGTGATTTAAGTTTGCTATTGTTCTCACTTGTCCATTCAGTCTCCTTCGTTAAGATTTAGCATTTGCCCCTGGGTAGTTCTTTTTTTTTTTTTTTTTTTTTGGTTCTTTTTTTTGGAGCTGGGGACCGAACCCAGGGCCTTGCGCTTCCTAGGTAAGCGCTCTACCACTGAGCTAAATCCCCAGCCCCGCCCCTGGGTAGTTCTTAAGTAAGCAGTTGACCTTGTAAAAGGGGTTTATTCCCTAAAAGTTGATTTTTATTAATCCTAGGAGGCCTGAACTATGTGTTTCTATTAAACGGGGCATTTTTAAGTCGGTTCTGGAGTCCCAGCTCCCTCTCTTTGCTGGGCTGAGGGTCCCTTCCCTCATGGCTCCTCTGATCCTAGTAGGTACTGTTGTGGTGCTGTTGCCTGGCAAGGACTTCCCTGGCTTTTCAGATGTGAGTTACCATAGCCTCCCGGGGCAGGATGCTTGGCACACTTACGTTAGGCAGAGGTGTGCCAGGTGCTTCTGGATGGCCACAGACAGTTTAATGAACACTGAGCTCCAGTCGGCAGTGCTCCTCCCTGCTGTATAAGCACTGTCCTAATTCCCACATGGTTTGGTTGTAGATTGTAGCTGCAGTCACTGCTTCAGTGTTAGGCCTCTAAGAGCAAGGGAGGACATTGTGAATTCCAAGGCTCCGTGATAATTACTCCACATGGCCTTTACAGAAAGGATTGTTTTATTTACTAAATGATGTGTGTGTCTGTGTGGGGTGCACATGTGAGTGCAGGTGCCCATGGAGCCCAGAGTCATCAGGTCCCCTGGAACTGGAGCTGTCAGTGAGGCTCTGGGGAGCAAACTGCAGTCTGCTGGTCGCTGAGTGTATTCCTAGTCAAGTGTGATGACTCGGACTTTAATCCCAGCACCCAGGAGGCAGAGGCAGAAGGATTTCTGTGAGTTTGAGGCCAGCCAGAAATACACAGTGAGATCCTATCTCAAAATAGAGAAAAAGAGCAAGTCATGTTTTTGTTTTTTTTTTTTGTTTTTTTTTTTTGGAGCTGGGGACTGAACCCAGGGCCTTGCACTTCCTAGGCAAGCGCTCTACCACTGAGCTAAATCCCCAGCCCGCAAGTCATGTTCTTAAACACTGTCATAGTCAGTGTCTACTGCTCTGATAAACACATGACCAAAAAGTAACTTGTGGAGGAGAGCATTACTCTGTCTTACAGTTTCAGGTAAAATCATCACTGAGAATATCAGGACAGGAATGAAAGCAGAAACCGTAGATGAGTCCTGCTTACTGGCTGACTCATGATTGGCTCAGCCTGCTGTCTGCTGTCTTAAAGCACCCAGGACCACCAATCCAGTGGTGGCACTGTGCACAGTGAGCTGGGCCCTTCCACATCAATCATCAATCAAGAAAATGGCATCACTGGTTTGCCCACAAGCCAGTCTGGTGGGGGCATTTCCTCAATTGAGGTTCCTTCTCCCAAAACAAAACAAAATGGCTACAGCTTGTGTGTCAAGTTGACATAAAACTAGCCAGCCCAACCACTGAACTATCTCTCCAGCCTAATTCCACACTAAGTTTTTACCAGAATGGCCAGCAAGGTAGACTCCACAAGAACTTAGAACATGTAGGGGAGAGAAAGACTTAAGAGTTGGTCTATAGAGCAGTTAGTTGGAGCTCCTGGCATGGATTTCCATGCCCAGCTCTTTAGGATGGTGACCTGAGATACACACAGCCCTCAGGGCTCAAGTGGGAGGCTCTGCACCACCAGTCATTGGATGCTCCTTCTGGGAGACAAGGTCCTCAGCCTTGAACAACCTCAGATAGCACCTTGTAGATTCCCTTACCTAGAATGAGATAATGTCACAGTAGAGTGAGCTGGAAGTGAAGATGCATGAGTTCTCAGAGCTGGGCTTTCAGCCCCAGCATGGATTCCTGCCACTCCTGTTTGTGATTCAGGATCTGAGTCTTGGAAGAAAGGAACAGCTCAGTTGTCTCCAAGTCCAGCGTGTGCTAGCCTTGGACATAGTTCACTGAGATGGACCCCAAGTTTCTTTGCCCACTCTGCTCCCAGACTCCTTTTGTATGCAGTAGTGCTGGGCAGAGGTCTCTCTTTTGTCATTACTAGGATACCAGTGGTTCCTTGGGATTGAGGCTAGAGGAGGCTAGCCTCCTGGAGGCTCTGTCGACCTTGTTTTTATGTAAGGTCAGTTTAGCTTTAGCAAATGGCCTCTGCTCAGAACCTGCAGACCTGACCTACTCAGGAGAAATGAGTGTACATGCAAAACTGTTTACATTTGGGTTTTCTGTTTGTGTTTCTCTGTAGATAACAAGAAATCCCAAGCTTCTGTCAGTGGTAAGTCTTCCTTCTGAGACTGTTATCTCCACCCTCCAGTATGGTGTGGCAGAAATGAGATAGTGTGTGCATAGGTCGACCCTTGTGGGACAGGAGCATTCAAAAGATCTCAGGTGAGGTGGCACTGGTTGGCCGTGCCCCAGCTTCTACTCCACCCTTTGGTTTCTTGCAGACTGAAGACAACCCAGACAACCCAGTGCTTTTCCATTTTGTTTTATTTAGAAGGCTTCGACATATGACCTAGGAGAACCACTGTAGCACAGTATAATAGCCCATATAATAAGTCATAGATAGCAGCTGTGGCGACTCGCTTTCTCTCTCTCTCTTTTCGGGGAGGGTGTGTGTGTGCTTCAGACAGGTTCTCTTTATGTAGCTCTGGCTGCCATGGAGCTCTACGTTGTCAGGCCGGTCTCAAATCAGTAGAGATCTGACTCCTGTGCCTCCCAGGTGCTGGGACAAAAGATTTGTACCACCATAGCCAACTGTGTTCACTTTCTTTTTGTTGTTTTGATTTCTCTGTGTAGTCCTGGAACTCATCCTGTAGTCCAGGTTAGCCTTGAACTCAAGATCTACCGGCCTCTGTCTCCTGAGTGCTGGGATTACCCACCGTTTTCACTTTCTTAAGTTACAAGAAACTTTCTTGAGTTCAGAAATCTATTTTAATTTCAAGGTTTATTATATAAGGGACATTATGTCCACTGAATTGTACCCTGGGCTTTGTCTTCTGAACTGCCATCATGTTTGCCGATCCACTTTGGCCAGCTGATCTTTAGTCTGTCAGAAAGGATGTGAGGTTCTTCGAGAGAGTGCTTGCCTATATATCATGTACAGAGTAATATATATATATATATATATATATATATGTATATATATATATATATATGTACTTATATATGGTTCTGCGAGAGAGTGCTTGCCTATATATCATGTACAGGTATATATATATATCAGGTACAGAGCTCTGTCTGCAGAATCACCACCACCACTATCACCCAAAAAAAAAAAAAAAAGGGTGCATTAGCATTAGACTATGTGGCTACAGACCTGGAGCTATAAGTGCCTAAGCCTCTATAGTTCCCCAGCCCAGGACTGGTCAAATGCATATGGCCTGGAGAACGCTGGCCTTTGCAGTGTTGAAGCATAGGCTCATTGGGCACCACCCAGATTCTATGGCCAGATAACCACCCAGGTAATACCTGTCTATAGGTAATTGCCTTGAGTTTAGACTACTGTGATGATGGCATCTGGCTCCTTGTCTTTAACTCAACTACTGCTGTCCTGAGGCCTAGTGGGCATGGCTTTGCCCCTTAGCACTCTGTGGAGCCTTCCCATACTCCTTTACCTGCTCTGATATTCTGCTCCTGGCCTCAGATCTGTGTTGGAGTGGTGTGTAGGCTTAGATTTTCAAAACCTACTTTAATAAGGGTTCTTAAACGGTTCAGCCTTCCTGAACCCCTCAGTGGGTTCAGTTCTAGCCCACTGACCAAAGGTAGGGGAGAAAGATGATTTATAGGACAAGAGGGACATAGCCCTGTCCCTGGTATTGTCTCTGGGGCAATATCAATCCTCATTGTCAGGATATCAGCAGCCCAGTCCAAAATATCAAACCAATCAGTAGTGGTAGTCCAGTCTAATCAGCAAACACTTAACACAAATCAGTAGCAATGACTCAATTGATAAGAAACCACAAGTCTCAGCCACTTTGGCAGGAGCCCATGGAAGTGGCAAGAAGCAGCTGGAAGAAGCTCTCTATTAAGTCAGGACAAGCCAAGGTCAGTGAAGAACAGCGAAGGTGAACCAATGCAAGAAGGGGGTCATTGTCTGTTGGGTTCTACTTATAAACATCCTGCGTTCTCTCAAGTGTCTGCCTCAGCAGAACATTCTCTCATAAGAGAGTTTCCAGAAAAGCATCACATGATACAACTGAGTCTCTAAAGAAACCAGGAATTTCCACTTCAGTGCTGTTCTATAGAGACTCAGATGCAAAAATGCTGTGTGGAGCCTACTTGTGCTCTCCCTAGGGATTGTCTGCCTTTGCCCTCTGCTTCTCTAATCTAGCCATTTGTTCCTGCCTGCTGGGAAGAAGGGCCTCATGCATTGGTGTCTCTGGAAGTCTGCTGCGGGCTCACTCCATAGGCAATCTGGACAGAGAAGAAGAGTCTGGTTGCTGGTTGAGCTTGAGGGTCAGCCCATCTTCATTGTAGGCACATCATGTAGCTGTGCACATCACAGGGCTCCATTGTAATCCACACTAGGACACTGACACAGGCCGGACTGAAACATGGAGTGTACTCTCTGGTTCTGAGGCTCATGTTCCAGCAGTTCCAAGACTTAGCCCCAGACATTTGGGAGATTTCAGGCCTCTGGCTCCTACTTGTTTAGAAATTTGAATGAATCGAGCATAAGAGGGAGGGGGTCTTATATGTCCAGGGAACCATTTGTCCTGAGTTCCTTTCCTCAAGACACTGTTCCCTTGTGTTCCCACAGACCCCATGAATGCACTGCAGAGCCTTACTGGTGGACCCACCCCAGGAGCAGCTGGGATTGGCATGCCTCCTCGGGGCCCAGGACAGTCCCTGGGTGGGATGGGTGGCCTTGGTGCGATGGGACAACCACTGCCCCTCTCCGGGCAGCCACCCCCTGGAACCTCTGGAATGGCCCCTCATGGCATGGCTGTGGTGTCTACAGCAACTCCACAGAGTGAGTACTATACTCCTTGGCAGGTGACACTGCATGCTATTCTTGTGCTCTCTGTGTTAATGGGAAAAGTGTCCAGGAGCCCTGGGTAGCTCTGTCAGATGCAGGGGAGTGCTCCAAGCCTTCTCTGAGTTTAGAGGAGTAGTGATGACCCGCCTACTAGCTGAGGCAGTGATGCTGGGAATTTGTAGGTTTTTCTTTGGTTGGGGTTGTTTTGTTTTTGTTTTTTAGAGACAGGATTTCTCTGTAGTGCTGGCTGTCCTAAAACTGTAGATCAGGCTGGTCTCGGACTCAGAGGTCAGCCTCCTTCTGCCTCCCAAGTGCTGGATTTAAGGCATGTGTCACCACCACTAGCAAGGTGTGTTTTATCAGTAAAATAGGAACTATTAAGGTTTGTGAACACAAACAAGTGATGTGTTTTGCACTCTATGCCCCTGTGCTGTGCCTTGAGGTTGTGGTATATGCAACTTCTTTTACCCCATGGTCAGTCTTGGCTGTGCATTGCAGTCAGTCATTCCTTTTTTTGGGCTCTTTCTTGAAGGAGGTGCTTTGCCCTCCTCACATGTAGCCGAACTTTTGGCTACTTTGTTGGTTCTTTTTTTCTCCATCCTTTCTTACCCCTCTTTTTGTAGGAGAAAGAGAGGAGAATAGAGGTGAGAGAAAGAAGAAAGAGATCCCAGAATAAAGTCAGGGATAGGAAAGGGGCCAACTTAGATGACATCCTGCTGAAGCACTACTTAGACTACTTCCTTGCACTCCTGGGGGCAAGCTTGATTTTCACCATCAGGATGTCTAATTTCTTCTCGTTGTGTGAATGACTTGACAAACAGCAACCAACAGCAGCCACCCACCCACCAGCTCTGGTATTTGTGTATCCTCTGAAAAGTCCCCTGGATTCCAAATATCATACGCTTGAAAAAACTGTCAGCTGCTGGTAAAATCACACCTCTGCTAGAGCACAAGGCAGACCATAGTCCTCCACTGTGGAAAGTCTGAAGCAGCCCACATCCCACACCTGAGATTAAAATGAAAACATATTCCCATAATATTTCTGTGGTTTTTTTTTTTAAATATTTATTTATTGGGGTTGGGGATTTAGCTCAGTGGTAGAGCGCTTGCCTAGGAAGCGCAAGGCCCTGGGTTCGATCCCCAGCTCCGAAAAAAAGAACCAAAAAAAAAATATTTATTTATTTATTTACTTATTTATATGTAAGTACACTGTAGCTGTCTTCAGACACACCAGAAGAGGGTATCAGATCTCATTACAGATGGTTGTGAGCCACCATGTGGTTGCTGGGATTTGAACTCAGGACCTCTGGAAGACCAGTCAGTGCTCCTAACCACTGAGCCACCTCTCCAGCCCATTTCTGTGGTTTTTAAAGAGACCAAAACCCTAGTTACACTTACACCTCCCTGTCTTACCTGCCCTGATTTCTACATGCAGCTCTCCTGAGTGAACTTAGGTTACAGTCAGCTACATGGGTGGGTGGGTGGGTTTGTTTGTTTGTTTGTTTGTTTGTGACTGGTCTGTAACTTGCCATGTAAAATCAGGTTGGCCTTAAACTTGCTCGTGCTGCAGCCTCTGTCTCCCAAGTGCTGCTGAGATTATAAGCTTGTGCTATATTCCTGGCTATTTTACAGTAACAGATTACTTTGGAATGTTGGGGTTGGAGTGCTCATGTGATTTGTCTTGTAATCCACTCCTAAGAATTTGTCTTAAATACATTCCATTCCAGACATTCAGCGGAGAGGCTCCATTGTCCTGGCTATATCCTCCCTCCAGTCTGACCTTGACCCACATCCTGTTTTCAGCTTCCAGGGCCTAATCTGTTGGGTGGCTCTAGTCCACTTCTACATCCTGGAGTACTCTCTGACAGCTACTTTCCCTTTCTGCCCTTGACCCTTCCTAGAGTCACCTGACATAGGTGCCAGTCACCCCCTGTTCTGTCTTCCTTATGCTTTCTGTAGCACTTCCCTGTATGTAGCCGCCAAGTTCAGGTTTTAACCAATGTCACCGAGAGGTCAGACCTGGGTCAGAGATTGTGCCAGAGATAGAGGCTGCTGCCCAGCTTGGTGTGAGAAAACCCCTAAAGTCATCAGGGCGCTGGGTTCAGTCCCCAGCACTGTGAGTGGGGAGGTCAATTAGGAAAATAAATTAAATTATTGGTAAGACGAACTTACTATTGAGCCCAGTGGCCTGGGTTTAATCCCCAGAATGTGCATTTTGGAGAGAAGTGTCTTCTGTAAGTTGACCTCTGACCTTTACGTGTGTGCCATCGTATGTGTGTGTCCCCCAGTTACATAGATGTCCAAAGTTTAAAAGTACATAACCAATTATATGTAATAAGTTGAAAATTGTTCATAAAACAATAGAAATAATCTATATATTTCAAAGCAATAGGAAAAAACAGAGTAAGAAACAAAGCAACAAACAGTCAAACAACGTATAAAGGTCAGTGCAGTTATCCAGATAGACGCTTGAAACTCAAAGACGCGGAGAGTGAAAGGCTGGCTCTCAGGTAAAAGCAGGTACTGCTCTTGCAGAGACAGTTATGTGGACTGGCTCACAACCGCCGATAACTCCAGTTCCAGGGGTCTAATGCCTCTGACTTGTGCAAACACTTGGATCCGTATATACAATTAAAGATAAATCTTTAAAACAAAACAGAAGGGGCTGGGGATTTAGCTCAGTGGTAGAGCGCTTACCTAGGAAGCGCAAGGCCCTGGGTTCGGTCCCCAGCTCCGAAAAAAAGAACCAAAAAAAAAAACCAAAACAAAACAAAAAAAAAAAAAAAACAAAACAAAAAAGCAGAAGCTTAGCAAAATGAGAGAAAGGGGCTTGGGATGAAGCTAGTGGTAAGCTCGTCTGTCTAGTGTGTCCTGCATTTTCAGCTTGCAGAGGACAAAGGTAAAGCTGAGCTGAAAATACAAGTAATCATAATGACATGAGCGTAGCTTGCTCTCTTTTTAAATATTTGGTGTGTGTGTGTGGGTGTGTGTGTGTACATGTGCATGCATGTGTGCGTACACGTGTATATATATATGTTCATAGAGACCAGAAGAGGGCACTGGATTCCCTGGAAATGGAGTTATAGACTGTTGTGAGCTGGCCACTGCAGGTCCTGGGACTGAACCTGAGTCCTCTGGAAGAGCAGCCAAGCTCTTTTAACTGCTGAGCCATCTCTCTATCCCCAAGTTTTTCTATAAAAAATGAAAATAGATTTACAAATTATTTCTATTATTTTATGAATAATTTTCAACTTATTACATATGATCATTAATATACTTTTAAACTTTGTACATTTATTTGGGGGACACACATGTAAAGGTCAGAGGTCAACTTACAGAAGACGCTTCTCTCCAAAATGGCATGTTCTGGGGATTAAACTCAGGTCACTGGGCTAAGAAGTACGTTCTATTACATTTTAAGAGACATGCCTGTTGTGTAAGACCCAGAAAAGTATGAAAATAGATGGTAAAGATGTATTAGACAATTACCTAAGTCCCATTGGTAATGGCTAGTTAATTAGACAAAAATTGGTTCATTGGGAAATATGTTAGTTTCCTTACATACCTGACTGTTTTGCCTGCATGTGTATTTACGTACTGTACGTGTGTCGCCTACCTACTGCCTATGAAAGGCAGAGGAGGGCATCAGGCCTCCTTCAGCCAGAGTCATTGACAGTTGTGAGCTGCCACAACTGAACTGTGTCCTTTACACAAGCAACACATGTTCTTAACTACTGAGCCACATGTTAGAACAGATTTCAGTGATGGAATGAATAACTTAATTAAAGCACAGGATGGAATAAATGTTTATGAATATAACCATGAAATAAGCCTCAGTAATTTTAGAATATTATGGTCCACATGTTTTCTGAGTATCAGAGTTAGAAGTCTGAAACAAACAAACAAACAAAAAAAAAGATAAATTTAAAAATTTTTATACCAATAGTGAAAACTATCCTCAACAATAAAAGAACTTCTGGGGGAATCACCATCCCTGACCTCAAGCAGTATTACAGAGCAATAGTGATAAAAACTGCATGGTATTGGTACAGAGACAGGCAGGTAGATCAGTGGAATAGAATTGAAGACCCAGAAATGAACCCATACACCTATGGTCATTTGATCTTTGACAAAGGAGCTAAAACCATCCAGGGGATAAAAGATAGAATTTTCAACAAATGGTGCTGGTTAAACTGGAGGTCAGCATGTAGAGGAATGCAAATTGATCCATGCTTATCATCCTGTACAAAACTCAAGTCCAAGTGGATCAAGGACCTCCACATAAAGCCAGATATACTCAGACTAATAGAAGAAAAAGTAGGGAAGATTCTTGAACATATGGGCACTGGGGAAAATTTCCTGAACACCAATGGCTTATGTTCTAAGATCAAGAATTGGCAAATGAGACCTCATAAAGCTGCAAAGCTTCTGTAAGGCAAAAGACACTGTCATTAGGACAAAATGGCAACCAACAGATTGGGAAAGATCTTTACCAATCCTACATCTGATAGAGGGCTAATATCCAATATATACAAAGACTTCAAGAAGTTAGACTCCAGAGAGCCAAATAACCCTATTAAAAAATAGTGTACAGAGCTAAACAAAGAATTTTCAGCTGAGGAATACTGAATGGCTGAGAAGCACCTAAAGAAATGTTCAACATCCTTAATCATCAGGGAAATGCAAATCAAAACAACCCTGAGATTCCACTTCACACCAGTGAGAATGGCTAAGATCAAAAACTCGGGTGACAATAGATGCTGGTGAGGATGTGGAGAAAGAGGAACACTCCTCCATTCCAGCTGGTACAACCACTCTGGAAATCAATCTGGAGGTTCCTCAGAAAATTGGACATAGTACTACCTGAGGACCCAGCTATACCACTCCTGGGCATGTACCCAAAAGATGCTCCAATATATAACAAGGATACATGCTCCACTATGTTCATAGCAGCCTTATTTATAATAGCCAGCAGCTGGAAAGAACTCAGATGCCCTTCAACAGAGGAATGGATACAGAAAATGTGGTACATCTACACAATGGAGTACTACTCAGCTATCAAAAACAATGACTTCATGAAATTCATAGGCAAGTGGCTGGAACTAGAAAATATCCTGAGTGAGGTGACTCAGTCACAAAA